>NC_135668.1:36179211-36488536 GCF_964188315.1 Podarcis muralis
TACTACAGCTGAGAAACCTCGCTGTTTCTCCCAGCATTAAAGAAGGGCCAGGATGTGTACTAGGGCTTAGCCTGGCTGTTGTTGTTTTTCATTTGGTGCAATCAGTATTTCTTTCTCCCCAGTGAACATTACCCCATGTGGCGCTGCCCTCGGCAGGTTTCGACTATCCTGTGTGTCCATGAACCTGTCTGCCAGCCTCCGGACTGCAACGGGCATGGGCACTGCATCCTTGGGGAATGCCAGTGCAACGGAGCTCTCTGGAGAGGACCAGCATGCGATGTCTTGGACTGCGGCCCTTCCAACTGCACCCTGCATGGAATCTGTACAGAAGGCAAGGCCGCATAGGCTGGGGGAGAGGTGTGAGCATGTGCGTCAGGTAGAACAGGTGCCTGGCCTCCAAGTCAGGGCTGCCTATAGAGATGGGGCTCTCGAAAGCACATCACTAGTAGCAAGTAAAAGGTAAAGGGACCCCTGACCATTAGGTCCAGTCGTGGCCGACTCTGGGGTTGCAGCGCTCATCTCGCTTTATTGGCCGAGGAAGTCGGCGTACAGCTTCCAGGTCATGTGGCCAGCATGACTAAGCTGCTTCTGGCAAACCAGAGCAGCACACGGAAACGCCGTTTACCTTCCCGCCAGAGTGGTACCTATTTATCTACTTGCACTTTGACGTGCTTTTGAACTGCTAGGTTGGCAGGAGCAGGGACCGAGCAACGGGAGCTCACCCCGTCATGGGGATTCGAACCGCCGACCTTCTGATCGGCAAGTCCTAGGCTCTGTGGTTTAACCCACAGCTCCACCCGCGTCCCTACAGCGCCCTTGATTTGGAGGCTGCCTATAGAATTAGGGTTCTAGAAAGCACATTGTTATTAACAAGTGGGACTCCTGCCTAGACTGCTTCTGGCCAAATTGGGGGTTTTAAAAACCCTTGGATATATAGCAGGGGATGCTTTTTCCACGCCTCTTTTTCTTTTGGTTAAAGGCAGCCTTGGACTAACCTGTTCTGATTTGTTAGGATGCTGGCTCTACCATTGGGCAGAGTGAGGCAACTTCTTGGTATCCAGCATAGGAGCAGTGGTGGCAGTTTCCCACCTACTCCTCCTGAATCCCCCATCTTGGAGGACAGAGCTGTGTTTGCTCCCCAGGCTCCCCCTCGCCCCCTAAACTGGCCTTTGGCTTTTAACTCTCTGTTTCCTTTTTGTGTTGGTTCTGTCTGCTTGTTTTTAAACAGAACTGTCTTTTAGACTTGTTAATGCTGTTTTAATGTATTTACGTGTTTGTTACTTTCTTCAAATATTTTCAGTTGCTTTGAGTTGTCACTGAAAAATAAGGTGACTAATTTAATAATAATATTCCCCAAATGTCTTCTGTTTCCCCTTGGCCATGGCTTATCTGAAAATCCCACGTTCTGTCCTTTGCCGGCACTGGTGTCTCTATTCCCAGTTGTGCCACAACTTACCTCTCTGTGCCCATGAACTCACTGCTCCAAAATCACATCCATCTCTTCTTTCCCCTTTATTGCAGAGGGATGTCTTTGTGATGCTGGCTGGAAGAGCCCCAACTGCAGTGAAGGTAGCTGGATTTCCTCCCTAACAATCCTTCCTTTGTAGAGTTGTGTGTTTGTGTGAATATTTATTTATTGCATCAGTTTGTAACTTGGGAAACCAATTGCAAAAGTTAGGGCAGCGTTTGCCAACCTAGTGCCCTCCAGTGGTCTTGGACCGCAAGTTCCATCGGCCCCAGCCATCATGGGACAGAGTATAAACTCAAACAAAACAAAACAAACTTTTCACCCTTTGGCCAAATAATAAGCTGAATTGTTACAGTCCTTGAAAATACGCTGCAGTTGATTGAACTGGCAGTAGCTGTTTTTCTCCAGTTTTATTGATTTTATTGCCTTGTTCTTCTTTTATTGCTTTACTTTGTGTTCCTTGCTCCAAGCATTGTTTGGTCAGGATAGAAATTAACTACAGTAGATATATATTTCCAGGGCAACTTACATTGTGATTGACTTTTCTGTTTTGACATTGCTACATGTATCTGGGGGGGGGGAGGCACTTTTGGTGGCCTGCATTGTGGCCACCAAATGCTGAGTTTTTTTATTATTATTGTGATTTATTCCAAAAGAAGGACGAGCTTATGCAAACTGCAGAAACAACATGGGCTGCATTTTCTGTCCTGGGACAGATGTAGGGGATGGAGAGATCTACAGCTGCCCCCTTATCCAGCTTACTCATGTCCATGCAAGGTCCTTACCATCTGTGTCACCAGGCTAGTGCTTAAATGCAAGGTTGGAATAACTGTGTGTGTGACCCTTCGTAGCAGGGAAAGCCAGCAGGTGTTCTCTGGCTGTTCTTGTTGTTGGACTCCAGATCCCATCAGCCCCAGCAAGTGCGGCTTGTGGCAAGGCATGATGGGAGCTGTAGTCTAGCAACATTTGGAGGCTGCCATGTTGGCCATCCCTGCTTTACAAGGGAGGGGAGCAGCTCACTGGTAGAACATGTGCTTGGAATGCAGAAGGGTCCCAGGTTCAATCCTTGCATTGTATCAATTGTCGGTATATAAATACATCTATAAATAAAAAATCCTGGCGTCTGTGGGGAAGGCTGGGCAAGTCGGCCATTCTGAAAGCATGGAAGCTGCTGCCAATCAGTGCAGACAGTACTGAGCCAATTGAACAAATAGTCTGCTTTGGTATAATTCAGTTATATTGGGGCTTCTCTTGCTCTTGACCTGGAAGCTGCAGGCAATGCAGAGAATGCTGCTGCACAGCTGCCCATGGGACTGACACCCCACCAGCATATAGCACCTCTGCTCAAAGATCTGCACTGGCTTCCTACCAGGCCAAGTTCAATTAGTTTCTTACTGTTAGTATATAAAGCCCTTAACAGCTTGGGAGCAGTTTACCTGCGAGACTGCTTTGCCCTATATAAGCCCACTTGACTGCTCTGAACTGGCCCGGTTAAAAGTGCCACATAGTATTTGTTCAGCATTTGTAAGAAATCAGCGTTTTAGCATGGCAGAACCTTCACTTTGGCTCGCACTATTGACATCCGGCAGAGTACTTACAGCGAAGGCACCTTTCTGGCGCCTACTAAAAACATTTTTGTTTAGACAAGCCTACCCACACCTGTGGAATGCTGGCATGTGTATTCATTAGGCTTTTAGCTTATTTCTGAAGGTTTTTAATTGGTTTTTAACTGATAATTTTATTGCTTTATTCTTTTTTTGTAAAGGATTTAAGGTTGTTTTCTTTTTGTAGGATGAAGCGCTGTATATAATTTTTGCAAAGCAAATAAACAGTAAATATATATTCCTCGCCACCCAAAGTCCTGATGGTGTTTTGCATGTGGTCTCCTCCCTCCCTCTGTCTCTTCTGCCATAGCCTGTGCTCCTGGTTCCTATGGCGACGGCTGCCTTCAGACGTGCCTCTGCCTCAATGGTGGTGCCTGTGACCCTGTCCACGGAACTTGCAATTGCTCAGCTGGCTACCAAGGCACGCATTGCGAAGAAGGTGAGAGATTTGTTTATTTTAACTTGGCTGTGGTGATAACGTATTTGCTCTACTCCCTTCTTGCTGAGTTAAAGCTTGCTGGTTAAAACAGCACTGTCTGCACCTGGTACTTGTGTCTGTCACTGCTCCCCTCCCAGCCTTTATAATTCCTTAACGTGCTGTGGGGAGGCATGCTTTGGGCTCCAAAGAAATTGGGACAGCCGGAAGACAGGGTATAAGCAGCGAAGAAATGGGCGAGTTAGCTGACAGGAGAGGCTCAGTGGAGCCAGCTAGTGGATGAAGAATGTCCAACCTTTCCACATCTTCTTTGTTTGCATCACAGACTCTACACACAGTGCACTGTTAAACTGTGGAACTCACTGCCACTGGAGGCAGTGAGGACCACCAACATGAATGGATTGGACAAATTCATGGTTATTAGCCCCAATGGCTCTGTTCTGCTTCCACAGTCGGGGTATTCATGCTTCTGAATACCAGGTGCCAGAAACCACAGGAGAAGAGAGTGCTCTTGCACACACATCCTGTTTTCTGGTTTCCCCACAGGTATCTGGTTAGCCTCTGTAAGAACAGCTTGTTCTGGGCAAAGGCAGAAGGGCTTTGCAAGCCTTGGCAATCAGCTGCTCATCCGTGCCTGAAAACCCTGCTGTAAGACAGAGAGCCAGGCCTGATTCTGACATGTGTTTCTCTGGCCTGCTTGCTGTTGTGTAACCCCCAACGTGTCTTCCCTGTGATTGTTTTCTCAGTCTGCCCCAGCGGACGGTACGGGCCAAACTGCCAGGATGCCTGTCCCTGCCCAAACCAGCGTCCTTGTGATCGGAAGACGGGCAGTTGCAACGTTTCTGCTGAATGCCCCCTGCCTGACGACGTAGTCACAGGTAGGTGACTCAGGGGCCTCGTGACTCAGGAGGAGCTTTTTTTCCGGAAGGTTTGGCCCTTGGCCTTTTTGCTTCCTGTTTAAAAGGGTCCTGGAAAGATAGGAAGAGGCCTTATTTTGACTCTGGCTCATTGGCCCACCAATCTCAGTATTGTCTTCCCTGACTGCCAGCTGCTCTCCAGGACTTTGGGCAGGGATCTCTCTCATGTTGTGCTGACTAAAAATCAGCCCTCCTGCCAGGGAAATATCTCCTCACTCATACATATATATGAAGCAAAGCTTTAATAGTAGAAAAGTGTAACATGCTGACTGAGAGAAACAAAACATATTGAGGCAAGTGACAGGTAGCCTTTTTTAAACAGACAACCTGAAGAAAGGGGCCAATTCTAAAGTACAGCATAAAAGCCCTGCTCATTAGAGGCCAGGTATTCTATTGATCAAATTAGGCCTCAGTGCTTTTCCTACATCTTAGCCCAGGCATAGGCAACCTTGGCCCTCCAAATGTTTTGAGACTACAATTCCCATCATCCTTGACCACTGGTCCTGTTAGCTAGGGATCATGGGAGTTGTAGTCCCAAAACATCTGGAGGTCCGAGGTTGCCTTTGCCTGTCTTATAGCCCTACCTGGAGATGCTGGAGGTTGAACCTGGAAGCTTCTGCATGTGAGGCTGTTGCTCTGCCTCAGCCATGTGGTTCTTCCCTGTGGTGTTATACCTGGGACAGCTCTTTCTCTCCCTCACACCCCGGAGGGCTGCTGCCAGTCAGAATAGCGGTACCGTGCTGAATAGGCCCAAGAGATTTGATGGCTTCATATATCCCAGCTACCCTCTTCTTGGTCTACATTCCAGAGTGCCTGTGGATTTTGGGGTAGCTTTCTAGTGGTGCAACGTACAAGGGAAGACGACGGATCAAAAAGCTGTAAGAAAGGGGAAATGGGACGATTCCACTGTATAGAAAAGTGGGGTGGGAAGCGGACTTTATTCCTGGTGCGTTTCAGGGGTGCCTCTTTCCCAAGGAGTGTAAACACTGTAAACAGGCTTTGAGCCAGGTGAAGTGAAGACCTGCTTGAGTCCCATTGGAAATCTCGTCAATTTCAAGGGTGCTTAAGCTCCAGTTGCATTGGAACCAAAGTTACTATGTCTTGATCTTTGAATGCTTGCTGAAGTTGAGCAGATTACAAATGGATCGAGTCTGATGGAATGTATGGATTCTTTGAGAAGGAATTCCTTGAAACAAGTTAGGGCACTAGGGGCGTTGTCTCTTTTTTGTCGCCACCCCACCCCCTTACACAGTTGTCATCTGCCTTTGTCTTGAACAAACTGTCCTGCCCATCCCTTTCAGGACAGCAAGAGAAATCTAGACTCTTGATCTGACGCGACAATTAAGCCTTCATGGATCCGTTCCAGTCTATTTGCTGCATTGGAGATTTGCCTTGTCCTTCGTGCTTGGCAATTAAGCATCTAAATGCATCTCTCTCTCCCTCTTGCAGGGCAGTGCTTGCTGAAGGCCGATGAGAAAGGTGCACTCCTTGGGTTTACAATGTAAGTTGTGTGCTTTGTGTTTTTGTAGTGTGGTTGTGTGTTGTAATATTTTCCAGCCTCCTGTAATAGAGCTGGTCGCAGAGTCCTAGTCTACAAGGCCCCATCCACCTCTGCATAGTCCAGCCCCTTGCCCAGTGCAGGCAGTATAGATCACCCCCAATAGACGGTTGTCCATCCTTATCAGGACACAACAAGGGGTCTGCTGCATCAGGCCAGTGGCCCATCTAGACCAGCATCCTGGTCTCACGGTGGCCAACCTGATGCCTACAGGAAGGCTGCAAGCAGGAGCTGAGCACTCTGCACCTGCAAAACCCAGAAAGTGGTATTCAGAAACATTACTCTGGAGGCGGAGCATAGCCACGGCAGCTGGTAGCCTTTGTTAGCCTTTCCCTCCATGAATTTGTCCCATTCTCTTTGAAAGCTATCAAAGTTGTTGGCCATCGTTGCCTCCCACCGGAGCAAATTCCATAGTTTTGACTATGCAGTGTGTGCCTCCGCTTTGAAGAATCTGCATCATGGGAGATGCTCACCACGACTCTAGGGAATCGGTCCCATCCTCCATCTGGCCTTGCCATCAGGAAGCTGCTTCTAATGTTCAAGCGCAGTCTCTCCTCCTGCAGCCGAAGGCTATTAGTTCTAGCCTCGTCTGCTGGGACAAGTCTATTCTAGCAAAGTGATTACAAGGATGAAATGGGAATCTCTTGACTTCTATTGTCAGTTCGCAAGCTGGTGTGTTAAGGCACTGTAAACATGCTGATTATTATTTTCATCGGTTAACATTATTAATAGTATTTTTATTTTGCTTTTTTTACAGTAAGGGATGGTTTATAGGAGTCTTATCTGTGCTGCTTCTGGTTAGCGCCGGGTTCAACATAAAGCACTTTTGCTGCAGCAGCTCCACAGGCCGGCAGAACTATAACGATTACTTCTCCAGGCGTCCCAACAGTTCCCACTATGAACTATTAGGGAAATCAAACAGTTTTCCACTTGCAGGAGGAGAGAATGAAGACTACACAGAAGACACAGAGACCTAACACAGACGCCTGTGATCCTTTGATGTGAGAACCAGCAGGAGGCCCCATCCATCACTCTTGTGTGACGACACACTGTAGCGGAACCTTCCAGAAGGAACTAGTGACTTCCACGTAGAACTTGACTACTGCTCCTCTCATTGGCCTCGGCTAAGGGCAACGGACCTTTTCCCAGTCCAAGGCCCCATATTCCCATCTGGAAACCCTTGCTGATAACAGGTGGATATAGCCAAAGTGCAAAGTGGGGCTGTTTAAAAGCCTTCTTGCAAACACCCCTGTGCTGTTTTGCAGAGGCTGCTGCCTTCCTCTCTTTCCCATGCCCCCTTGACATCCCGGATCCAGCCAAAGCCTGTATGCCTCTGCCTCAATCCCAATTGGTTTGGGATCCAGGCTTGGGCCGGATCCAGGGCTGTCAAGGGGCAGGAGAAGATTCTGGGTACATCCTTACTAATTTCTTTAAGTGGTGGTTGCAGCTGTTGCTGGGAAGACTAATGGGCTGCTTCAAAAATAATGTTAAACCCTAGTTAAAATTAACTGGCTTGATGCAAATGAGCAGTGTGCTGGTTCACAGTGCTCATTACTTGTATTGCTCCAGTCTGTCCCATGCTGGGGGGAGACGTACCAGAGCCTGGTTCAGCATCACATGTTGAGAAAGTGCTAAAAGAATTAATAATGAGAAGGGCTTCACTGTGAGGAATTTTACTTCCAACTCTGGTTATCAGAGTGCTTGACTCTTAACGCCTTAAGTATGATGGCCTAAGTTAGGCCTATAGCATACGATCTTATGACAAGTTTTTTAGTAATATATTTTGTAAGATGTAGCTGCGGGTGGGGTTGCCTGCCGGTAATTTATTTTAAAGCAGAAATTAAGCCTGTCTCGGCCTGAATACATAAACCACTTTTTCTTTCTGTTGCACTTTGCCTCTTCCTTCATAATGCCAGGGGTCTTTGGCAGTCCATGTGAAATGTTGTGCCATATTTTAAATTGTGTGTTTTGTTAGCTTCAAAAGTTGAACAATTATTGCAGCAACCATCCATGTTTGGTGCAGGGATATACTTTTTATACAATAAAGTGATATTTTTTCCTCTTGAGTTATGAATGTTGTCCTTTGACTACAGTGGTGCCTCGCAAGACGAAAAGAATCCGTTCCACGATTCTCTTCGTCTAGCGGTTTTTTCGTCTTGCGAAGCAACCCTATTAGCGGCTAAGCGGATTAGCGCTATTAGCGGTTTAGCGGCTATTAAAGGCTTAGCGGCTTAGCGGCTAAAAGGCTATTAGCGGCTTAGCGGCTTAGAAAAAGGGGGGGGGGAGCAAAAAAAAATCGCAAGACTAGCAAGACTTGCGAAACAAGCCCATAGGGAAAATCGTCTTGCGAAGCAACTCAAAAACGGAAAACCCTTTCGTCTAGCGGGTTTTCCGTCTTGCGAGGCATTCGTCTTGCGGGGCACCACTGTAGCTGCAAGAGGGTGCCAAGACCTGACATTGTTTCCAGATGGATAGTGACAAGAGTCTCGTCCATTTTTACATGGTCCCCAGATACCTTAAAGCCTACATACAAAATTGGAACTCTACAAAGGTTCCAATGCACAAAAATACTACTTTATTTTAGATCAAAAATTAAAAAACACATCTTACTAAAAACTTCCATCTTACTATAAATTACAAACCAAAACTCTAGCAATGTAGTTTTGTGTTAAGGCCACATTTGAGATACAGTAGTGGAAATATTAATTGTTTCACTGCCTGGCTTTATGAGCAATTCCATTTCTATCAGCTTTGCACCTCAGAAGCAAACTATTGCCCAATCATCTGTGCATTCTAAAAAACACAAACATTTGCAAAATCTGAATTAAAAAAAACACTCTAGAACATCCCTGATAATACTCCTTAAAAATATTTTTCTTTCTGAAAAAAGAAAGGCAAATTTGTGCTCATAAAGTTTCCACTCAGTGTTTTTCCTTATCATGGTCATGGCTGATTTTTGTGTGTGACTTTATATGTTTTGCCACTGTATTTGCTGAGAGAATACAGCAAACTGCTGCAGTGTGTGTGTGTGTGTGTGTGTGTGTGTGTGTGTGTGTGTGATCCCTTCTGGTTCTCATACAGTCAACAGAAAACTTAGTAAAGAGAACCATAAAATCAAAATTTAGTATTGGGACAGATGAGCAAAGAATAATGAACCCATTTTGGTCTCTCTCTCTTTTTTTGGGGGGGGGGAGAGGGAGTAATGTTCAATGTGTACACATTCTTAATGCTAAGAATCAAGAAACTCATCCTAATCCATATGTACAGCAAAATCGCATTTTATACACATTTAACTTGCGTGATTTGAACCTTACGCAGTTGAAAACCAGCCAGTTGAAATCAGACAAGTTGCTTGCACCCATGATGGGAGAGCTTAAAAGCTCCTTTTGCATAAGGTTTTCCTGGCCCAGAAAGAGCTTTTAAGCTCTCATACTTGCTTACTGGGTTCTGGGAAGTTCTTGTGGGCGAGTGGTTTGAGTATATGCGTTTTTGCGTATATGCGCCAGCCCCAGACCTTTACCCCTGTGCAGGACGCAATCGTACTGTAATACATAACAAGTTATAGTTGGGTATAACGAGCTCAACTAATATATAGTAAAAAAAGAGAACGAGATCATCTCTTCGTCAGCATTTCAAAAGTGACATTCTGGAAGAGTATCTAAATGACCACCGCTGCTCTTCATGAGGGGCTGGGCTATTTCTGAGTGACCACTGCCCATCCTTCAACCTCAAGGGGATCAAGGAAGTGTGAAAATGCTGGTGTGTTGGAGCCTGATCCTGAGCAGCTTAGGTCACCCAGTCCTAGAACCTTCCCATTCAGAAAATGTGGATGAGGATATGCCCTGCTTGCTTGAGAAGTGGCTGTTATCAGATCCCTGCATTGATGCCCACTGCATCCAACAGGAAAGAGGGCAACAGACACCCCCCATAAAATCCAGGCATCAACCTACAGCCTGCCTGTCCCAAATTTCAGGAGCTCTGATCAAGCTAGCTGTCCTACCATGGTGAAAAAGGAGATAAGACAGCCAGAACGTAGGAAGGAAAGGAGGACTCCTTCCTGCCCTCCATCCCAATATGAAGAAGAGGGGGGTGACTGACAGTAAGGGGCTTGTATGCCTAAATGGAGGAGAAGCACATGTGGAAGAGGTGGGTGGTGTTGGCGTTTTGACTCCCAATCCCTGCAGGCTCTGGCTAATTGCCACTGACCATTTTCACTTCCTGGAATGTCAAATGGAGATCATGGAATGGTCCTGCCTGGGTCCAATAGGAATGGTCCAATGGGGACAGCTGTGCAGCTCCTGGGCATTATTGGTTGCTGAACTCAGAAACAGGAGGCTGGAGCTGATGCACAGCATCGGGATTCAGGGCAACCCTGAGGTAGCAACCATGTTTGCATCCGACTCAACTGGTGATGGAAACTGCTTTCTGTGTTCCTCTGCTGTGGACCTCCCACACCAGGATCTCATTATAGGAAGCTGTGAAGAGGCGTTTCCCAGAAGGGGTAAACCGGCAAAGGCACACAGCATCATCGTGGCCCAGGTAGTCTCTCTCGGCCTTCTTTGGGTGCTCGATCAGCCTCAACATGCGCTCTGTAGGGCAGACAAAGCCACAGGCTAAGAAAACATCCTTTTATAAATCAAGGATAGTGCCATTCTGCATTTGAGGGATGTGCACATGTGTAAAAATCATCTGCCCAAGAATCTCAGCCAGGGTTGGCGTCAGGATTTTCGAGTTCCCCAGACAATAAATCATCAGGGTGCCCTGCCCTCGGGGTGGGGGGCAGAGACATTAATAAAGAGCACCCAGGAATCTTCTGACCAGATGACTCATGCAAGTGAGGCTACATTGCTCTGAAGGTTTTTTTTACCAGCCATATGAAATTAGTCATTGCTTTGTTTGTCACCTGAGGGCAATAACAGAACAGGTTTTAAAAGTAAAAAAGCAAAGGGAATGCAGTGTCCGAGTTGGAAAGTTTTGCTAGCTTCCTTGGACCTCCTTGGTGGGCTCCCTGTGGGCTTTTAGGCAAAGCCGACTGCCCTACTTTCTGCTCCCTGAAGGTGAGAATGATCTCAAGTTTCTAGACTTAGCCACTACGAATGTATGCTCAAAAGCATGAGACTAACACTTAGCACCAATGAAGTCTCCTGCAAGTCCATCCCTATGCACAACTGGATGGCTTTAAAAACGGATTAGACAAATTCATGGAGTGTAAGGCTATCAGTGGCTACCAGCCATGATGACCATGTTCTACCTCCACTCTGAGTACCCAGGACTCATAAGTGGGGAGAGTGCTGCTGCACTCAGGTCCTGTTTGTGGACTGCCCATGGGCACCTGGTAGGCTCCTGTGAGAACAGGATGCAGGACTAGATGGGTCACTGGCCTGATAAAGCAGGAATCTTCTTACGTTCTCATAGGTGCCCCACCTGTCTGATAGGCGATAACACTTCTGCGGGGCACTGGAAACACAAAAGGGGAATGCTCCGTGCTAGAGAATCTGCCTTGCATGCAGGAAGTCCCAGGTTCATTCCCTAGCATCTCTAGGTAGGACAGGGAGAAACTCCCAGTCTGAAAACTTAAGAGTGCTGCTACCAGTCAGTGTAGACAACACTGAGCTAGATGAACCAACGGTCTGACTCAGCATAAGGAAGCTTCCTATGTTCAGTGCTGTATTTCCAATGCAGGCGGCAACTACACCACCCTTGACAGCCATCCAGCTTCAACTTAACTACTTTCATCACAGGAGAGCCCATCACCTTCTGAGGCAGCCTGAAGTGCCATAGATATTTAAGTAGAGCATATAGAGGTCCCAGGCTCAGTCCCTGGCAGCTTCTCCAGGTAGGACAGGGGGGAAACCTCTACCTGAAACGCTGAAGAGCTGCTGCCAGTCAGTGTAGCAATACTGAGCAAGATGGACAAATGACCTGACTCCATGTGAGGCTGTCTCCTATGTTCCTATGCAAGGTTACTTGGCTCGTTCCATATACAGGACTGCCTTCCCAGGGGTCTTCGGACACTACCCCCACCTGCCCATTGGGGTCTTCTGAATACCCACCACTGAAGCCAACGGCTATAATGCAGGCAGCAGGAGACAAGCTTAGCGACGTGGCAAAGTACGGCAAGGAAATCTTCTCTATGACCTGCACACAAGCGAGAGGAAAAGTCCCAAAGTGTTAGAATCTATTGCAAAATGAAGAGGAGGTGTTATTTTTGCAGTGTGGAAAAGGCTGCTTATTTTTCATCCCAATACACACCAGGAAGGCATAGGAGGAGAAACTTCTCCCTGCAGGCATTTTTGAACAGAAAAATGTCCAAATGAACAAAGGAATGCACCCTCTGTATGTGTGGGCTTGCAATAAATGTTGCAATCTGCTCTAAGATGCAATCGGATTAATGTGCAACTAGCAATTGCAACATCTTACAGAGGGCACAAAGGGTGGAACCCATTAGGCTGGGCAATTTGACTCTGCAAAACAGAAGAAGCCATCACTTCTGCAGGAAAATCTTAGGCATTTGAGAAAAAGCAAAAGGAAAGAAAAAGGGTGGGGAGAGAGTCAACCCCCCAGATATAAGTTGAGTGGTCTATTGAGAAAATGGAGCAATCCATGGGTTTCTCTGTCCCTCTCCATTTCAGCTTCAGTTGGGGCATCCAATCCTGCTCAAGTCTGGGGGTGGGGGGAGAGGCTCCAAATTTATACAAAGTTATACAAAGTTATACAGCGTCCAAATCTGTTGAACTGCAGTGACCTGTTACATCTCGACTTGCTTGGCGCTGCTTTGCTTTACAGTCAAACTCTATGAGCTAAACAGAACAAGGAGAAGCTCCCTGTAACATTTCTGGTGCTAGGGCATGTGGCATTTTTGAGACTAAAGGCAGGGGGCTACAAGTCTCCATGCTTCTCCCACAAAGGAGAAGGGTCATGGCTCAGTGGCAGATCATCTGTTTTACACATGGAAGGTTCAAAATTCAATCCTTGGTATCCCCAGGAAGGACTGGGAGAGACTCCTGCCTGAAAGCTTGGTAAGTCACTGCCAGTCAGTGTAGACAGTAATGGATCAATCATCTGACTCAGTATAAGGCAGCTTCCTATGCTCACCAAACCACAAACACCTAGAGACTCAGGCAAATAGCCAGAAATTTCTTGTGTATGTGAGTTTTGCATATATAACAAACATCCCCTGCTGCCACAGCCTGAAACTGTATAGCCCAGGAACATATTAAACTACTTTTTGTTGTTTGCTGGTCTTTCTAGCTCAGCACTGTCTACACTGACTGGCAGCAGCTCTCCAGGATCTCAGACTGAGGTTCTCTCTCAGCCCTACCTGGAGATGCTGGGGACTGAATCTGGAACCCTCTGCATGCAAAACAGATGCTCTAACACTGAGCGACAACTCTCATATGATGTCAGGTTTCTGCTTGTCTAGTGGAACAGCTAAGAGAGCTAAAATAGACCCATAACAAAGATTAAGGGAAGCGTGCCAACAGAAGGTGACCCACCACGAAGTCCACAGCTGAGCCAATAACATTAGGCTCATTGGTCACATGCAATTCCAGCAGTCCTGCTGGCAGAACACACAAGATCTCAGACAAGCCAAGATATGAGGCACCTGTTTCTGATGCAGGCTGTAGAAGAGGATCTCCTTCTGCAATCCAAAGCCTGTATAAGCAATCATGCTCCTGTCCCAAGGGCAAAATGCTGCTAGGCTGGGAGGCAGAGGGTTGGGTACCTGAAGGGGAAAGGCAAAAGCATGAGTGACAAGGCAGGTGTGCATCATTTGGAGCTAACCAACCTCCAGTTCAGGGATAGCACAAAATTAATGAAATCTGAACAATTATTTCTTCTGGGGTGTGGAATGGACCGCTTTCGCTTCTTTGAAATCTGGAAGCTGCATCCGGAAACCCTTCTAAACATTTAGTGCAAACTAAGCCTGTCATTTGAATAGCTCTTTTCCACAAAAAATGAGGAAATAGAAACTAGTCCTTTATTTAAAGCCAAAATTCTACAGATTCTTTGTGACCACGGTTTTCTAGATCTCCTGAGCTGCAGAGCTAGCCTCGTCCTATATATTCATTTGGCAAATGCCAAGAAGGCACTCAATCTGCTCTTGCTTCTCCCTTGTAAAATTTTCCAGCCTCAGGAAATTTTAACAAGCAACACTACAAAACACACCACATGCTGAAAAGCTTATTGCTCAGCTCATGAGCAGAGGACTGGAGGCTACAGCAAGATATCCTCACCTCGGGACCTGTAGGAGCTGGGAAGCTTAGCCAGTCAATGAGCTCACATTTGTCCTTCATCCAGTCAGAGACCCAGACACTGACACGTCGGTCGTCACTTGCAGCCAACCAGAGATCATCACCTTCAACGCCAAGTTCTAGGTGCTAGAGGACAGGATACCAAAATGACAACGGCTCTTGTTTTACACATCTGTCCTCTGAAACTGCTGGTGCAGGGCATGATGACATACCATTGTAAAGGTAAAGGGACCCCTGACCATTAGGTCCAGTCGTGACTGACTCTGGGGTTGCGGCGCTCATTCCGCTTTATTTGCTGAGGGAGCCGGCGTACAGCTTCCAGGTCATGTGGCCAGCATGACTAAGCCGCTTCTGGAGAACCAGAGCAGTGCTTTCGAACTGCTAGGTTACTTGGAGAACAAATACTTGGAAGGAATGTCTTTCCTGATAGCAACTGGCCCATGATTCAAGAGCTGCAAGGGAGACCCTTTTGTTGCCTTGTTGCTGGATGTAGTAAACTGCACAGTGATGCACAGTAGGATCTTCTCAGCAGTGGCACCCTGTTTATGGAATGCTCTCCCTTCTGACAGCACGGTCATTGTTTATTGTTCAGTGCCAGCTGAATAAATACCTCTTTGCTAACCTGCTGTACTGTGCCAACTGGTTTAGGAATTGGTCATTAAATGTTTTTACATTTCATACTGCAATTTTTTTTTCTGATTTGAACTGAATTGTTGAGTCTTACACATGAATCTTAGTGGTTGAATTATTGCCTGGAGTGAGACAAACCAACAGCCCGAGTCTGGATGTAATGGGAAGACAAACCATGGCAGCAACAGCAGGACGGAGAAAGGAGTGCAGCGCCTGGAACCTTTGTTCAGTGAAACCACACATTTGCTCATTCACGCTAAGTCGTAGTATGGCTTTGTGTTATGTGCAAACTGGGTCCAAGTGGCTTACAGCACAGATTCAATTAAAAATCAAGTGCTGAACATCCATTGATCCGCCAGTGAGGAAAGGTTGTTCGGACGTCATACAGATTACCGTCTCACCTGCTTTCTTGTGCAGTGGATAACATTGATAGGTGATGATCGGTGGTCAGTCAGGACACGAATGGTCATCCCTGTGCGTGGACTACTGACAGCCATCATCCCATCCTTGCCTCCAGACAAGATGATTTCCCCTAGAGAGTGAACGGAGCACAAAGAAGAGGGGAAAGAGATTCTGGGGTTGCCATCAGGGGTTGGGTGATTTCATCTGCCTTGCCCCACCCTCCAGCCCTAGGAGCCCACAGAAGGGAGCTGCTTAATGGATACTTGAATTCACCCACTGTGTTTACTTAAAAGCTTACGTATGTTAAATGAGCTGCTGATTGTTATTATTAATTTTTAGTGGCACCTGAGCAGTGCTTTTTATTATTTTGACAAAGTAATAATCATAAATAAATAAGAATAAAAATGTGCACCCCACTACTGAGACCATTCCTTTGTAACTATCCAACCTCCCAAAATTTCTGCACCTCTTGCGATGGTTGAACGCCTTTCCATTTTAAGAGTACATATTCTACAAACACTCTCCATATCACCTCAAAATCATTTCTCCTGCATATTCCCCATCTTACCTTAATGACACATGTTAATTTATCATCAATGAATCAACCCACACCTCTTTATACCATTCTTCCATTTTATATTCTGCTTGCCCCTTCCACTGCCTAACTATAATGCGTGAAGCTGTCAATAAATTTGTGAGCAAGTCCTTCAAAGCCTGTGAACCTTCCACCCCATTGCAAATTGATAATAATGCAGTGCTTTTTGGGGCAAGATTTGATGTTGGCATCTAACAAGGTCCTACCATCTGCGGAGTATCCAAGTGCGGTTACAGCCACTGGGTGGGGGTGCATCTTGAGTTCCATCTCTGTCCGGGAAACGCTGAACACCCGGATGGTGCCGTCGCTGTACCCTGCCACAATATGCTGGCTTTCTTCCCCACTGACAGTGGTGGCCACGGGGCTCCACGCCAGGCAGAGGGAACTCTAGGGGAGGGAGTAAGGAACATATTGGGAATACCCATTGGTTCTTTCAGGCACAACACCACAAATATGAAACTTCTGGGCTAGGAGGTTATGCCATCAAAAGCGTCACTCATCTCTAGTGAATTCTAGGGAAAGAGTAACTGGGTGTTGTGAGACTGCATTTCATCTCGGCAGTTACCTGATTGAGCACTTGAAACTGCACCACCAGCTCCATGCTGGCAAGGGACCAAACTCTCACGCTGCCATCCTCCCCACAGGTAGCACAGTGAGACTCTCCAGGGCTGAAGGCCACCTCGTTAACCTGCAGTGGCAACAGAGAGGATTGAAGAAGAAGAAGAAGAAGAAGAAGAAGAAGAGGAGGAGGAGGAGTTTGGATTTGATATCCCGCTTTATCACTACCCGAAGGAGTCTCAAAGCAGCTACCATTCTCCTTTCCCTTCCTCCCCCACAACAAACACTCTGTGAGGTGAGTGGGGCTGAGAGACTTCAGAGAAGTGTGACTAGCCCAAGGTCACCCAGCAGCTGCATGTGCAGGAGCAGACACGCGAACCAGGTTCACCAGATTACGAAGCTTTGAGAAACTTCCAAGAAGAGTGGTCTCTTTACCGTCAAGGAACTGCTTACAAAACCTCTTACCTGGTTCTTGTGCCCACTAATCAGCCGGATACTGGTGTTGTCTGCCCAGCTGACGTACCACAACGTCCCTGCTGTCGTGCCAACAATGCCCATATCCATACAGTCATCGAAGGCGGCACTTACAATGGTTCCATCCAGGGTCATTTCCTGTTCCAAAAGGACTGAGCTAGATCTACATAGAGGGAAAAGCAGAACAACAGATCACACTCTACCTGGGCTTCAGAGAAGGGGTGGGGAGCCTTCTTCAGTCTGAGGGCCACATTCCCTTCTAGGCATCCTCCCAAGGGCCACATGCCAGTGGTGGGCAAAGCTAGAGGCATGATGTGAATTTTACCCTTGTACAGCAGGCTAGTTACTACACACACTCCAACTCTCCTCTGTGTTCTCCCATCCATATAAGGAAGAGGCATTCTCAGATTTCAAGGACGCATTCCAGGCAGGTACAAACACTCCGGGTAAAAAGACAGTGGCGGAGCGTTCCAAGGGCCAGAAAGAGGGGCTGGGGCTTATGGGAATTGCAGTCCAGAGCATCTGGAGGGCACCAGGTTAGGCGAGGCAATCCTAGATGCTCTGTTTACAATGAGGCCCATGTAAGAGTCTATATCCAGCTCTTCAGTCCACACAACGTCAATGTCCACTAGAACTTTGTCATGCAAATTATTAACATGATCCCTAATATTCCTTTGCAGACAAATCAAAGACTCATTAAGCCACCTCAGTTAAGCAAAGAAAGATTCTTTTGCCTTGGGAAAAGTAATTTCAAACATAAAATATTCTTATTTAAAGAGTTTGTCAAAGATAACCGCCTAGAAAAAGTGTGACAGCACTTGCTGGTAAAAATATAAAGGAGCTGCTGCTCTCCAAAATCAAGAAATGGCTCATTAATCAAGCTTATCTTTTCTTGATGCTGGCCTGTGAACAGGGAACTGTTGGCTCTCCAGATGCTGATGAACTAAAAAAACCATTAGCTCCAACAACCATGGTCAGTGGACAAGGATGATGGGAGTTCTAGTTCAGCCATACCTCAAGGCTGAAAGGCTCCCCACCTCCCTGTGATCATGGAACTGATTTTTAAAATATGGATTGTTGTTCTCCCCTCCACCCACCCACCCACCCAGTACAAGTTCCTAAGTGGACATCTGAAATATCACCTCTCTCTAGGGCTAAGCAAACCTGAGTCAGATGATGCATTACCTGGCACTGGAACCTTTTACTCTCAGCTCCTGAACCGCTGCCACTGACCACAGCTGAATTCTTTTGGTGTTGCTGCCGCTGACTAGCCTGTCTCTGTGACACTGCAGCACCCCTAGACAAGTCAAGCATTTATTCTGGTTAATGGCTGGGTTTCCTCCTCTGGTGATGTCAGCACCATAGAGACATCCTTTCCAGAGATCTTTGACTATCCAAAGCGGAGCATTGAGGGTACAAACCACAAGACTCTTTTCTTCCAGCCTTCGCTACTGCAGCTCCCACAGCCAATGACACAAACAACTTTGAAAAAGCAGCTTGCCAGGGCGGCTGCAGGAACTACAGCAGTGAGGGTTAAGGGGTGCTTTATGGAAAAAAATGACAGAGACAGCATAAAAATGTCTTAAACCCAGCCACAATCAATTCTAGCATCTTGAGAATCAAAACTGAGCTGGTCCAAGGTGCTAAGACAAAGCCAGAACATTTCTCCAAGTAGCTTAGTACAGTCTGCACTGACTGCCAAGGTTTCAGATAGGGCACCTTCCCAGCTGTATCTGAAGATGCCAGGGATTGACCAGAGACCTTCTGCATGTGAAGGAGATGCTCTGCCACTGAGCCATGCCCCTCCCCTGCTTCCCCTGAAAGCTTGGTTGTGTGAAGACAGCTGCCCAAAGACTCACCAATCTCCCCTTCAACAGCTTCCCATGTCATGAAACAACGATTCGTCTGCATGTCCCACGCACAGATCTGTCCTGTGCTGGTCCCAGTGTACAGAAGGCAGCCGGCACTGTAGCACAATGAGGTCAGCTCCACTGGACCAATTGCATCAGGGACAGGGACTCTGTGAACCTGAAGTCAGAAGAAAAGTAGTGTCAGCTGGTGCCTTGGGAGCTGTTTATGTCCCCCCGCTGTCAGCCTTGAGGCTGAACTCCTAACCTTTTGACTCTACTCCTTTTCTGGGTCTTAAAAACATGGGTAGGGCACCTGTTGCTGCCCAAGGGCCAGGTTCTCTTGTGGGTAAACATCTGGGGACCACATGTCATGAAGGGCCTGCGGCACAAGTAGGTGGAGCAGCTATCCCAAACCTTGCAGTAGACTACTTTCTGCACACATTCACCCACCCTTTCTATCCACCATCTAGGTAAACAAGAGGCATTATCAGAGTTCAAGGAACACATTCCAGCCAGTGAAGGATGTGGCCTTTGGAGGGTTTGTGTGGTCAGGGGAGAGTCCTGAGGGCCAGATTAGGAAGGCTGGTTGCCCAGGAAAGTATAAAGACAAGGAAAAGTTTCTTACAGCTCTTTTTATTTCAATCTTTACAGAGAGAGGCTATAGAACCCAGCCTCTTGGATAATGGTGTTGTCCCGAGTGAATCTCCACCCCCCCCCCCATCTCTCCCACTTCCTCATTTGCCATCCTCTTCGAGCTCTTTGTTCTCCTACTTTTAAGGCTCGCCGTGTTCTGGGAGATGGAAGGTCTGGAATGCTTTCTAATGGCAACGTGTCAGCCAGGTTTTGCTCTGGTTCTCCCAGGATTTCCCAACTTCTCCCCTCATCTGCCTTTGAGCTGCGACCTCCCTCAAACTCCTGTTGTAAATCTATGCTGTCTTCCTCCTCCCCCTCCCCCCTGGAAGGGTCAGGATTAGCGGGGGGACGGGGGACGGACAATCTCCACCATTCCTCCTCTGCCCAGTCCCTGACACCCACCCCTGCTGTGAAACACCAGAGTGTGACGCAGGTGAAGTACCTTGAGGCTAATGTCAGCTCCCTGTCGCTCCGTTAGCCAGAAGGTCACTGCTCCCTTCCCCACGCAGGCAAGGTGTCCCGCAGAAAGCGGACTAAAAGCGATTTCGTGGACTGGCTCCGAGACGCGAGTGGATGACATCAGCTCATAAGTGTGGACGTTCCATAAGGCAATGACTCTGTCAATGTAGTCCCCTGGGAACCACAGAGTACGCATTTCAGTGTGCAAAAATACATCAAAACGAACAACCCCTTGAACAATAAAAGCCAAGATGCTGTTCAAACCATCTCTCCCAGCCCCACCCTAGCCTGGGGAAGAGAAGATTGACAGCTGATATGACTGCCATCTTCCAATAACTTTAGGGCTGTCATGTGAAAGATGGGGCAAGCTTGCTTTCGGCTGCTCCAGTGGGTAGGATCGGAACCAATGGATTCAAATTACAAGAAAGGAGATTCTAACTAAACATCAGGAATAACTTTCTGAGGGTAAGAGCTGCTGGACAGTGGAATGGGCTACCTCAGAAGTTGGTGGACACACCTTCATTGGAGTTTTTTAAAGTGAGGCTGGATGGCCATCTGTCAGGGAATCTTTAGCTGTGATTCCTGGGTTCCAGAGTTGGACTAGATGCCCCTTGGGATCCCTTCCAAACCTACCACTCTATACCTGGAGAGTCCAAGGATTGAACCTGGGACCTTCTGCATGCAAGGCAAGTGCTCTGCAGCTGTGCTGTGGCCCCTTTCCATTTCTGGCCTTGCTTTAAGGTGCCGCAGTAATTGTGGCAGCAGCTCAGTGCAGATTAAGTCATCTGCAGTGTGCAAATCCAGTATTTCTATAAACATGATTAACAGGCCTATTTTATTTCAGTCTCACTGCAGTGTGCAAATCCAGTATTTCTATAAACATGATTAACAGGCCTATTTTATTTCAGTCTCATGTAGGATATTTTCCTTTTCCTCTGGGAGAAAAATTCTAGGTCTTTCAACACGAAAAGCTCTCCCAATGCCCTGTGTGCACTTCTCTGCTTATGCCCACCTAGAGTAGCAAGGAGGCAGTCATCCCGAGAGTACGCCATGGCTTGGACTTGGGTCTCGTGATGGAACAGAACCTTTTGGCAGGATCCATCCTGGACATTCCAGATGCGAATTTGGCAGCGGGACTCTCCACGACCCTGACCAGAGGCAGAAGCAAGGGCCTGCGGGGATATTCGTTCATTCGTTTTATTAGTTAGCACTTTTCTTATCCTGCCCTTCTACTGACTTGGAGTGCAATCTGGGCAGCCAACAATACAAATCACTAAAGCAGCAGCAGAGCAAAGTGGCAGCCTGCTTTGTGTCAGGGGCATGAACAAATACCCAAACGGCAGACCAAAAGCTAAACACAGCCTAAGGCTCAGCGAAATGCTTGGCAAGCACATTCTTCCTCCTCCCGTCAGTGAGGAGAAAAGGGAGCAGAGCATTCATTGCCCACTGGCTGTTCAGAAGCACTGTGCCTGTCACCAGAAGTATCCACTGCATTGGAAGGAAAGCAGGTGGTTTGTGCTAGCCAGACCACCCAGATGTTCTTAATGGAAACAGGAATGTTTGTACCTGAGCATCATGGCTAACAGCTAATGTTGAAATCTCTTCAGGGTGACCAAGCCAATGCTTCTGGAATCCAGAGTGCAGGTCTTCGACAATGAGCAGACAGCCACAGCTGTAGGCGAAGAAACCTAAGGAGAGAGAAGAGATTGCATTCAGTGCTTGGAATTCTGCATGCAAAGGATGGGCAAAGCCACAAACCACCAAATGCAGTCAAGTTGGAAGTAGGAGCCTGTCTGGATCCACCATGTGAAAAAGCAAGCACCCTCTGAGTGTCCGCTGCCTGGAAGGCTTTTACGTTCCATTATCTTTTGCCCAACATGGGGCTCAGACCCACAACCCTGAGATTAAGAGCCTCGTGCTCCACCAACTGAGCTAGAGGAGATAAGCCAAGGGAGGTAAAAGAAGGAAGACATCTGCTGCTGAGAGACCTCTCCTTCTCTATCAACATTGACTTCAAGGCCCTTCCGCTCTCCTTGGATGTCAAGAGACAGCTTTCACAACAGAGCCTCGCTAACGGGATGAGCAACTAGACTCTAAGACCAACTGATTTCAGAGGGCTTTGCTCTCCAGCCCTAAACATACTACATAATTTCAATAGAACTGATTTTCTTGTAATGCATTTCTGACAAAGATGCCAGCTGGTTTGGTCATCCAGCTGAAGGTTTGGGTACAGAAGATTTACAGATTTTGGAATCTCAATTCGCAAACGCAGACTATACCTGTATCTGGATTCCAGACCATATTTCCCCGGCCATTCCCATTGTAGCCAATGACTGCTTTTAGTTTCAGGCCCTCGTTACTAGTTAGAGCAGAGGAGAATACCTAGAAGACAAAGACGCACAGCTTCAGCGTAACTTGAGAAGAGATTCCAGACATGTCTCTCACACTGCCTCGAGAAAACTTGACCATGTGCAAAAGGGGCTCTCAGAAGCACTGAGACTCTTATTTTGCTCAGAAGCCATTTCATCAAGTCTTGAGACCAGACCAGTATCGCTCTGAACACCATCTGCTGGGATTTTCAAATGGGGGGAATCCTGTTGAACTGGGGTCTTGCTTGTAGACTTCCCATGGGCATATTGCTGACCACTGTGAGAACAGGATGCTGACCCTAGATAGGCCTTTGGTATGATTCAACAGGATTTTTATGTTCACACCAGGCCATTTCTTACCTTCTGGGGTGCCGATGTTTTGAAACGAGGGGTAAAGTGCCTGTAGCAGTCTGGGCGGGTGTTGTTTTGGGGTTTGGATCCTTTGCTTTCCTTTCTGCTTTCTAGCACGCAGGAGAGAACAATTGGAAAGTATCTTTTAGCACAGAGCTTATGACAGCATTATTTAAGAGCTATTGTTATACAGAATTTTAGCATGTTCCCCAATAAATTATTATTTGCGAGCTGTGAAAATTGGTTTTAATACTTTGCAAACTTGGGAAACGGATGAAGCATACAATCAAACTGGATTTAGTAACATACATATGGATAAAAAGCAAGGATCTGCTATCTTGAGAAGAATAAAAATTTGCAAAGCCCCTGTACATGTTGACTTACCATTCCCTGCATGGCTATAGGGTCTTGGACAAGGCTGAATGACTTCAGGTTTCACAGCCAGAGAGTCTTCACTAGGGACAGTGCCCTTCAATGCAAGAACTAACCGGACTTTATCCTCATTAACAGCCTCTCTGTAGCTGCCTTTCTGATATGCTTCCTTCTCTTCTTCAGATTCAGAAGTATCTAAAAGAGAGGAAACAGGGGAAAGTGACTGAAAGAAGAGCAACAGCCCCTTGTTGTACATCACTTCTGGAGCTCAAGTATAGTATTGGAACTGAAACACTTTAGCTTCACTTCTTTCATTTAGGTGCTCCAAAATACAAAGCCCCCTGAGAACCAAGCCTGGAACAGAGACCAGGCCAGTTCTGCAGGGCAAGTCCCATGAATTTTAACTTGCACCAAGTGTGCTAAAGATGAAAGTGCCAGAAAGCAATGGCTACTTCCAGCCTTCTGCCTGAACAGAGAAGGAATTAGATTGATGTTTTTTCATCCAGTTTGGTTAGAGCAGTGTTTCCCAACCTTGTGCCTCCAGCTGTTTTTGGCCTACAATTCCCATCATCCCTTGCCACTGGTCTTGCTAGTCAGGGATGATGGGAGTTGTAGGCCAAAAACATCTGGAGGCACAAGGTTGGGAAACACTGGGTTAGAGTGCTGTTCACAGCAAGCGGTAAGGGGGAGGGTCATATCTCAGTGGTCAAGAATCTACTTTGCATGCAGAAGGTCATAGGTTCAGTTCCCAGCAGCTTCAGGTAGGGCTGGAAATGCCCCCTGCCCTGAAACCTTGGAGAATCGCTGTCTGTCAGTGCCTACAATACGGAACTAGATGGTATGACTGGTAAGGCAGTGTCCTGTATTTGGATAACTTTTCAGTGTTTGTTTTATGGGATGCAATTGATAATCCTTACCCCAAACAAATGGAATGTTCACCTAGGTCTACTCAGAGTAAAAGGTAAAGGTACCCCTGCCCATACGGGCCAGTCTTGACAGACTCTAGGGTTGTGCGCCCATCTCACTCTAGAGGCCGGGGGCCAGCGCTGTCCGGAGACACTTCCGGGTCACGTGGCCAGCGTGACATCACTGCTCTGGCGAGCCAGAGCTGCACACGGAAACGCCGTTTACCTTCCCGCTAATAAGCGGTCCCTATTTATCTACTTGCACCCGGGGGTGCTTTCGAACTGCTAGGTTGGCAGGCGCTGGGACCGAACAACGGGAGCGCACCCCGCCGCGGGGATTCGAACCGCCGACCTTTCGATCGGCAAGTCCTAGGCGCTGAGGCTTTTACCCACAGCGCCACCCGCGTCCCGTACTCAGAGTAGACTACTTGAAATTAATGACATTACTAACTTCGACTTATTAATAATAGTAAAAGTTAGCTGGATACAACCCACTTTGATTAAGCATGGAAGGGAATGAAAATAGCAAGTGGCAGACAACATTGGGGATGGGGTTCAGGGCGCCTGGAGGATTTTAAGGGGCTGACAAAGATTTGCTTCATTTGGAGTGCTCTCTGCTCACCGCAATGCCCCAGTGGATGGATGGAGCTGAGCTCCAGACAAGGTGGGGACACAATGGTTGGCCGAGGAACCACCTGGCGGGGGATATCATTAGCCCCTGGCGTCAAATAATGTGACCTTTCCAGATTGGCTTCTGTGGATAAAGAACAGAAAAGGGGGGGGGGGAGAATGAGAGGCAGGGTGGTTTAATGGTTAAAGTGCTCAACTGGGACCAGGGAGATCCAGGTAAAACATTCCAGTCATGAAGTTTACTGTGTGACCTTGGACCAATCATTCTCCTGTCAGCCTAGCCTACATCCCAGGGTTGAGAGGATATAAAGGAGTGGGGGAAAGGTTAAGATACAAATATAATGAACAGAAGCAACACCTTTGTCACCTCTTTTGATGGTTGTAGTTGTCAACAGCTCTAATATCTGTTAGGGTTATTCTGAAAATGGTTATGTCCCAATTTTTATTTTTTAAACCCGCCCCCCCCCCCCCGTCAAAATAGGAAACTTCCTGAATTTTAAAGGTCATAGTTATTAGCCCAAACCATTTTTACTGGTCCCTCTGCCCCATATATCAGGCATTTGGTCCATAAAAGGAAATAGCCTTAACCCTCCCTCCCTGCTCTGCTCACCTGGAAAATTTCTCTACTTGCCAAAGACAACCAGGAAAATGTCTGTCTACAAATCTGTGTCAAAGACATACACAGACAGTAATAGATGCAATGGCAGAGCTCTTTACTGTACTCTTTACTGTACTAATGAACACCCAGTCCAAACCCCCGATGATCTCTCCCAGCGGCTTCATGTAGATGTTGAAAAGTATGGGGGAGAGGACAGAACCCTGAGGCACCCCACAAGTGAGGGCCCAGGGGTCTGAACACTCATCCCCCACCACCACTTTCTGGGCACGGCCCAGGAGGAAGGAGCGGAACCACTGTATAACAGTGCCCCTAGCTCCCAGCCCCTCTAGACGGGGTTAGATGTTATGGTTGCTGGTGTCAAAAGCCGCTGAGAGATGCAGCAGAACTAGGAAACAGCTCTCGCCTTTGTCCCTAGCCTGCTGGAGATCATCGACCAGTGCGACCAAGGCAGTTTCAGTCCCGTGATGAGGCCTGAATCCTGGACTGGAAGGGATCCAAATGGTCCGCTTCTTCCAGGCATGCCTGGAGTTGTTCAGCAACCACTCGCTCAATCACCCAGCGAAGTAATGATAGCTATTTCATTGTAAGACAGCTGTGGGATAGCATAACTCAGCAACAAATGCAGACTTACCAACTCTGTTAGAATCTGAGGACTCGGAGGAATCGATTCTGGAATGGTAACAAGTCCAGAGTTTAAAAGACGGGAAAATGAAAATGTGAAAATGTAAATATGCAGGCACCTACAGACTATCATATTTCCAAAGACAATTGCTTTAGTGAGGAAACATTGGGCTCTTACTCATCCTTGAAGGACTCCTCTGCAAACACACCTAGGAAATCCCAGAGGAAGATGGCATCTCCAACACTGATGACTTGCCTTTGGTCAGGGGTGAAGCTCACCTGCTGTATTGGCTCAGAATGGCCAATAAACACCTGGAGAAAGAAAAGCAAAAGCAGATTGTCCTTTGTCAGCCACGGCCTCTTGGAACTGCATTGCAGAGCATGTAAAGACAGGGGGATCCAAATTATTATAGTTATACCATGCAGACTAGTGGTTAGAGTGTTGGACTAGGATCAGGGGAGAGCAGAGTTGAAATCTCCAGTCAAACATGAAGCTCCTCTGGTTGACTTAGTATTTCAAAATTTCATTTTCAGGGGTGTTTACAATGGCAGCTTCAGTAAATATATTATTGCATATATTTTTGGCAGCTCTATCCTTTTGTTGTTGTTAGCAATCTTGATTAGATGTAATTATTTCCAAACAGTAAGTGAAATGAATAAATGAGAACTTATATGCTGTGGGCTCAAATCCTAAGCATGCACACTAGATAATATGTCACACTGAACATGGTGGGACTTACTCCTAAGTAAACATGCATGTGACTGTGCTACAGAGCGACGGCACTGCAAGCCACTAAAAAGATAGATGCAAATTTTAATCATCACAGAAGACAAGCCAACTAATTTTTCTATCCAAATCACACCTGGTATGTTCTTTAATTAAATTTGCACCCCATCTCAGATCATTCAAAATCACTTCCTTTTCAATTGATTTATACTACGTTTTTCTAGAGTCTGCTCCAAATCAATTCAATTCCCCTCCAATTATCCCC
Organism: Podarcis muralis; assembly: GCF_964188315.1. Taxonomy (NCBI): domain Eukaryota; kingdom Metazoa; phylum Chordata; class Lepidosauria; order Squamata; family Lacertidae; genus Podarcis; species Podarcis muralis. The sequence goes on from NC_135668.1 coordinate 36,205,910, forward strand.
ACTAATTTACTCCCCAAATCATCTCTAGAGAAAGTATCCTATCTTAATTTATTCCCTCAAATTAATTTCTTAATCAATGTATCCACTGTATTCAGAAACATAACATGCAGAATGAAGTGGGTTTTTTCCTCAACAACTGACCATTGCAATATATTCTTATATCCTTTATAGGTTTGCTTCAGGATTCCAGTCAACCATTCTATTCTCTCCTCACAATTTCCCCTTTTTTCCTTTTCCAAGTGAGGTTCAACATCCAATGTCTGCTGCACATTTTCACCTCTCCTTAATCAGTTTCAGGGAGTTTTGCACCTCTTGGGTGTTGTTGTTGTTCGCCGAAAGATATTCCCCCAAGCACAACAATACTTCTCCCCCCTTTGTTTCTCTGTTGCCCTGTTCTGGCTCCATTTCATCACTTGAATGCTCTGCTATGCTGTTCACTGTACAATCTAGCCTGAACACTGACAACTGGAGGGGAAAAGTCTGCCCTGCTGTTGAGTATAGTACCTGAGAGTTGACATCAAATCTCATGCCATAATCCCACACCTTGAGGACCCTATCGCCAGCTGTCAAAAGAAACCGGGCATCGGAGCTGAAGGCCAACGAAGAACAAGACTGCTTGTGCACTTGTGGGACCTGCAATCAAGATAAACCACCCCCATCTGTTTCCACCAAAAAGACAAATACACTGAGAACAGACACAAAGAAAAGAATGTTTGTTAAAGAGTTAGGAAGTAATCAAATAAGCGGAGTTAACAACCCTGCGAAGAGGTTTATATAAAGGTGAACTGTATCTAGTGTCAACATTTCAATGCTTTAATCTTCTAGCTACTGCCCCCACTATTACGGTCCCCGTGGAAAACTGGGTGGGGTCCTGGGTAGCATTGGCAATGGATGCTACCATTTCAGAAATCTTTTGTGTGTGTGTTTTTGGACAGAGTCATTTTGTGGTTGCTCTACCAAGCCATCCAACCAAATTTAGCAGAGAAGGCTGCCCTAAGGAAGAGTGATCGCAGGCTCCTGAGTAGGTTTTAGGTCAAAGTCTGAGCAGTGCTCTGACACATCTTTGAGAAGCGCATCTCCATCAGTCTGCTACAAAGGCATCCACTGCTGGGACTTTAAGGTCCTCTATGGCTTGCTGATCAAAAGAATAAAATCTTTGTGCAAAGCCATTAGATTATTTGGCTATGTCTAGCCCATTCTGTCTTTGAAAGATAAAATGGAAAGGAACTGCACACTGAGAATTCATGAAACACCTCTTTCAAGAGGCTGCAGTAGACAGATCCTTTGAGACCAGTTGGAGACCCAAGGATAAGATTACTTTGAAGAGGAATGGTACGAAATCAGCATCATTAAAGAGTCTGGTATTGGAATCACCATCTCTGTGGCCTCATTCCATTTCTCAAGATCTGAGAAGAGTCCTGCTCTGGAGTTGGTTTCAATTGCTCAACTGTCCACTGAGCACAGGGCCTGTGGGGGTGGCCTATTTCTGGGCTACATTAAGCTGCTGAGAACCAAAGGAGGACAAAGAGATTCATTTCCCTCTTCTTCAGAGGAGTGCTGTCTGATCAGGACGATTAAGCTGAATGGCCTTTGCTCATTCCTTTGCCATCACTATGTCTACAGCGTGTTTCATTTTTGGGTACCAGCTCCTTAGAAATGCCACCCAGGAGATTATCTTTCATTTCTTTGAATAAAGAATGTCTCCATAATAAACTAAGGGAATAGGGAGCACTAGCTTGATCAACTGAGAAACTTCAAGAGATACAAATAAATTGGCATTTGGCAATAATTTAGTAATTTCAGAATGACTCAATCCCTGGGATTTTCACTGCAAAGGCAAATGCACAGGAAAACAACACCCTGGAAACTGTGTGTGAGCCCAACCTCAGAACACAAAGAAGTGACCACGGGAGTCCCTTACCACTCTGATCAAGCGTCCAGACTTGGCATCAATCACCAGAACCTTTTGCGAGCATGTTGCCACCAACAGGTGGCCCAGAGGGAAAGGGGCAAAGCAGAGTCTCTCAGCCATGTCCAGAACAGTGCTGTCCAAATCCAAAATGCTCATATCTACTCTCAGCAACTGCCAGGCAGAACAAATAATAATAATAATAATAATAATAATAATAATAATAATAATAATAATAATGATGTCCCATTTCTTGAAGCAAGTATTTCTGCACTAAAACAGAAGACGAGGAATATTTAGAAAGAGAACACTCAGGCCTGGTCTATACAAACAGCACAATTAAGTGAAGTGGACTGTACAACATCATAAGGCATGAGATGCACTATTTATCAATACAGGAGCAGGGGCCGACCTTAGTAATACAACCCTCATGCCACCTTACCGAAGTCAAGTAAGCGGGGTGCTGGGCTTTGGGGAAGGAGGTGTGAGAGCTCTCTGGCAGGGTCTTAGAGCCTTCCTGTCTCCTTCCCAAAGCTGGGCAAGCATTAACTGGGCTTTGAAAAGGAGGAAAGGGGACTCTAGGACCCTGTCATAGCCATTACACCTCCTTCCAGAAGGAAGTGCTAACTAGGCTTTGGGAAAGAGACGAGAATGCGCTCCCTTGGCCCCTTCGACCTGTGTAGGGAAACCAGTCACGCTATCCTAAAGCCCCCTTTGCAAGAAGGGATCCTGGCCAATCAGGATCGAACAAATGTTTGTCAGGAGAGAACGGCAGCACTATGTAGTGACAACGGTGGACAGGAATAGCCCCCATGTTTATAAAACAAACTATTACTGCAGCCCAGCAGATGTAGCTACGGGCCGCCCTGACTGAGAACAGGCCAGCATTTCAGGTGCTCTCTGGGTTTAGACAAAAAAACCTGCCAACGTTTCCACTCTGTAACTGTGAGGGTTACGTGTTTCTTGAAGCTTCTTTCCTGAGGAACAGCGAGTTGTGGGCAGGTGTCAAGTTACCTCATCTAAGGAATAAGCATCCATGAGAGTCACGATGTATTTGGAAGGTCCCACAAAGGCCAAGAGACGTCCATCGCTGCTGACAGATAGTGCATCAGGACCGTGGTCAGCATCTTGTGAGGTGACATTTGCTGAATGAAAGGTGGATATTTAGAATGAGAGGTTATTTGTTTTATTAAATCAGAGCACTTCTACCCCACCTTTCCCTGCAAGGAGCTCAACGTGGCGTGCAGGGCTCCCCACCCCTCCTCATTTTATTCCCACAACAACCCTGTTAGGGTGGGACTCAGTGAAGGGCCCAAGGTTACCCAGTGACTCATGGCAGAGAGGGTATTTGAACCCTGGTCTCTTGGGTCCTTAGGGACGTAGGTGGCGCTGTGGGTTAAACCACAGAGCCTAGGACTTGCCGATCGGAAGGTCGGCGGTTCAAATCCCCATGACGGGGTGAGCTCCCGTTGCTCGGTCCCAGCTCCTGCCAACCTAGCAGTTCGAAAGCACATCAAAGTGCAAGTAGATAAATAGGTACCACTCCGGCGGGAAGGTAAAAACGGCATTTCCGTGTGCTGCTCTGGTTTGCCAGAAGCAGCTTAGTCATTATGGCCACATGACCTGGAAGCTGTACGCCGGCTCCCTCGGCCAATAAAGCGAGATGAGTGCCGCAACCCCAGAGTCGGCCACAACTGGACCTAATAGTCAGGGGTCCCTTTACCTTACTCTTGGGTCCTAGTTGGGCACTCTAACCACCACACCAAGAAAGTAGAAGCAAAGACTCACTCATCAACTCACACCAAAATCATAATGCAGCACGAGTTCCCAAACCATTAGGGCCGGAGTCAGGACCCCTTTTCTTGTCAATGGCCACATACCCTTGGGGTAATTTGTTGGCTGCAGCACACCAGTGGTGGCGGAACCAGACCCAAAAGTGGGTGGGGGCACCCCTTTTCATGGAAGTCTTTCCCAAATGAGGAAATAAAAATGGAAAATGAACTTTGGCAAAAGAAACGCAAGCAAAGGCTCTTGCTGGTGGTGGAGCACCACTTAGTTAATAGCCGTTGTGGGGACAGGAATGCAAGAGAAAGGAAGCAAAGAGCAGGGTGCTTTAATGGGCACTAGTACAATTAATTGGTCTTAAGAACAACTATTTAAGAATTGTTGCCTGAGTTTGCTTGCTTCCTCTTCCCTCCCTATTCCCTTTTCCTTTTGTGCCATGTTGAAAGAGTGCAGACAGGAACTGTCCTGTTTTAATTGATGGTATACAAGCTGCTCTGGGACCTACTGAAGCCGAAGGGCAGAGTACAAATGCTCTAAGTAAATATATTAACAAACAAAAACCTTACCTAGTACTCTGATAACGTGGCTTTTCTGGATGGCAGAGTTATAAAGAGCCAGGGTCCCATGGCTGCAGGAACTGTACATGAAATTGCCGTCTGGGGAGAAGGTCAGGCCTGTGATTGACCCACGGTGCTGCCTGCAAAGTACCAAAAAGAATGAAAGAAAGCAGAACGGGGAACCGAAAATTAAGATGGCAATCAAACTAGTTCATACATTGATCCTTAATGAGGCGGCACACATGTCAGGGCCATAACACTTCAGATGGCAGCAATGAGCTCACATGATGGAGTTAAAGAAACATATGGAGGGCAAGACTATCAGTTGCTATTAGCCACAGTGGCTAGGTTCTACCTGCATTGATAGCAGCAGTATGCCATTTGCTTGGAATCTCAAGTGGGGAGAACACTGTTGAACTGTAGGCATTTAGTTGGCCATTGTGAGAAAACAGTGCTGGACTTGATAAACCATTTGTCTGATCCAGAAGGACTCTTCTTACGGAATGTTCCTCCATTAAAAACCAAAACCTTTTGTATAGAAAACAAGAAGGATTCCAGCCTAGCCTTCTCTCCAACAGGCAGGTTTTCTATATGGAGGGATATATATATTTTATAATGGAGGTGTGTCCCACCATTTGATTTCTCCCCCCTACACTCTAAGTGGTACAGCCCATACAGAGCTTTTACCATTTCACTGGTCAGAACCAGGTCCATGTCAACAGAGAAGCCTGCCTGCTCTCCTAGACCTCACCCCCACCCTGCCACTTTTAGCCTCTTTTCCAGCTTCTCACAACATCAGAACTGGAACAGAGAACTCCAAAGTCTGCAAGAAGCTAATATCTACACAAGATAATGTTGATCTCCCACATTTCTGTTCCTCTTGAAAGAACATCCAACGGAGTTGTATCCAATGCTACTCAGAGTAAACCCACTGAAATGGAGATTAGTAACAGGTTTGTTAATTTCAACGGCTCTTCTTTGAGTAGATACAACCCACTGCCCTCAACTTTCATCATTTTGGATTGACACATGGAAGAACGCTCAGGATGCAACTTTGAAAGTATATATTGAAAACATACTTGTGTTCCTCAAGGAGTTTTGAGGCAGCCAGACTGATGGTCCTCACGACACCAGTATCAAAACCGCAAGCAAAGATAAATTGCGAGGGATGGAAAGAGACGGCACACGGTGTTTCGTCAGAGGCAGTGAATTCATAGAGCTATAGGGGGCAGAGGATCATGCTGATCAGACACAAGACGGGCTGGCAATAACAAGCTGCCAAAGTCTTAGGCCTCATTCTCACTACACATTTAAAGCACTATGATACCACTTTAAACAGCCACGGCTTCCCCTAAAGAATCCTGGGAAGTGTAGTTTGCAAAGGGTGTTGAGAGTTGTTAGGAGACCCCCTACTCTCCTCACAGAGCCACAATACCCAGAGTGGTATATTAACCAATCCGTCTACCCAGGGAAACCTGAGAGCTGTAGCTCTGTGATGGGAATAGGGGTCTCCTAAGAACTCAGAGGAGCCTAACAAAACTACAGCTCCCAGGATTCTTTGAGTGAAGCCATGACTGTAATACTTTCTTGTTTCAATAGGCTTCTGGGAATTTACTATTTTTATTTTACTATTTTTAGGAAGGAGCTGTTGCTGTGCTGTTTTTATTGTAAGGATTTGTATGTGATCTTCTATCTGTATATATTTGAATTCTACTAATGGTTCATTGTTTTTTAATGACCATTTTTTTAGCTGTTTAAATTTTAGTTGTAAGTAGCCTTGAGTCCTATCAGGGGGAAAGCCAGGATATCAATAATAATAATAATGCGGTATCACAGTGCCTTACATTTATAGATCAGATGTTGCCTTAACCTCAAATCTCAGCTCAATGTCACACGAGCAGATAGGCCTGAACCCAACGAAACAACCAATGGGAGATAACTCACCAATCCAATCCAATAGAAGTATCAGCTATTAAGGAAGGACTGAACTATGGTGGGGGGAGGACTGGCATTAGTGCTGTCAACTAGACCTAAGATAGTCACGTCCATTGATTTCAACAAGCTGACTCCAAATAGAATTAACGTTCGATATGATCCTCTGTGTCCCTGGTAGACTTTACAAAAAAGGCATTCTTGACATTACCTGCTGCATAGACTCAAGGTTCCAGACGCGAATGGTGTTATCCTGAGAGACAGTCACCAGCTGCTTCTGGGATCTCTCCACAGAGAATGCCAAAACAGAATCCAGATGGGAGCGCATAACGGTGCAATAGTCCTTAGACTGGATGTCCAGGCAACCCACATTCCCAGAGGCAGTTGTGCACAGAACCTTCAGGTTATCTGGGCTGATGCGGACTGAACTCACCGGGCTGTGATGCTCTGCAGGAAGACAAGCCGCCCAATGAAGAGTCTGCAGGTGACATGCTTGCGACTCATTTATGCAAAAACTTATTTCTCACTTTCAGGCAAGAGTGTTTATGCTTGTGAAACCAAAGCGACACCAGCCACAGGTTTGGCAGAATGCGTTTTTTAAAACAACAACAACAATACCCGGAGGCTCAGAGGCAGCATGCCTCTAAATACCTGTAGCTGTGAAACAATAGCAGGAGATGGCTATGGACTATCCTGCTTGCGGGCTACCCAGAGGCCATCTGGTTGGCCACTGTGGAAAACAGGATGTTGGACTAAACAGGCTTCTAGGTAGGCCATGAGAACTCTTCATATGATTAGGGAAGCAAATGGGCACGGATCTTACACAGTTTTTCTAAATTTACATGTAGCCTGTTAACGAGACAATGGAAGATGTCCAGGGTGAATAGGTTACTGGAGCCATGCCTGCAGGGTGAACATGTCACAGGGATTGGTGGTGGAAGTGCCACAGAGCTCTGTTTTCTAAAACAGGGGACCATTTATCAGTCCAAGGGCCACATTTCCTTCTGGACAACCTCCCAGAGGCTACATATCACTGGTGGGCAGGGCCAGAGACAAAAGAGGACAGAACAATGGATGTGAATTTTACCTCTGCACAGTAAGGCCGTTTCTGCACATGTTCTGCTATCTCCTCCATCCAGGCTAGTAACAGGCATCACCAGAATTCTAGGACATATTCCAGCCAGGCACAAGCTCAAAGAGGCTGCAAGGATTGGCCAATGAGGGGTGTGGCTTGGGAAGAGCTCCTGGGGCCCAATGGGAGAGGCTGAGAGGACCACGTGGGCCTGAGGATGTTGATCCTTAGTTTACTACACAGATCTCGCCTTTAGATGTCTCAGTTATACACCTATGCAGATATTGACAGCACGATCCCGAAGCTCTACGCACCTGCCTCCAAGAAGACTTCAGAGAAGTCCAGTGGCCACAGGCGCAGGTAGCCATCTTCAGAGGCTGTGGCACAGAAAGTTGATGAGAGACATATGCTGTTCAGTGCTATCCCAGGACCTGAAAGAACAAAGATCCAGTACACTCTGAAGCACAAGAGCTGGCAGTGAAGGCCCCACACTGTATAGTCAGCTGTAATCTGAGCAAGAAGATTTGGAGCTGGCCCAGATATCCATGTCAGGCATTGTGGGATAATTCTGAAATCCTTTCCGTGCTAGAAGCCTTTAGTGCAACCTTCCACAGCTAGCGAGAACTAGCTTGTGTAGAGGAACCTAATGAAATCTATCCCTCCATCAGCCATTCATTTCTATAGAGCTGGGCAGGAGAATATTGCATGGGTCAGAGCCATATCCCACCACGACACTCTTAAAGGCATCAGAGCCAAGCTGATTTCTGCCACCAACATGTTGCCATTTGAGTGCTAGGAAAATTAAGCAACACCGAAACAGAAATTATTCCTTGAAAGAAGACTGCTCGCTCCTGCCCAACACCTGTGTTACAAACGGATTGTCTCCAGGCTTGTATTTTCTAATCTGGACCCCTCCAGATGTTTTGGACTACAAATCCCATCATCCTTGGCCATTTGGCCATGCTGGCTGGGACTGATGGGAGTTTTATTCCAAAACATCTGGAGGGGACCAGGGAAAGGCCAGTTTGGCAAGTTCCCAAGAGGAAAGTTCTGTAGGCAGCTACAGAGAGTTTGGATTTGGATTTGATATCCCGCTTTATCACTACCCTAAGGAGTCTCAAAGCGGCTAACATTCTCCTTTCCCTTCCTCCCACACAACAAACACTCTGTGAGGTGAGTGGGGCTGAGAGACTTCAGATAAGTGTGACTAGCCCAAGGTCACCCAGCAGCTGCATGTGGTGGAGCGGAGACGCGAACCCGGTTCCCCAGATTACGTGACTACCGCTCTTAACCACTACACCACACAGAGAATCCTATGCAGCCCACCTGAGTTAAAAGTTTGCTTCTCCCGCTGATGAGAGTGCTGCCCTTCCGATGGCAAGAGGCGCCGGGCATTTCTGACAGCGACATTCTTATAGTTGATTTCCAAAACGTGTCCACTCCGGCTGCAAACAAACCTGAGAGGACAGCAGCAAGGTCACTCAGCAGCAACATCATTATAGGACCAAAAGCAATTATAAGACTTTTAGGGGTGCCAGCTTTAAATCAGTAGGTCAAGCAACAAAAGTTGTAGCTGATTAAATCTACAGCTGGCAATTTAATTAAACAGGAAGAGAGTTAAGGGAGCTCCTGCTTATTTCACGTATACTGTATTTCTGAGAGAGATGTCATGTAGCTTAGTCTATGTTTTCTGGAATGCTTGATTTGAACTATTAATAGGCTTTGTTGGTGCGAAGAAGTGGATCTACCCAGGGCTCTAGGGAACGAGATCATCCCTGACTTGCCCAACTCTAATTAGCTGAGGGTCCTGGAAGCATGAAGGTATGCTCTTGTTACCAGGTGTGGAAAACAGTATAGAAACCCAGAAGCCTGTCTTGCAGTTATCAGCTTTTTTCAAAAGCATTCACCAAGGAGCAATAAAGTGGAGCAGCTTCTTACAGTGTCCGGTCTTGTGGCTCTCGCTGGGTGGAATGGCCTGCTTCAAAGTCCAAGTCCGTGAACTCCATGGAACGGTACTCGCCCAAATTTACCGGGCAGGAGCGCAGCACTCCACTCCGGACCCGCCACAGCCTCACGTTGTCCCGGCCACACGACACCATTCTGTTATGAGAAACGCTGGGAGTATGGAACTAGACAGGACTTGTTTTTAAGGTAAAAGTCTTGCATCGTGCATTGGCACAGTTCAGGTTCCCTCTTTCTCTCCTCCTGCGTGATGCTGCCTTTCCTTTTTCAGCCTCTGCTTTGCTGCCCTGGGCTCCTTTGGGAGGAAGGGCAGGATACACATGCAATAAAACGGCAACAATAAGCTCCACCCAAAGAGGGTGATAGAGCCTTATCAGCTCGGAGGACCGGAGCTGAAATCCCAATGTTTTTGGTTATGGATGCCAGAAGGACGGAATCCAGAATGACGAATGGCAGAGGAAGGGACACAGCTTATCTTTGGGAGGAAGGGCAGGATACACATGCAATAAAACGGCAACAGCAAGCTCCACTCTTTACCTGGTGTCATCAAAAAAGGCAATCTTTAAGGCCTGGATGTCCACATCTGTGTGCGCTTTGGCAAGCATCACTACCTCTCCTCCATGGTTCACCTGAACAGTATTCCACACCACCACCATCTGCAAAGGGAGGAGAGAGAGAGGCAGCTGGGTGGGACACAGGAGAGCCAGGCTCATATCCCTCCTCATCCCTAAAAGCTCACCATGTGGACATAGTCAAAGTCAGCACAAACCAAACAAACACATTGCCAGGAGCTTCTGTACAGACCCCAAAGGCAATTCTCTAGCAAGCGTTAAACTAAGGTCTTGACATCTTTCCGCAGGACCTGCAAGACAGAGCTGTTCCACCTGGCCTTTGGTTTGGACTCAGTCTGACCCTTATGTTCCCCTCCCCTTATGGTTTTGATTTATGGGCTACTATTGAAATGAGGCTGCATTTTAAATTGTATTTCAACCCATATTTTAATAAACTGGTTTTGGTCTTTTTTGGTTTTGTTTGTCTGTGTCCCCCCCCCCCCCATTATGTTTTATTGTAATTTTATTGGTGTTAGCCGCCCTGAGCCCGGCTCTGGCCGGGGAAGGTGGGGTATAAATAAAAATGTATTATTATTATTATTATTAGACATTCAGTGGCATTAAAAACACAGCAGCTCAAGGAGCAGACCACTAGCCACACTCTTGGAAGGCCTGTGGCTTGAGCCTGACCCTGACACAACTCCAGCAACAATCTCAGAAAACAGGTCACAGATATAGCCCTTGCAGAAGGGGCACGTATCAGTAGTGTAAAGGTAAAGGTAAGGTAAAGGACAGCTGGACGGTTAAGTCCAGCCAAAGGCGACTATGGGGTTGCGGCGTTCATCTCACTTCAGGCCGAGGGAGCCGGCATTTGTCCACAGAAAGCTTTCCAGGTCAGCAGGACTAAACTGATTCTGGTGCAATGGAACACTGTGACAGAATCCAGAGTGCAACTCAGCCTGACACCCACCTGCAACTCACACCAAAGCAGCACTTCCTTGTCATATAATCAATGCAACACTCTTCTAAGGTGCTGAGAATTTTTTTTTATAAAAAAAAAAAGCAATAGCAGCTCTAGTAAAGTTTCATTTGGATCTCAGTACATTAATAACCGGGGACACGGGACTTGCCGATCGCATGGTCAGCGGTTCGAATCCCCATGGCGGGGTGCGCTCCCGTCGTTTGGTCCCAGCGCCTGCCAACCTAGCAGTTCGAAAGCACCCCCGGGTGCAAGTAGATAAATAGGGACTGCTTACCAGCGGGAAGGTAAATGGCGTTACGTGTGCTGCGCTGGCTCACCAGATGCAGCTTGTCACGCTGGCCATGTGACCCGGAAGTGTCTGCGGACAGCGCTGGCTCCCGGCCTATAGAGTGAGATGAGCGCACAACCCTAGAGTCTGGCAAGACTGGCCCGAATGGGCAGGGGTACCTTTACCTTTTACATTAATAACCAGGTGAATAACTGATCTGGAAAACCTTGCACCCCCTTCTTGCCACAGGCTGTGACAGAAGTCACTCGAGAATGTCACTCAGACCAGAGATGGGGAACCTCAGGGCAGGGCGGGGGGGGGGGGGGATGCAGCACTGCAGGTGTTTCTAGCCGTCCCTTTGGACGCTCCGCCCACACCACACCTTCTGCAAAGAAATAAATGCTGATTCACTCACTGTTTTCCCATGTCGGTCCTTCCCAGTGCCACACAGGATACCCCCACTGTAGGAGAAGCTGCAAAAGAACAAGGGGCCAGAGCTCAGCAGCAGAGAACAGTCTTTTGCACACGGAAAATCTCAGGTTCAATCTCCAGTTAAAAGCATCAGGTAATAGCAAGTGATGTGGAAAACCTCTGCCTGAACTCCTTGGCAACCTTATGCCCATCAGAGTGGACAGCACTAGCATAAGTGGAGAAGCAGCCTGAGTACTTACTATAAGCCAGATTCTGCTGTTCACTAAAAACCCAGTTTTGACAGCATCAAAACTGGCAGTCTTTCATTTTCTACCTTGCTGCCATGAGTCCTGTGAAGGTGTCATGGACAGGGTGTGTGTGTGTGTGTGTGTGTGTGTGTGTGTGAGAGAGAGAGAGAGAGAGAGAGAGAGAGAGAGAGAGAGAGAGACCGAGACCTTAAGAAGGAGTTTGGGGAGTTAGATCTAGACCCTTGGCAGGGTGGGCATAGCAGATTTTGACCAAGAGACATCTGTTGAGATCTGCCCTCCAAAGGAGGCTCAGGAAAACTCTCAGAGGTACCTTCTGTTATCTTTGTTCCAGACACACACTCCTCAGCTTTACCAGCTGAGATGTCTCCAGTGCCTTCCCGGGAAACAGCTGGGAATACATCTGATGCCAAGCTGGCAACTAGGGCATGGAGATGCCAGTGTGCACAAACCTCACCTAGCCAACCCACTACAGAAGGAGTGCCCTTTTGCCTGCCTAGCCTCAGGGCTCTGGCTGCTTGGCTTGCTAAATGTTGTGCCCTCCTGTCCCTCAAATGGAAGGTGCAAGGGGCTTGTCACTTGTCGGTTCAATATTTTAGAGCGTGCCCAACCATGCCTTTGACCTCCCATGTAACCGCTGGTTCTTGCAACCTGTAACTTGCCTTACGTACCATACTAATCTTAAAATTAAAGCCTTTGGGAGTCAAGAGTTCCAGATCCTCCTTGTAAAGTTAACATATGAGGGTGCTGGAGGTGAAATAGTTAAACAAGTTACCCAATCAGAACCCAGGGGGGTGGAGTCAGAGGGACTATAAAACCAGCTCTGGGAGGGGCGAAAGGGGAGTTCGTTGGGAGTTGGGTGGTTGGTTGGAGTGGGAGTGAATTGGGATAGAGTCTGTGGGGAGGTTGAGTTAGTGTAGCAAAATAAGTTGAGTCAGGAATAGTTAGGGACTAGGAAGACAAGTAAATATCTGAGAGGTGGTTTAATGAGTAAGAGCAGGTAGCGGAAGTTATAGGTCTGGATAGGCACCCCATGATTGTAATAGACCGATACCGTTTATGAAACCACACACCTGTTAAACTGCAATAAATAAACAGAAGTTTATGTTCCAATTTAACCCTGACTGGACTCAGTATTGTACCAGGTAGGGCCTGGGTGGTGGCAGTGAGAAATAAAGTGGTGGCGCAGGGATCAATAGACGATGAAACGTCCGGGGACCCTAAGTGACTGCCACACTCCTTGGATGCCTCCTTGTGCCCCAGCCTACCCTGCTCCCTCCTGCACTTACCTGAGGCAAGAGATTGATTGCATCCCCGTTTTAAACATGCAGAGGCACCTCCCCGATGGAAAATCCCAAAGACGTATCACGCTCAGTTGCCCTATCTGTGCAGAGGCCAGCAAAGTGCTGTTGCCGTTGAACGCCAATGCCGCCACCTGCAGAAAATTGAGACATTGTGGGAAAAGGTACCCTGTGGCATTAAGCAGAATTGGATTCCTTTCAGGAGAATTATGTGCCTTTTACATAGGAAGGAACTGCCTGTTGCTGCTCCTCTTTCAAACCACACCAATTTGCCCAACAGGAGCTGATCAAAGAGCTGAAAGGTAATCAAATCCTTATTATGGGGGTTTTATTAAACTGGTAACAGAAGCATGAAGGTCTCCAGAGAATGGCTGTTGCTGCTGTAGCCTCAACCACCACCTGCTACTTAGCATTCACATAGAACTGGAAGAGCTTCACCTTCACTTACAAGAGCCCTGTAAGGTAGGCTGGAATTATTATTCCCCACGTTGCAGATGGTGATAGTTAGTGGTGGTGCTAAGGATGAATATGGCTTGCCTAAAGCCCATGATAGAATTATAGAATTGCAGTTAGAAGGGGCCACAAGGGTCATCTAGTCCAACCCCCTGCAAAGTAGGAATCTTTCACCCAAGGCGGGGCTTGAACCCACAACCCTAAGATTAAGGGGTCTCGTGATCTACCAGCTGAGCTATCCGTACAAAGGCAAGATTTCAAATGCAGACTTTCTGGACCCCAGCTTAGTCTCTCAGTGCTCTCTCCCCAGGGAACGTCACCCGGTGCCAACAATGGCATGTTTTCGACAGCAGGCAAACATGTTCCAATTCTCCAAGGCTTCAAGGGACATGGTGCTTTTGGTGGCCATGGTTTTGTGCATGTGCTAGCATGTTTGTAGTGGTATTGCAGTTGCATGGAGGATGGATGCTTTTCCTTTTATAATTTGTTTATTGTACATGAACATTTTCAACGTGTCATGTTTTAAACTGGTACACTATGTTTTACTTCAAGACTTCTTGTTTGCAAGAAGCAACTCATTCATTAATTAGTCATTACGCTCATCATCAAGCTAATTGATATCCTCTTTTTAGTAAAAAATAGATATGACCCTTTTGCCCAGAGTTAACGCCTGTTTTTAGGGGCTATAAAATTGAATGGGGGCATTTGGTCCTATGGGTCTGAATGCCCCTTAAGTGCTCCCACTATCCCCTTCTAGCCTCAGTTATGCCTGTTGCCCATTCTGACTTGCCCAGGACCTTGCGCTGAATCCAATGGTCATCCTTGGCTTAACAAACTACAGTTTATTAATGAGTGCATCTTCATAAACAATAGTTTATTACTATTAGTATACAGTGGTGCCTCGCAAGACGAAATTAATCTGTTCCGCAAGTCTCTTCACCTAGCGGTTTTTTCGTCTTGCGAAGCAACCCTATTAGCGGCTTAGCGGATTAGAAAGGGGGGGGGGAGTGGGAAAAAATCGCAAGACTCGCAAGACATTTTCGTCTTGTGAAGCAAGCCCATAGGGAAAATCGTCTTGCGAAGCAACTCAAAAACGGAAAACCCTTTCGTCTAGCGGGTTTTCCATCTTGCGAGGCATTCGTCTTGCGGGGCACCACTGTATTCATAGTATTATACCTGTAGATTTCACACAATACACACAGAGAGACATGCACCAATGCAGCAACAATGACAAAGGTATTTTGGAAGCAATATGCGGAAGTGTACAAGGTGTACAAGGATATTGGACAAATAACACAGCAAAAGAATGCCTGCCCCTTGCTGTTTATTAACAGCTGCAAAAACTGCATGCGCACAATGATCAAAATCAAAGAAATTAACTTTCGCGAATTAAAGCAGGAAGTCAGGCTGTAGATATGAAATTCTTTAACATAGGGGTGGGTAACCTGTGGCTCTCCAGATGTTGCTGGATGCTGACTCCCATCAGCCCTAGCCAGCAGAGCCAATGGTCAGGGCTGCTGGGAGTTGTACCTCAATCTGGATGACCACAGGTTCCGCAACCCCGCTTTCACAACAGCTGGGTGAAGTTTATGAGATACCGAAATACTGCGTCTAATTCTACCCAAGTCTCAGAATGCATTCATCTGACGTTATGAAGGCTCCTGGTGCATACCAGGCTTCTGCAACCTGGTGCCCATTCCTGGCCACTGGCAATACTTGCTGGGGCTGAGCAGAGTTGCAGTACATAACATCTGAAGATCCCCAGGTTGAGAAGGACTGGTGTATTTTTAAGTCTCTCCTGTATTTTTATTGACATGTGGAAAAACAAGACAAAAGAAACAAATATTACCTTATCAGTGTGCCCAGCAAAGAACCGCTGTTTGCCAGTGTCTAATGCAATTGCTATAATCAGAGCATGGCAGGGGTAGACCACCACAGATCCATTTGCAGCCCACAGAGCCTGGGTGACAAAGACAAAAGGTCAAATGAGAGACTTCTGCAGGGAACGGACTACACTTCTTGCTTGAAGCATTAAGGGCCAAATACGCATGATGAATAAATTCAAGCATACTGACCCATCTGGTACTGAAGCCTCCAAACCCAATAACCCTCTTCAGCTTCAGGATTGGATCTGGCAAGAGCTTCTGGAGGAGAAAAATCAACCCATCATCAGATTTAAGATACTCTGCTAAGGCCAGGACTATGTATAATAATACAGTGAAGTGAGTCTCCACCTTTTCCATTCAGGAAAGGAATCTTGACATGCTTAGAAGTTTCCTGTAAGGGCATGTTACCCAACCAAATTATGGGATGGGAGAGGCCTCTCCTTGACATAAGGACTGTTGTTCTGTGGCAAAGCGCTTGCTTTTCAAGCAAAGGTCCCAGATTCAATCCCTGGGTAGGGAAAGGTCTTGTTGGAAGATTAAGGACGGATAAAATAAATGGCGACCCTCACACAGTGCATAGTTAAACTATGGAACTCACTCCTGCAGGAAGCAGTGATGGCCGCCAGCTTGGATGGCTTTAGAAAGCGGAATGGACAAATTCATGGAGGACAAGGCTATCCATGGCGACCATCCATAATGGCTATGTTCTGCCTCCAAGGTCAAAGGCATTATGCCTCTGAATATCAGGTGCTGGGAACTGCCGGTGGGCAGAGTGCTCTGGTTAGCCCCTGTGAGAACAGGATGTTGGACTAGATGGGGCACTGGCCTGATCCAGCAAGCTCTTCTTACGTTCTTAAGATTGCTGGCCGAAAGGCCTGGCGAGCTGCTGCCAGTCAGTGTAGATAATGCTCATACAGATGGACCCAATGGTCTGACTCGGGATAAGGCAGCTCCCTGTTTCCAGTAGCTGCTCCATGCACATATGGCTTGTGGCCAGAATTGGAGGGCCGGCAGCCACTGCTAGCGCAGGGACTGATGTGGGCAGCAATGATCATAGGAAAGAGGCCAAGACTCAAGAGATCCACAGCTTCTCCAGCCAACCTGTGGATTCAGAATTGATCCCGATTTGCTTGCACAAAAAGCTTTTGAAGTGGTAACGCCATGGCCGGTCTTTATTGAGCCTTACGCCATGATTTGTTTAAGCGGGGTGTGTGTTACATGACAATGAGCATTTATCCTGATTTGTTTACAGGGTATTTGCACATCTTACCGTTAATCATTTGTTCATATCAAACTTTTCAATTCATTTCCTCGCTGTTTTTCAAACCACTAGTAGTCTTGTTCCTTTTTAGAGTGGATCTGTTACACCAGGGCAGTGGTTTTCAACCAGTGTGCCGTGGCACCCTGGGGTGACTTGAATGAATGGTCAGGGGTGCTGTGGGCAACACTGGTCTCTGTCCCTGTTTTCTTCCCATCCTTTGATGCCTTCTCACATCTCTGCTTCCCAAAGGCTTGCACAACTGCTTTTTTTGCAGCAGCCCTGGCTATATGTTCCGCAGGTGAATGGTGCCTCTGGGAAGCACCTCTCTTTAGTGGGGAGGAAGCTCACCAGAGACCAGAGACAGCAGCAGCAGCTGCCTGGAGGACTCCCAAGGAGAGGGGAGAGGAGGCTGACACCCTCCACAAGGGAGGGTGTCTGAAAAAGTGTGAGAGGCTGTCAGCTCTGCAGGCAAGGGTTGCCATAACTGGACTCTTGAGCCCCACAGGGTTGCCGCAGAAAGAATGGATTTAGCTGGTTAAGAAAACAATGGACTCAAAAGTTTGAAGACCTCTGCACTGGGGTAAGAAGAGTGATTTAATCCACTATAAATATGCAAATCAAAAGTTTTAGTTTGTCCCTGAAACTCTCCTGCAAAATACTGACAGTCTGCAGCTATCAGTGGCTGAAGAGGCCTGATGTAGCTATGTCTGTGAAATCAAGGCATCTCTTCCAGGTAGCAAGGGGAGATGGGAAGTTAAAGAGTGTCACTTTAAATAGTACTAAAAGGCAGGATCTCTCACCATGCAACGAACTGAATCCTTGGTGGAGATCACCTTTGGTCCCATCGCTTGTGCACACACATCCTGGAAAGAGACAAAATAAATTAAAATTTTGGTATGGGAGTCAAGAACCACTTAAAGGTAAAGGTAAAGGTACCCCTGCCCGTACGGGCCAGTCTTGACAGACTCTAGGGTTGTGCGCTCATCTCACTCTATAGGCCGGGAGCCAGCGCTGTCCGCAGACACTTCCAGGTCACGTGGCCAGCGTGACAAGCTGCATCTGCCGAGCCAGCGCAGCACACGGAACGCTGTTTACCTTCCCGCTAGTAAGCGGTCCCTATTTATCTACTTGCACCCGGGGGTGCTTTCGAACTGCTAGGTTGGCAGGCGCTGGGACCGAGCGACAGGAGCGCACCCTGCCACGGGGATTCGAACCGCTGACCTTTCGATCGGCAAGTCCTAGGCGCTGAGGCTTTTACCCACAGCGCCACCCGCGTCTCCCAAGAACCACTTAGGGATATGTTATTATTTATTAGCCCTCCAGATGTAGTTGGACTGGCCAGCATGACCAGTGGTCAGGATGAAGGGGGTTGTAGTCCAACCTCTGGAGGGCGGTGGGTATCCCACCCATGTCACAGAGTGTTATGCACTCTTTGTGCAACCTTATAAAGGTAAAGTTCAGTCTAGTGGCTATATCGCAGATGGCTCTCCATAACATACAGTTTCACTGCACATACCGTATTTTTTACTCCATAAGGCACACCTGACCATAAGGCGCACCTATTTGGGGGGGGGAATTCAAGAAAAAATATGCGGCTCTTGGGGGCTTTTGCGGGAGGTGGGGGAAGTGAGAGAGCCTCGCTCTGTCCCTTCCCCCACCTCCCACAAAAGCCAGGGATAGCTGCGCGAAGCCTCCCCAAGGCAGCAGGATGAAGGCTCCCCACTGCTCTGCGGAGGCTTCACGGGCTACCCCAGAGCCGCTCAGGAGCTTGTGGGGCTGGCGGGGGAAGCCTGGCTTTCCCCCACCGACAGCCCCAAAGAGCAGGTCGGGGAGCAGCGGAAAGGCTATGGGCAGCCTTCCCGCTGTTCCCAGAGCTTGTCGGGGCTGGCGGGGGAAGCCCGGGTCCCGTCCCCCAGCCCCAGGGACCACGCATTTGCTCCATAAGATGCACAGACATTTCTACTTAGATTTTAAGAGGGGAAAAGTGCGTCTTATGGAGCGAAAAATACGGTAATACTCTCACAATCAAGCAAGAGGAAGTAGCCATTGAACACTTCTCAAGCAAGAGGAAGTAGCCATTGAACACTTCTCCTTACAGAGACAAGAGTCATCTTGCTGCCCTGGAGTCCTTTGGAAGGAAGGGTATTATATATCTTCCCCTTAACAGGTAAGAGGTTCTCTGGGAAGCAGCAATGGTGGCTCTTTTGCTGTTTCTTTCTTGAGGACTAGCAGATAAGCCTTCCTCATCTGACCATCTTTTCCAATCAAAGGTGAAAACAAGCTATGGATTTATTATTCTAGAATGTGCACTCAACAGTCATGGCTATGGTGCATGCTTACCTCATCAGAATCAACACTGACAGCCTGAACAGTAACATCCCCATTTTTGTGGGCGTAAACATGAATGCTGCCATCGCCCTCTGAAGGTGCTGGGAGAGAGGAATCCCCTCTGGCCTGTGGTTCTTCCCTCCAGCAGGTCTGGTCCACAGTGTCTACTGTCTGTACAGGCGCAGAGGTTACCCGGTGAATCTTGGGGATGCTCTTTGTAAGGAAGGGAGACCGGCGAGGAGTCTGAGAAAATGATAAGCATTGAAAAGCAAGGATCACAGTCACAAATCTCCCATTTCTAAGGAGGGCTAAATCAAGACCCTTTGCCAGATGCAACTGCCATAGAGTACTGCTTCCTGGAAAGGCAGATGCAATCCAATTCCAAAATATACATGGCTCTGGGCAAGAGAAATAGCTATCAAGGCATACTCACTCGCTTCGGACTGGTAATTTGTTGGATAAGAGACACTCTGTCCTGAACAGGCTTGCTTAGAAATACTTCCTTTGGAAGCTGGCCAACTGGATTGTCTTCTACATGAGCAACTGAAAGGACAAGCAGAAAACATGTGACAACAATCCACTGCAGGTTTGCTCAGAAATAAGTCCCACTGCAGTCAATGGGGCTGTGCTGTCAGGTAATCATATCTACACAACCTCACCTGGGACTTGCTTCTGAATAGGCATGTAAAGGATTGCACCATTAGGTTCTTGAAGACCTCTAAGGTAAACTGTCTCAAATGGGAATCGATTCCAGGACCGGAACAAGCCATGCATTGCTGCAAAAAGGACTGTATTCTATTGCTAACTCATTTCTTATTGAATTCAGGAAGGGAGAGCGGACAACTTCTGGAAGCAGGCCTGAATGCAACAATGTTCTCCCCAACTTAGGATTCCCAGAAGCTGGTACGCTGCCTCCAACAGTGGAGGTAGAACATAGTGATCATGGCTAGTAGCATCTTTTAGTACAGGGTTAGCCAATGTGGTTCTCTCCAGATGTTGCTGTACTACAACTCCCATCATTCCTGACCACTGTCCATGCTTGCTGGAGTTGATGGGAGTTAAGAATATCTGGAAGGCAGCACATTGGCTACTCCTGTAGTAGATGTTTTGCTCACATCCACTCTCATCTGGCATAAGGTGGTCTGTGTTGGATGAATTTTGTCCTGGGATGAAGAGCTTCCATTCCCCTATAGCCTCCCTTTTTTTCTTTTTTGCCTACCTGCAGCAGGATTCAAAGTGCCTTTTTGAATAGAGTCAAACGGCATCTTGGACCCATCAGAAGGAAACCTGAGCAAGAAGATCAGAGAAATGGTGACTGGTAAAAAGTGTGGAATGTAAGGAAGAAATGGTTTTGTTTCACTGCCTCAAAGGAGGATGCTGGACTACCAGACAAAAAACACAATTACACTGACTATGACCATTGGAATGTGGCCAGATGCAGCAAATTCTGCATGTTGCGGTAAACAATGTGGACAAACCAAAGAGAGTGACCACATATCAAGATACTCTTAATGAATGGTTAGCAGCCAAACGGCTTTCTTCGGGGAGCTTTCTGTATTTACACAGATATGCGGAAAATATCTACTTCAAAACCCCAACTGCAGCAACAGGAATACAGCCCAATGATGTTCCTTGGTCCCAGCACCATAGAGGTGTTTATCGGGATCTTGCCCAGTGCAGTATCACTGCCAACACTAAGTTCTGCAGGGGCACCTCTCTTCCTACTGAGCTATGTGCCAGACTCCAGAAGCTTCTCGAGAGCAGGGATGGTAAAAAGCTTATTTGGTTCAGTTGAAATCTCCTTGGAGTTGGCTAATGTTTGAGTATTCTAGTGCAGTGGAGTTGGGAAACCAGGGTTCAAATCCAAGCTCATGCATCTCACTGTGCAACCGCTGGCCAGTTACTCTCCTTCCCTCAACCTAACCTACCTCACAGGGTTGTTGTGAGGATAAAATGGTGAGCAGAGAACCACATGCACCACCTTGAATTCCTTAGAGGAAAGGTGAGATATAGATCGAGAATAACAGAGGTGCATCTAACATCTTCACTGTACAGCTTTTACCATATGATGACACACCTCTTTACGCTGGTCTTTAAGAGTTAAAAGTATTTTGTTTTGCAGGATCTCACCTCTTTTGCTGAACCCATACTGTTCTCTTCTGGTTGGAGCAGTTTTACTCTCTAAAATTGTTGGCTGTTTGGTTTTTATAACTGTTTATTATGTTGTTGTAACCTACCCTGGGACCTTGTGGTGAAGGGAAGGAAGAATTCTTATAAATTGATAAAATATGCCAAATCTTAGCAAGTTATGGAAACACAATAGTCAGAAGCATACATGAACTATAGAACTGCTCACTCACAACACACACATGCACACACACCATTTCTTTAACCTCTAAAGGAGAGGTATACCAGTTACAAAGAGAAGCAATGGAAGAAAGCTGGCATCCCACAAAGAACCACAGAAATACAATTCAGCAAACCGTACCTAACATAATCGTAGAGGTCATGCCAATTTTCACCTTTCGGCACAGGAAATGTCATTTCTCGTGGCATGGGGGAGATGCCCTGCGTTGCTAATTTGGACTGATGAGCCTCAGAGGAGGTCACACCTAAAAACATAGAAAGGATGAAGGAGGCAGAAGCATCATTTGTTAGAAAAACAGCTTGCAGAACTCCAGTATCGACCTCTAGAGAACAGTATTACACCAGCCCAATCCTATGGTATGCAAACTAGTCAGTATCCTATGACTGATTGGCAGACTGGGGTCTGTTTGTGCTATAAGTCTCAACAGCTGGAATTCATGACTTCCAATTAACAAGTGGGGCTCGGCATGAACATGTTGCAATCTGGAGTGTTCAGGGTTCCAAGCAACTGGACTGCATTCCCTGCTTTCTCAATTTTCTTCCACATTTCAGTTAGTATTCCATGCCCACTGAGGACGCTCCATCCTCACTGGTCTATAGCTGTAGGTGGTAATTCTTCATTTTGGATTTTGGGGTGAATACGAGGGGGACAAACTTGTGCCCAGTTACATAATGATCTTTGATTTTCTGATGTTGAAAAGGCTGTTCCATTTTGCTGCTAATGAGGCTGCTTGAAATGTGGATTTTTTTTGTTTTTCCATTTGATTTTCTTTCATGATGTTCTTTTTTTGATATATTGTTACACTATGTTTGTGATGTTTGAAGAAATGTTGTGAGCTGTGTATTCCCCCCCCCACACACAAAATAAAGTGGCATATAAATGATCTAACTAAATAAATGCCCTAGATATAAAACGGCTTTAACCATGAGATCTTAGCAACTATTCATGCAACTATTAAGTCAGCGATCCTTTACGCAAGTTCCTTTTAATTCTCACCTGGATCAAAGAGCAAGTCACTAGTGAACAGGTTTTTCACCAGCAGGTTGGAGCAGAGCTTGACACTTTTGAGATGGCTATAGCTTCTGTTCAAGTACAGAGAGAGGATGTAGCGGAGGTCGAGAATCAGGCAGGTCCACCGCACACTGCTGGGAGCCAGGCCCACCAGGTCTAAAAGTCAGAAACACACCAAGGAAACACCTGAATTTATATAGACATTCAACACACTAAATCTCAAACCTTACAGGCAGAATGGGCTTCACGCATTAGCCCACTTCTAATTTTCAAATGCTTTGTGAGGAAGTGGATATGATTGTGAGCTGGGATCCAGGTAAGTACCCAGTTCAAATCTCTCCTAGATCCCAAACTTCCTGGGGACCCAATAATCTTTCAGT
This sequence comes from Podarcis muralis, assembly GCF_964188315.1. Taxonomy (NCBI): domain Eukaryota; kingdom Metazoa; phylum Chordata; class Lepidosauria; order Squamata; family Lacertidae; genus Podarcis; species Podarcis muralis. The sequence continues at coordinate 36,228,593 of NC_135668.1, forward strand.
GCCTGCTTCCCATATAAGGTATAAGCATAATCATCATGGTCTACTTTAAAGGAGCCTTAGAAGGATTGCTGTGATGATATATAGGAAGCGCTGGGAACAGTCAAAGGTGCTATTATATAGACGCCCAAAGCAGTATAATAATAATAATAATAATAATAATAATAATAATAATAATAATAATAATAATTTATTATTTGTACCCTGCCCATCTGGCTGGGTTCCCCAGCCACTCTGGGCGGCTTCCAACAAAGATGAAAAATACACTAAAATGTCACATATTAAAAACTTCCCTGAAAATTTTGGGGGTGGCAATATTTTGGGGGTGGCAAAGCTTTGCTTCTTCATCCATAACCACGTTCTATTCTCCCTACCAGATCAATTCAGAGTCTAACCAAAAACCTAGATTCTCAAGGAACTTTTAATTTCAGCCACCAGCATCCTGAGGACCAAATCAGAAGGTATTCAGAGCTACCTAAGCTTGCTGAGCAAACAGGAATTTGGTTGGTCTTCTTTGCGTTTTACCTTGCTTGGAAGCCTTGGATGTGCTTTCATAGACTGACCCTCTGGCTGCCCCACAAATAAACGGGAACTGCAGCCATGTGGCAGTTGACTTGAACTCCTTAAAGAGATTGGAAAAGGAAATGCGGACCACCTGGCTGTCCTGGAAATAAAGAAATGCAGACTATTCACATGGGTTAGCTATTTCAATAGGAAGGCAGCAAACACTCAGTTTTTAAGAAACAATAAATATCAGTAACCATGGCTGATGAAAGAAAACCTACATTTTAAGCAAAGCTACATACTGTGGCCCATGTGGACCAATGATGGGAAGAAGGCAGTTCAGGCTCTACTGAGTGATCTCTTGATGATCAGCAAGGTGTTCTAACTCCCAACTGTTTGGCTCCACCTTCTCTGAACTGTGTTCATTCCAGCTTGGTATTATAGGAACAACAACAATCTAACTTTAAGAACTAGTGTCTAAGTTTTTATGGCTTCCCTATCTTCCCGCCTCATTTCCTTTTTCCTTTTTTGTTATGCCTTTCTGACTGTCCGTTGGTGAGGAGGGTCTTTTATTGCCCCTCATTAAGCTGCTCTGGGAGGTTTTTTGGCTGAAGAATGGAGTAAAAAAAAAAAGTTAAGATTAAACTAGCAGTGTGAAGGGTTTCACTCGAACTTTTCTGTATGCACAGCAACTGCTCTATAAGTGAGCCAGGAAATGGGGAAGCTCTGCCGGGCAATGACTCTCCATTCGTGTCCCACAGTAATCTTGTTCCAGAGGCCCCCTGAGATTACTTCAGGCCTATCTTTGACAACCGTAAGGACTAGAACTTTGCATTTCATAAAAGTGAAAGCTACAATGCTCACAAAGCCAAGTCTGCAAAGGTGAATGGATCAAGGCCTCCAAAGAGGATAGGCCCACTCGATGGTACCACAAAAGGTACTGTAAGAGATCTGCATTGCCTCAGACCACCTAACATTGCCATCTTGCTCATTTCATTACACAACTGGTCATTAATAAATAGGAGAGAAACTCTCACCCACCTCTGTGGCAACGTCCAAGTGCACCACGAAATATTTGGTCGGTGCCGGCTTGAAGAGGATGTAGAGGTAGCGACCGGTGAGACCCAATGACTGTGTACTGGTCTTGGGGAGCTGGAGGTAGTTACTAGCAGGCACAGCACCACTGATGCGATACACCGTCCCTTTCAGAGTCTTGTCCTGGACACAGGAGGATAAAATAGATGGAACAGCTCAGGTAAAAGAAATCAAGTCACACAGAAGCTGGAGTACAAGGCTGGAGGAAACCAAGGATGTATGTAGCATAATGGCAATTAACACAGCATTAAGGAAATATCAGCAAAGGACTTAGTGTTCCATTTCACTCTCCCTGATGTGATCCCCAAGTGGAGGGGAACAAGGATCCAGTTCAATTCCCAGAAAGCTCCAGGTTTGAGACCTCCAGCAGATGGAAGTCCTGACACATATGAAAATGTACATGGCTTTGGTGGGAAGGCATATGATGCAGAAACCTTCCTAAAGCCAAACAGGTCTGTGGCTGGCCCAGCCTTCTTCAACCTGGTGTAGTGGGTCAGTGCGCCTGGCTGTTGACCAGAAGGTTGGTGTTTCAAACCCACCCAGGGATGGCTGTGGGCAGGATTTCTGCACTACAGGGAGTTGGACTAGATTACCCTTGGGGTCCCTTCCAACTCTACAATTCAATGATTCTATGATTACAGGGGTTTTGGACTACTACTTTGTTGTCCAGATATCTGGAGGCAAAGGTGCCCTTATGCATGCTACTTTTGAGTTCCATTAGGGAAAGGCACGATAAATTTGTCGCTCTTTCCATCTCCCCCCTATTCATGGAAGGGAGAGCTCACATGCAGCAGTGGTGGCAGTGCCACACTTGGTCGTCTGCAGACTATTTCCACTCACCACAGGCGACCAGCTGAGTGCTAATACCAAGGCTACGTTTAACTACCCAAGAAAGGATCAGGAACTTCTGACACTACCATAAAGGTTGTCACATCGCCCTCCTTCGTGGACCTTTTCCATTCCTCAACTTTAAAGTGCTTGAAGATGTTTAGATAAGGATGCTGCCACACTGTAGAGAAAACAGATCAGTTAACCCACAAACAATGTAATTCCTGCTCTTGAAACTACTTCCCTCCCTTTACACAAAGCAGGATTGTCCCTATGCTATCTTCCAAAATTAGAATTAGCCTCCTAAACAGAAGGACAGCTATGAGTCCCGGGGGGGGGGGGTTGCATTTTTGCTAAAATGATCTCATTCTCTCAATTTTCCCACTGTTAAAGATAATCAGTAGAAATGCTATCTTACTTTCCAACATCAAAAAATGAAGAAAAAGAAATAAAAACTTAGCCAAGGTATATGTGAGAAGGTCCAATGCCTATAATGACCTTACTTTTAGTAAGGGGGTGGGGGTTGATTCTTGTTTTGTTCTATGTGACTTTTTGGGATTAACACTTTTAGTATATTCTGTTTTCCCAGATTGTATTTTACTTTTTCTGTTAAGGCACTGTAAGTCCTACTGAGCATTTAACTACTGCATATCAGACAGATATCTAACAGGTGAAGACCCCCCTTCATACCAAAAAACTTCACTTGTTGAATTTTTACCTGTCATGTAGCTGCAAAATGTCTGTAACAAGCATAGATGCAAACTATTTTTCCTAGCAGTATTTTTGTGCATTGAGCTGCATGGCAGACAGAAATATATGAAGAATAGTTAGCAGTGCCTGTTATGCACTGTTAAATGTACAGGAGCTCAACCCAACTAGGAAAAACAATAATGTATCTCAAACAATTAAAGGTAAAAGGTAAAGGACCCCTGGACAGTTAAGTCCAGTCAAAGGCGACTATGGAGTTGCGGCACTCATCTCGCTTTCAGGTCAAGGGAGCTGGTGTTTGTCCACAGACACCTTTCCAGGTCATGTGGCCAGCATGACTAAACCGCTTCTGGTGCAATGGAACACCTTGACGGAAACCAGAGCTCATGGAAACGCCGTTTACCTTCCCGCCACAGCGGTACCTATTTATCTACTTGCACTGGTGTGCTTTCAACTGCTAGATTGGCAGGAACTGGGACAGAGCAACGGGAGCTCACCACATTGCAGGGAAGCTCAGTGGTTTAGCATCCCATATCTCAAACAATACTGCAGAAACGAGTGGGGAGGCAGGAATGGGGAAGGGGGAGAGAATAAGCCTGTTGTGACTCATGCCCATCATACTATATATAAAAATTTTTCCCTAGCACAGCTCCTGTGCATTTTAACACCAGTATGTGAGACAGAAATCTGATAGCTGGACTTTGTTTAATCAGGGATGGTAGAAATCACCACCAGTTGCATTTAATTCATCTTGTGCAGCCGTTTAATACAATATTGCATAAGCAGAGTTCCTGTGCATCCCAAGCGTCCTTCCTCTTGGGGAGGATGGAAGGCTGGACGTCTGGCAACTATACATCTGCTCAATACAATACATGCAACTTACTCATTCACTTATTCATTAATTGCCCTGTAACACAGCTCTCTGAGCAACGTAACAAGAAATGTTTAAACACAACTTGCAAAATGTTAAAAAGACCCCCCCCCAAAAAAACCCTCCCCGATTAGGGTCCAAACATCACAACTAAAAAGATCCAAAACATCACAGACTATTTCATATATATACTGTATATGTATATCTACCCTGGGCTCCTCCTGGGGAGGAAAGACAGGATATAAATCCAAATAAACACACACACACACACACACACACACACAGCAACTCATCTAGTCCTCCAGAAAGCCAAAATCATCTCATAAGCACTAAAAACATAAGAACTGCGTCCAGTCACGGCTGCCTACAGGCAGAAATCCAGCAGGCGAGGAGATGCGTCTCCCCTCATCACAGAGAGGAGCGAAAAGGCTACACCTGGCGAATTTCTGCCTGTCCTGTCATGCTGCTGCTGCTTTGAAAGCGCAGGAGCCCTGTCAGGAAACAGCAGCAGCAGCAGCAGCTCCACGGGTTTTCTTTGTCTCGGAATTGGTGGGGCTGTCGGGGACTCTTCCCTCTCCCGCCCCGTGGATGCTCAGACTCCGAGGAGCCTCCAAACCAGTCCCGCCTGGCCGTGCAGGGGTCCTAGTGCCCCTCATTTCCCCAGAGCCCAATACCCGCCCTGGCTCCCCTGCCCTCCCGCTCCCCTCGGCGGGCACCTCTGGCCATGGCTGCCCCGCTCTCTCTGCGGCTCCGCTTCAAGCCCGCTCTCCCTTCCCGCCGCTGCCCGAGAGGAGCGCGCCCAGCCTCCCAAACCATAGAGTCGCCTCGGGCGGACTGCGGAGGATGGAGAAAAAGCCTACTATTCCGCTAGGGCTAGAGCGGCCGCCCTATCACAGAGTTCATGGAGAGAGTGACAAGCGACGCTCTCGCTTCCGATTTCCGTCTGGGCGTTCGAGAAAGCACTTCGCGCGCTCTCAATAAGGTGCCGTGGCCTCTCTGCAACCATCGTATCTCTATGGTGGGCCTGTTCCCATCCGTTCTATTTACGCAGAAGAATCTATAAACCGCTTGCCCGTAATGCATTAAAACCCTCAGAAAAGCAATAGGAGACGCAACATGTAGAACTCCTTTGTTATGTCAACTCCAGGCAAAAGGAGCAAACTAATTTAATTATATGGCAAAGAGAATGCAGCCGCTTGTGTTGGGTTGATTTCGCTTGGGGAGAAAAGCTCTGTGTGTGTGTGTGTGTGTGTGTGTGTGTGTGTGTGTGTGTTTATTTAGGGCACTTTATATCACGCTTTCTGGTGCTAAAATCAAACTCAAGCTGCTTACGATGAAAATATAAACCACCAAGAGCAATCCCTAACTAAATGTTTTAAATAGTTTAGATAATGGGGTGTTTTATTTCGTTACTGTAGCAACTTCAGGGTGAATACTGGCGCCTATTTTTTTAGAAAAATAGCACTGCACACACCCATGTCAAAACCATAAATGAGAACTATCAGCTCACTGTGGGGAGGCAAATCCAGTGCTTTTTTTTCTAGGGGGACGCTAGAAGATTTTGTGAATCTTTGGCCTCATTGAGGGGCAGTATTTCAATATGAGTAGGAAAATGAGAGTACCCCTAAACATTTTTAAAGGAAAAAAAAGCACTGGTCAAATCCATATGACTTTCTTTAGGTCAGGCTTTGTGACAGGTATTTTAGGAAAATAAGAAGCTATCCTAACACCAGTTTGTTCCCACCTAGCTCAGTATTGTCTACACTGGCTGAAAGCTGCTCTTGAGAGTTTCAGAAGGGGCTTTCTCAGCCCTACTGGGAGATGCAAGAGATGGAACACCCAGGACCTTCTGCATGCAAAGCAGCCGCTCCAACAGACCAGCAGTCCTTTCTTTCCTTCACAGGCACACGGAATTGTTATGCATGGAATAAGGGATGTGTTTTCTGCTCCGTTCGGATTGCTACGCAAACTGTGTTTTTGCACAAAGGGTAAAGTCCACCAAGGTCACAAGGTAATTTCAGTCTGGCCATTTTGGCTGCAAATGTTAAAGGACTGGAAGAAGATTCGGTAAGTTTCTTGTTGCAGATTCTCTTATTAAGCAGGAGACACTTCTTTGCACTTTATTTTTTTAAAATGGTTTGTTTGTTTTTTAAAGTATGACTTTCCCATTTTTCCAATCTGCCCTACGGACCAGAGATCTGTCCTTTTTTTCTTTTCTTTTCTTCTTTTTGCAGCCAATACTGCAGTGGCAGAGATGCAATATTTAACTAGGAACTGATTTGCACATTCCTTTGTTTTTGCAGGCATGGATCATGACAACATAGAAAAGCTGGCGGCAGAGCTGCATAAAAAGGGGAGTTCCTGGAGCCCTTTCCAGGTGGCAGCAAGCACCAGCTTGGTCCTTTATTTTGCCTGGGCCGGATCTCTTGCCCTAGGCTTGCGCAAAGTGTATTTACAGGTATCAGGGGTTACCACCGTTTTAAAATGTTAGAGACCAGAGCAAAGGGCACAGGAGAAGCTCCAGGTCTGTGGAGGGTATGGGCAATAAGTAACTTACCACAAGGGGGCAGCAGAGCACACATCTAAAGGGTACTGGATGATTGTGAGAAAGGGAATAATTAGGTGGGGTTTGGCCAAGGGCTGGGGACGAAGGTCGGCAGTTCGAATCCCCGTGCGGGGGTGAGCTCCCGTTGCTCGGTCCCTGCTCCTGCCAACCTAGCAGTTCGAAAGCACATCAAAGTGCAAGTAGATAAATAGGTACTGCTCCGGCGGGAAGGTAAATGGCGTTTCCGTGCACTGCTCTGGTTTGCCAGAAGCGGCTTAGTCATGCTGGCCACATTATCCGGAAGCTGGACACCGGCTCCCTCGGCCAATAAAGTGAGATGAGCGCCGCAACCCCAGAGTCGGCCACGACTGGACCTAATGGTCAGGCGTCCCTTTACCTGGCCAAGGGCAGACTGAGGTTGGCTGGGCTGTGCATGATACCTCCGTATTGATCATCCTCCATGGCCTAGTGACTAGATACAAATAAATTAATCTACAGGGAGCACCCCACCCTATCTCGCTCTCTGGTTTTATCATCTCCCCTTTTACATATATTTTTGAGACTGGCCCCGGTAACCCTTACCAAAGGGATGGCAGACAAATTCATTCAATGAATGAATGATGCATCTTAGGGAAGGACCAACTCTCAGCCGTAGAGCACAGGGTCCCAGGCTGAATCTTTGGCATCTCCAGGTAGGAGTGGAAATGTCCCTTGCTTGAAATACTGAATACCTTCCAACATTTCTCCGATGAAAATAGGGATGTCCCATTCCATAATGATAATTTTACTATTTATACCCCACACATCTGACTGGGTTGCCCCAGCTACTCTGGGCAGCTTCCAACATATATAAAAACATAATAAAACATTTAAAAAACTTTCCTATGCAGGATTGCCTTCAGATGGCTCGGGGGTCAGAGAACGCCATAGCCTCCAACATTTCTCCAATGAAAAGAGGAAAAGGAAAAGCGGGACACTCTGGGATCAAACCAGAAACCGAGACGGCTTCTCCAAATCAGGGACGTCCCTGGAAAAAAGGGAAACTTGGAGGGTCTGTCACTGAGCAAGATGAACCAACTGTTTCATGTGGTATAAGGCAGCTTCCCATGTTCCTAATATCCATGCCTTTTGCAAAACTCACCAGCTTCTTTCCTTTTTAATCCAGGTGCCATATGTACCCTCCAGTGTCAAGCAAGTGAGGAATATGATGTCGCTGCTGCAGGGGCGCTCTGGGAAGCTGGTGGATTTAGGATCGGGTGATGGCAGAATTGTAAGCACGTCAAAATGCACCCGAGGGTGGGGTTGCCAAGGCTGTTGGTGCACGGCAAGGATCAGCATCTGCCTGCAACACTCACTGCTCGGTTGTGATTGAGATAAACGAGGAATAAATGACCTTTTGTTGATTGGGTGGGGGCTGTTTAATTACAGGGATGTTTTCTGTTCTAACACTGAGCTATATACGTGCTTCCTCATATTTAACGCCAGAAATCCTACCCTTTGCGGCTGTACATTGTTTCAGGGGCTAATCCGCACCGTACATTTAAAACATGCTTATACCGCTTTCACAGTCATAGCTTTCTCCCAAAGAATCCTGGGAATTAAATTCTGCTAATTTCACATTACGGACGCGGGTGGCGCTGTGGGTAAAAGCCTCAGTGCCTAGGGCTTGCCGATTGAAAGGTCGGCGGTTCGAATCCCCGCGGCGGGGTGCGCTCCCGCTGCTCGGTCCCAGCGCCTGCCAACCTAGCAGTTCGAAAGCACCCCCGGGTGCAAGTAGATAAATAGGGACCGCTTACTGGCGGGAAGGTAAACGGCATTTTCGTGTGCTGCGCTGGCTTGCCAGATGCAGCTTTGTCACGCTGGCCACGTGACCCAGAAGTGTCTCCGGACAGCGCTGGCCCCCGGCCTCTTGAGTGAGATGGGCGCACAACCCCAGAGTCTGTCAAGACTGGCCCGTACGGGCAGGGGTACCTTTACCTTTACCTTTAATTTCACATTATTATTATTATTATTATTATTATTATTATTATTATTATTATTATTATTTTGTACCCTGCCCATCTGACTGGGTTGCCCCAGCCACTCTGGGCAGCTTCTAACATATACAAAACATAATAAAACATTAAAAAGCTTCCCCCTTCAGATGTTTTCTAAAGGTTGTATAGTTACTTATCTCTTTGACATCTGATGGGAGGGCGTTCCACAGGGCAGGTGCCACTACCAAGAAGGCCCTCTGCCTCGTCTCCTGTAACTTCATTTATTGCAGTGAGGTAACCACCTGAACGCCCTCGGTGCTGGATCTCAGTGTTCAGGCTGAACGATGGGAGTGGAGACGCTCCTTCAGGTATACTGGACGGAGGCTGTTTAGGGCTTTAAAGGTCAGCACCAGCACTTTGAATTGTGCTCAGAAATGTACTGGGAGCCATTGTAGGTCTTTCAGGACCGGTGTTATATGGTCCTGGCAGTTGCAGTTCCCAGCAAACTATATTTCCTAGGATTCTCCATAACCATTAAAACAATAAAAGAGGGTTTAAATGTGTGCAGATGTGACCTGCGCCATGAAACTAGCACAGCATTAGGCAACAGACAATGTGCCTGATTCTAGCTGCACTTCCAGGTGCTGGAGGCTTACAAACAAGGCTTCAGGCCGACTGTTGGCTATGAGCTCAATCCATGGCTTTTACAACTGTCCAACTTCCGTGCCTGGAGGGCTGGATGCTATGGAAAGGTTTTCTTCCGGCGAGAAGACCTTTGGAAGGTAAGCTCTTCCCACACGGAGGCAAGAAGCTAGGCCTGTAAGGAGCAAACAGAAAGTGGAAGAAGGAGCTGTCTGCGGTAGCCATCTCACCTGCATCTTAAGTGAAGCTCAGGAGAAGCAAACGTTAGCAGCAAGGCTTCCCCTAAGTTTTGCAACTTCCAGATATTGTTGGGCCCCCAGCTGCTATGAGCACCAGCAGCATGGCCAGAAGCCCGGGGTTGATGGGAGTTGTAGTCTAACAACATCTAGTGATGGGAGATGTAGTTCAACACCAACCAACCCACACTGGTTGCTCCTGCTATATAGTTTAGCTATGTGTTGTGAAGCAGTGTTTCCTTGTGTTTGTCCCAAATCTCCCAAGGTTCAGCATCACTGTTTGGCCCCAGTTTCTTTTAAGAGAGCGAGTTCCGTAGCTGAACTATGTGCTGCAATATCTGAGACCATGGGACTGTGCTTTGCCTCCCAAAGCACAGTGGGAAATAGTCCAGTCCAGAATAGAAAACAACCATTGAACCATCTCTCTTGACTAATTGTCTGCTGGTGCTGGTGCTGGTGCTGTTGTTTTAAGGCAGATCTCTCTGACTGCAACAATGTCACTGTGTTCCTGGCTCCCAGCTTGGTGAGTAGTTGCTTGTCTCTGTTACCTTAGCAAAACCAAGGATGGTCAGTGCAATGCCCAGGCTTCACGATATCTAATAGACTAATGCCTTCAATTAACTGGCAGGAGTATTATGCATTCAGTCTTATGAACCTGCCCCGGTCTTAAAATTCGGTCTGAAACCCTATTTCTTAGGCTCACCTCAGTATCCATTAGGCTGGTGAGTACTGGAGACAGGGCCTTATTCGTTGTGGTCCCATATCCTTGGCACTCTCGCCAAAAGAACTGCATATGACCCAATCTTTCTTAAGTCGTAAAGGTCTGTTTAAAAACAAATCGCATTCTATTAAAAAGTGTGTTGGGTTTTGAACGCCTGCTGTTTATCCTTTCTATAATTAGGTGTTTGCTTTCTTGCATTTATTAATTACCTTCTGTAAGCTGCCCTGAGAGGGCTGCATCTGAAAGGCAGCATAGAAGCATTTTAGATGGATAAATTCCTTGTCACAGCCAACAAGTGGAAAACATCTTCTGCAAAACACTTGCTCTCATTTTCCCCAGCAGAAGGAATTGTCCCCATCTGCTTCGTACTGTCCAGCCTCTGTCCTAGAAATCAGTCGAGACATAGAAATGAAAACCTTATACTAACAGTGGAGGCAGCTCCATTTGAGCAAAAGGGGCACAGCCTACCAGACTGTGTGTGCCTGCATCTGCCTACTTCACTTGCAACCAGCCTGGGGAGTCAGCTTCCTCCTCCTTAGTCCCTATATAACTCAACAGGATAACTAGAATTAGTTTTCTGCACCTGCTTGCTAAGGTGTGCTTGGTTTTTTTAAAAATCCTACTCCTGTACTGACAGCCAAAGGGGATTTAACAATCTTCACCACATACTGATTTAGTTGTTTTGGCAGTGTCTTTCATTTTAACACTGTCTGCTGGCTTTCCTTTGTGGGACCAGGTGGCAACCGTTGCTAAAGAATGACGATTGCCCTAGAAGCGCCCAGCAGTCTTGCTGAGACATCACTACTGTGTGCTCTATTTACACTGCTGCTGTGTAGTCACCACAGCCAGATGCTGAGCTTGCCAGCTTCCCCCACCCCAACTGCAAAGTCAGCCGAAAGCAAATAATGTTGCTTCATTTCTGCAGAGGCTGCAGTTTGAAATTCACTATTCCCAAGTCACCTTATGCTAGATGCTGGTCAGTTAAGAGAGAAATTGGCCCAGTCTTCTCTTTGCAGCTTCCAGGAGTCACCTTGAAGGGTTTCCTTTAATTGATTTAAGTCCGGAATTACCAAACTGAATTCTTTCTGAAGGACCATCTGGCTCTGTATGCATCGTCGGGGGGTGTTTTATACATAACCCTGCCTCTGCAGACTATCATAGGGTATGCAGACTGAAAACAGGTCTTTTTCGCTGTTCCCACTGCTGCACAGGAAGAGACATCATCAATTTGCTTCAGACACCTTGTAAAAACACTCAGATATTTCAAGCTCCAGTTAGGCAGTTATCAGATGGTGTTGTTTTAGCTCAAGAAGAGGCTGATCTATTCGCTCATTTTATATTAAAACCAAAACATTATGGCCCTGTGTCTCCTCCCATGTCCCTAATAGATGCTGACTGCCTTGCTTCGATGAATCTTCTATGTTAGGCAATGGTAGAGGAACGTTCACATAAACTCATCACATAAGCCACATGAATCAAAGGAGCAGTTACGGCCAAAATTCATAGAAATAGAACAATTTTTCTGTAGGTTTTCTTTTAGTTCATGCAACAAATGATTATGCTTCAGTCTGAAGTTCTATACAGCCCAGTGGTGGCTGGTCCCCTTTGGAAATGGTAGGGCAGAAAGCAAGTGGCGCCAGAGCCAAGGACAGGCAGGGCCAATTCAGGGCAAATCCACACCATACTTTTACAGCATTTTCAATACACATTTAAAGCATGTGCCTCCCCCCACAAGGAATCCTAGGAACTATGGTTTCACCTGCACAGAGCTGCAGTACCCAGCACCCTTAAACTAGTTCCCAGGATTCTTTGGAGGATGTGTTGAATGTTCTTACATATGCATTGAATGTGCCTTCAATGTATGGTGTGGACCTGCCCTAATTCTTGTTTCGTCCCCATCCTCTTCCCTGCTGCATTCTACAAAGGCAACCCTGAGACTAAGGGGCAGAAAAGGGATAGGCAGTTCAATTCCTGGCCTGATAGTTAAGCAAGGAGGCATGAAGATGGGGGCTGAGGGCAGATGGAGGTTGGTGGGACTTTGCCCTAACAGACCAACTTCTGCTGATAGAGAAGCACTTTTGCCCTCCCCAAGGCTTTTTGTCCGAGATTCATTGTCTGTCAAATCTTGCTGCTGTCAACGTCATTGTAAAGCAGGCCTCTCTCGGCAGGTCCCGCTCCTGGAGAAAAAACTGCTTTCAGAACTCCCTGATGGGGCCTGTGTGGTGGCTGCCCGCTTCCCTTTCCTCAACTGGACTCCTACCAGCATTGCTGGAGACAGCTTAGAAACAGCCTGGGCCTATAACATCATGGCAGTACGGCAAGCAGGCAGGCAGATGCCCAGCCAAAGGCTAAACCTGCTCCATAAAACTCAGCTGTGCAGGGAAAATGGAAAGGATGCATGAAATCAACAACAGTGCCTTTTCTTTTGCTAGTAGTTGTCTTAACTAGTGGGGGGGGGGGAGTTATTGGTTTGTGTTTGCTTTTGCTTTACTATATATTTTGTATTCTTGTTTTATATTTTTTCTGTTGTGAACCACCCTGGGATCTTCAGATGAAGGGCGGTATACAAATTTTAATGATGATGATGATGATAGGTTAATCATAGTCCCGCAGTTCAGATGAGAGGGCCAGTAAAAGAAATTGCCATAAATAACCACACACTTATGCCAAATGCAACACCACGACACTAGCAGTAATCCTTTTTTTCTGTCTCCCCACCCCAACCTGCAAATAATGGCTTTATCACCTTAAGGGGCTGGTGGGTACTTGCAGATACCAGTGGACGAATCTACCCACATTTTTTATTTCAGTTTATCCTTTTTTCCCAGTCTTAAGTTCAGTTTACCACATTGGTTTGCAATTTGTTTCCCTTAAAACCAGGCAGATGGCCTTCTCGGTAGTGGCGCCCGCCCTGTGGAATGCCCTCCCATTAGATGTCAAGGAAATAAACAACTATCTGACTTTTAGAAGACATCTGAAGGCAGCCCTGTATAAGGTGTTTTTTAATGTTTGGTGCCTTACTGTGTCTTAATTTGTTGTAAACCATCCAGTTTCAGTGCCAATTTTAATATGCCCATTTTTCAAACAACTTCCCGCTTATATAATGCATATTTAAATGCTACTTTCACTGGCATATACATATTTTTACACAATTTCCTCTAACATGCATGATCTTTTGGTATGAGAACTGCGTTGCAAATTTCAAAGATAAGCTGCTTTTTAGTTTGCTTAATCATTCTGGGAAGTATGAGTTAGGCTGATTCCCACTGAAATATGAACCCACCCAAGTTTCTACACTTTACACCTTTACAAACACAAGTAAAGATGAAGAAATTATCCTGGGAAGTATGTACGCATCATAAGGAACAAAGAAATATTAATGTGACTATGGAAAAAAAGGAATTGGCATGATTTAGGGCAGTATCCAACTAATGTGTCCAGTCAGGGCAATTTCTGCCTGTGCAGTGGAATATCCTTCCTCTGCTCCCCCTGTGTGCCCCATATCCTCCCCAAATTTGTTCCAGAAGGTTGGGGGAACCCCCATCATAGATTTAGGGAGCACACAGAGCAGAGGTCTTTGCACTGATGGAATGAGTTATTTAACACTACAGTACTTTGGATACAAGATTCCCCAAGATTACTGATTTGGTGTCAGTTAAGTCTTCATATTTAAAAATCATCTTTTCCATGAAGTTTGAAATAAGTCATCATGCCAGGTTTCTGCCAGGAGGAGGGAGAGTGAGAAGTCAGGGTGTCCATAAATCTGTATTTTGGGAGAAAAGAATCTCTGACCCAAATTGTGTGTTGTGGGGTCAGTCAGTGCATAGGGGTTCCTACGAAAACCAAAGACCATGGGTTAAAGTTAAAAACTAAGTATAAGCCCAACTGAATGGCTGAGGAACAGTCTAGAAGGCTGAGGCTGCTGTCAAGAGATGCTAGATTTATTTTGTTGGTGCAGTGCAGAGAGATGTATGTAATGTTTTCTGGTTTCTTGAACCATGATTAAAAGATGAACATCAGGCTGCAAGCTTGTGCATTCCTGCTTTTCAGTTTTCATGATTTAGCATGCCATCTGCAGAGGGAAATATTAACCATGGTTACCTTTAAACAGATTTTACAAACCAGCCTCAAATCCCCAATATTGAACTCAGCTTTGTTAAAGCTAGCCATAAGGAGTGTTGACCTCAGTGCAGACTGCAACACTGCAGGACAGATGGGCAGAAGATAGATTGGAATCTCCTGGTGGTTATTTGCAGTAGATTGGAAAGGGTTTCTCCCTCCTTAGAGTTCAACACCAGCAAGTAGAATTGGCAGGACAAACCTGTGTATTAATTGGTTGCCGGTCTTTGCACAGCTGTACTGGCAACTTTTAAGCTTGCATTTTAGAATCCTTACTGTAGAGTAACTCAGACTGCAATATATAGCTCTGTATATATCAGGGGCTACCAGTAAGGATATTCAGAAATTTGAGAAAGTTCCATAGGCACCAGGTTTGTGGCATAACACAAAAGGTCTGCCACATTTAAAAGAGCAGAATAAAGAGACAAGAACATAGAACAGGGCAGGAATATTTACCAAGATCTTTTCCAGATACCATAGGAGGTACTGGTGGGCACACTGTCACATACAGGGCCAGGTTGGCAGTCCCTGGTATTTATGCTGTATGGCTTCCTGGGTAAAACAGGTAATTGGCACCATTATTTTGCACCTGACTTTGAAACTGGGGTGGGGCAGGAGTGTGTGTGGGAGAGAAGAGCGAATGCACAAACCCATGAGGCAGTCCTGATCTCTTGACCACAAAACTGCATATGGAGATGTCACACTTTCCCCAACGCTTTAAGCCAAAACCAACTCGTCTCCAGTTTACTTTATTTTTCTCGTTTTCAGTTACAGCAAAACAGAGGACAGAAATGTATTAGTAATACCCAGCTTCTGACAGAGACACTGCCACAACATAGCTTTCGTACCACATTTGCTGATCACCAACATGCATACAGTGATCTAAAAATCTCTTTTTTTTCGCAGATAGGAATGAATCTTCACTATAAAATAACAGTGACCACTACATTAGCTTTGCCGTCCGTGCATTCAGAATGTCTATTTCAGCAACTCAGGCTTTTTAAGTGCCGCAAAAAATGATTAGTCATCACACTGGAACCAGTTCAGCCCCTGTCGATACTGATAGCCATCCTTTGCAGGAGGGGGAATTTTAGCAGCTCCTGTAAATCTAATAAGGTACTATTTGCAAAATCTCTGTAAAATGCCCTTAATGTAGCCTTTGCAATAGGCTGTGCAAAATGGTTTACTATCTACATTATTAATATTAATTATTTTTGCATTGAGAAGGTCACAGTATAGTGGTTTAAATAACTAGCACAATAAATAATAAATAATTATTATTATAAAGTGGAAAGAGGAGGACTCTAGTTAAACAGCATCAAAGACAGCAGCTAGGTGTATGGCACTTCTGTTCAACGTACTGAGGGCATATCTACACTTCCTCTTGTCCTAATACTTTCCTCCGGGGTAAACTGCTCTTTAGTGCTCAATCTGGGTTTTCTCCAGGTTGATGTTTGCTCCGATTTAGCACTAAAGAGCTGGTTTTCCCTGGGAAAGGAGCAGGGGGGAACTGCTTGGACCTGTGCTTTTTAGGCATAGGACAAGCAGAAGTGCAGATGAGCCTTGAGTATCTTCACATATTAAAATAGGGATCAGCACCTGGTGGCCCAGAGACTAAACCCCCTCCCTCGGCAAGAGTTACCATCAGGCCCTTGGAGGAAGCAAAGGGTACATATGTACATGGGAATTGGGGTGAGGTCTATGAAGTGTTCCTTTGCTGGCAATACCATTTGGGACTGGGGTGAGACCCTCCATCCTTTCCTCAAAATGGCTCAAGAACTAGCTACTAATCAGGGCATCAGGATGGTCTGGTCTCTCACACACCTGTACAAACCCAAACTGCCAATTCTTCAGGAAATCAGGAGTCAATTGATGCAATCCTTGTGCCATTTCGATGCTTTTGAGTTGCAAAATGCAAAAAGGAACCAAGTTGAAACAAGAGCACTCTATCCTTTTTTACCAACACACTTCCCTCCGTCCCATCACCTTGACAAAACAATGCCTCAAAACAATGGAAGAAGCCAAACATTGAACATTGAATAACCAGATTCAACAGTGGCTGGTGATCTTAAAATGAAGGCTTTGTTCCATGTGAACTTGAATGTGCTGCCCACCATGGCATATAGAGTCTCAATCTTAGCTGGCATTTTACAAAAACCTAAAGGTCCTAGTCCTCATATCTGCAGGCTAAAGAGTAAAAATGCAGGTGCAGCATCTTCTAAAAGGGAAGGTATGGAAGGGGAATCTGATCAGAACTTCTGGTCAAAAAAGCTTTTCTACACAATCCCTTTCTATGATCCCTGGTCCCTCATACCTTTTCCCTTTCATATCTCCTCCCATTAGTTTCCAGCCTTTTGCCAACATTGAAGGGCAAAAAAAGTTAATTTAAGTTTCTGTAAATTTACCCAGGATGGATAACCTAAGTTTTCTCTGGTGCAGAGTTCAGGTTTTTGATAAGTACATAGCCCTGTTCTAAGGTTAATAAGAAAAACATCAGAGCCCTTCTGGGTCAGACCAAAGGTCCATCTCTTCCTTCTTCCTACAGTGGCCAACCAAATACCTCACAGACCTGCAAGGCTTTGAAGGCAATAATAGCACACCACCTCTGAATGTGTAGGTTATCGTTATTTCAATTTACCTACCTTTCTTCATATAGCACTAACAGCTGCTGAAGTCATTGATGTACTTTCCATGAATGCATCTAAGTTCCTTTTAAAGACATCTAAGCAGTGACCCTCACCACATTATGGCACTGTATTCTATGAGTTAATTGTATGGAGAAGTACTTCTGCTTATCTGCCCTGAACCTCCCACAAATCAACTTTGAGGGATGAACTCAAATTCTAGTACTGAGAGTAAGAACAGCTGCTTTTTAAAGGTTTATCCTACCTTGCCTTCTGTTCACAAACACACCTGTTCATGTGGATAGCCGTGTTGATCTGTCATAGTCATAATAAATAACAAGATGAAAGATGAAAAAATATTTTTAAATAATTCCATTGGCAACTTTAAGATCAACTAAATATAAGCTATGGTGTATATATATACATACTTCTGCTTCAGAGTACCTGACGAAGTGTGTATTACACATGAAAGCTCATACCTTGAAAGCTTATATTTAGTTGATCTTAAAGGTGCCACTGGAATTATTAAAAAGATTTTTTCATCTTGTAATTTCTTACACCTGTTCATGATAGCATCTTAAGCTCCACCCCCAGCTCAGAAATGTGCTTCTGTCATGTGGTTAGAATAGCTCCTTAACCTTCTATTAACCCCAATAACATAAGAGTATGGTTGCAAAGCAAATTCACCCAGACCCAGCAAGGAGATTGTCTCAGATCACTTGCAAATGCAATGGCTTAGTCTAGCGAAACAGTCTCTGGCAGACTGACACGCTGCTTATAAGTCAACTGACCTGGTAAACCTCTTCAGTACCATGCTCTGAGTTGGCAGAAATAATACCTATTACAAGGGAAGTGTCACGGCACACACAGGGGTGAAAACTACCCTGTCCAGCCAGCAGCCTGTCAGGATGACTCTCCCGGCCGCCTTATGGGCCACCTGGAGCAGGCCAAGGAGGAGGAGGAGCAGCCAGCGACATGGCCTATATGGTCCGGTCTGCACCCCTGCACTCCCTGCCATTCAGGTCTCGCTGAGGGAGCTGTGAGCGCATCGCTCCCTGCTCAACTCTCTTCCTTCCCTCATCTATTTTAAAACTATGCTGAAATGGGGCAGCGGTGATGTTTCAGCTACTAAGTCTGGAGCTCTTGGCCCATTTCGAGCAGCAAGCATGTCAGTGACCGATTTGACAGAAAAGCTGGTACAAAATGAACAGCTGGCAGCAGGACTCAAAGAACTTGTCAGGGAAAAGGATAATGAGTTACGCCTTAAAGCACAAGAATTAAAGAAAGAAAAAGAAGCACCTGAAACCAAGATTTCCAAATGAAAGCTGCAAAACAAAGCCAAAGTAATATCCTCAACAACACAATTAGAGGAACTCAAAAAGCAATTATCAGGAGATGAAATCCAAGAAGGAATATCCAAGCAAAAGAGAGCTGCAAGTCATGGAAAAATATTGGTACAATCATACCTTGGGTTAAAGTTGCCTCAGGTTGACTGTTTTCAGGTTGCACTCTGCGGCGACCCGGAAGTAACGGAACACGTTACTTCTGGGTTTTGCTGCACACACATGCGCAGACACTCAAAATGACGTCAAGCACATGCACAGAAGCGGCGAATCGTGACCCGCAGACGCAGGTTGCGTTCTGCTTAGGAGGTGAACGGGGCTCCAGAACGGATTCCGTTCGCATCCAGAGGTATCACTGTACTTAAAAAGAAAGTTGAGGAACTTGAAAAACAGAATGCCCCCCCAAAATGAAGAGCTACAGAAAAAGGAGGTGGCTGCATCTTTGTTCTTGGTCTTCAACTTTCTTGATAAGGTTCTGAATCAGAAATTTCATACTCCGCAATGAAGCCTCCTTTGAGAACTGACCTGCTGGGAGCCTGAAGGGCCCTGCCCTGCTTCTCTCCACCTGGCTTGGGGCGAGGCCTGACAGGCTCCATAAAGGACTGCTGCTGCTGGGCAGAGTGTGCTCCGTTTTTTGTTTTTAATTGCTTTTATTTTTTATCTATGTCATTTTAAATTCTTATTGATATTCATGCTGTATTCCTAGTTTTAGATTTTATGATTTATGTGGAAATTGTTTTCCATTTGGTTGTGTACTTTTTGATGTGTTTTATTTATTGCTTATGACTTTTGTTATGTTGGTAATTATGGAAATCTTGTCATGTTGTAAGCCATCTTGAGCACTGTTTTAACTATGGAAAGGTGGCATACAAATAAAATGATGATGTCAAGGATGGCTATCTTTTCAGAGAAATCTATATCTGACCTGTGTGGCTTTTGTGTAGTTGCTCCCCGCACCCCACCTCCTATGTTCTGTAAAATGCCTAACACACTTGTGAACATTATTAAATTCTAAATATATAGTAGCAGCAATATTGTACTTGAGTGCACCCTGGCCCAGGATCCAAGCACTGTTTACCTGACTATGGTGGGAGCAGGAATCACTGAACACAGCAAGAACATCTCGCCTTTTTCATGTTGATAAGGGGAATAAACTGATAGTAGCTTGGGCTAGATTCTAAATTATAGTTATAAAAGCAGCTGAATGAAAACCAACCTTCCTAAAGAGCAAGTCCAGCTTTCTGCAATTAGAAAAGACTTGTTGATGAAACTTTGAATGATTATTTAGCCAACTCAGACTGCTTTAAGCATTTAAGTAAGGGGGGGGGGGCAGAGAGCCCTTTTAATACCACTGCGCAGTTAGTCTCTAGAAGAACCAAGCTAGTCTCAAAATACGTTTGAGGAACCGCTAAGCCCCCATATTAGGCCCAAGTTTCCATCAGACATAATCAATGTGAGACACTATAAGAACAAAAGAACTTGCTGGATGGGGCCAGTGGTAAATCTAGTCCAGCATAATGTTCTCCCAGTGGCCAACCAGATGCCCTAACAGGAAGTCCGCAAGCAGGATCTGACCACAACAGCACTTTCCCCTCTCCTGTGGTTCCCAGCAACTGGTATTCAGGGGTATGCTACCTGCAACAGTAGAAGTAGAACATAGCCATTGTGGTGCTCAAGGCACTAACAAGACTGGGCACGTGGAATAATGAGGACTGGCAAAGCTCCCCACACTTGTGCACCAGCAATTTGGAGTGTGCCTTAGACAACTAATAATGGATGTTCTTTCCATGCTAATAATAATTAAAGGTTATAGTCTTAAAATACTTATTGTACATGGGATCATACATTTTTACTTACATTTATATCCCATCTTTCTTCCATGATGGAACTCAAGGCATGATGCATGGAGTTTTCAGGCAGCCTCCCATCCAGACACTGACTTCTGCAAGGCTACTACATCCTTTGTGTCCAAACTATGCCCTAGGGCCCATTTGGGCAAACAACACATATATATATATACCTCTGTTTTTTCCAGCTTACAGGTCAATATGTACTGGGATCTACAATGAGATGGAAGACTACGGGCAAGGCAGGAAAATTATAGGTAGAAGCAAAGGTTGGCTGCCATAGGAAGTCAGTAAGATAGAGCAGGCTGGTTCACATACCAAAGCTGCCACCCTCTTCAGAGGTTGACTCAATCAAGAACTAGGCTGTTTGTCAATTAATAGGAAATTCAGGTTGTCACAGTTAAAACTGGGTTGGAGGAGAATGGGAAGGGACAGAGGACTCTTCTTCCTCCACTGACAAATGGTCGAGAAAATTGTTTTCCCCATCAATATGGGAAGGATCAGTTCAATTATATTGGTCATGACAGGGCATCTCCAATCTTCATCTCCTTATTAAGTCTCTGCACACAAGCTTCATTCATAATCAACAGCATGTTTGCATAGCCCTCTACCATCCTTCCTGTCCCTGTCATTCATATTAGATTCACTCTTGCAGAACAGAGGTGCTGATTAAGCAGGCCCTAACCCTACTAGGTTGCAGGAGAAACATCCTCCTGAGTCTAGACTCGAGACTCCTCAACATCTGAGAAGGAAAACAAAAATAAAGCTTTAGATAATATATGCATTTATAAAGCTGCCGTCATCATTTATGACACGAAATAGGTCTTTAAAATGAAGCACAATCTGACAGTAACCTACAGATTAAGAAGTCTGCTGAGACCTTAGCTGAGGCAAATCACAACTTGCTTCACTGTAAGGATACTTAAAAGCGGAGCTGGAGACCCTCTTCATTTTCATGGGAAACCTAAAGTACCCTGGTCTTTCTTCCTCCACAACCCTTGCAACATTTTTGAGATATGCCATTCCCAATACAGTCCAAGAGAGAGAAAGCAGCCATAATTTTCCTTTAAAAAGAGAACTGGAACCATCTTAGACTGGGTATTATTCCAGCAAAGTTGGAATTTGCTTTAAGGATTAAAGTAGATGTTACACCCAAAATATTAAGAAAAAGCAGCCTCAGAAGGCTATGACAGGAACCGGAAGAAAACTAATGTTTATGCATGCGGTTACCGATAACTCTTCCTCTCCACTCTCTGGTTTTTCAGCTCAAAATTGCCCCCTATCTACCTGTTCCCTGCCCCAAGCTGCTTTTCATTAAATCTCCTCTCAGGAGACTGCATGCAACATTCTGCCTTGCACTAAGATAAAGCAACCGAAAGTGTTACTTACACATTACAGTATTTCCTCAAAAGGATTGCTTGGAATTAGGCTTCTAAGGCAAGCTTGGGCAGCTAATTCCCTGCAGTCCCTCTGCACAGAGAAACAGCAACACTGACTGGTCCTGCTTGCTTCCATTTTCTCTCCCCAGCACTGCAGTGCACCTTTGAACAAACACACAGGCAAGTGAAGGCAGCTGGAATCTCAGCTGATTTGTCTTCTTACTTATCCCCTAATTACAGAAAGTAAAAATAAACCTTGCCAAGGAGAACTCGTGTTTCATGCATACTCAGAAGTATCTCAACATTCACCTCTCCTTTTCTTCCCTTTGTATGTAACTTCACAACAATCTTATTATCAATAAACCATGCCCACCCCACAGTGAGGTTTGTGCAGTCCCAGGTGTTATCGTTCAAGGGCATATAAATTTTACAAAATCAAGGTCCTTAATTATTCAGGGCCATATTACCAGAGCAGTTTTCCAGTTACAATGTAGGCCACAACCTTATCAAACTCAAAAGATTAAATGGAGACCTGTGCAGGTTATTCTGCATACTGCAGTCCTGTGCTCCAAAAATATCCAGTTACGAAACCATGTTTCAGTGAAACAGCCTTACAAAGCTGAATATGATCAGAATTCCTCCTTCTGGCCCCAAAAGATCAACACACCAAAAGGGAGGGGCATATTTCATAATACATACTTGAGTTGTACCTATAAAATGATACAAATAAGTTATTAATTTAAGTCTTAATCTTGTTTGAATAAAGAGAAATTTTCATATATTCATGCACACACACACACACACACACACACGTGCACGCGCGCACACACACATACTCTCTCTCTCTTAAAGTGCCCACCCCAACTTTAATTTGTGCCTGCTTTCAAAAATAAGAGCTTCGTCAACACTGTGGAGTTGTTTTGTGCCTGTAGAAATTAAATATTGCTTTGCTTAGCCCTTTGTAATGGAATTCACTTCCTACCCTGAGAGAGGGATGGGGCAGAGATCTACTCATTTATTGCTCATAGACCTGAGAAAAAAATGGGAGTGGGGTGGGGGGAGTATCAGTGCTTACTCCTTTAAGAAAGAAGGCGTTTCTGTGCACTGCAGGAGAAACTTATGTACATTTTTGGGGTCTCTCAGGGATGCCAAAGCATGTTAAGCTAGCTAAATCTAGGTATCTAACCTCAGATATGTTTCCTACTTGAAGTAACCTGGAAACCTTGTTTCCTCCCACCCACCCCCATCTATTTATGTACATATTAGCAGTTTGCATGTAATCCCTGCTACCGAGGCACCTTATGCATCTTGTTAAAACACAAATGGCACTGGCTGATGCCCCGGTGAAACTAGACTAGTTTTTGCTACACATAAGAGACAGCTCTACAGGTCCTAATAGGTAAGGCAACACCAGATAGCTCTACATTTACGTAGAGTTAAGTTGACTGGAAAGAGCCCTTTAAACCATAGGAATCACGTAAAATTCATGCAAAAGTGATAAGCAGTCTAATGCACAGATTTGTTAATACACGGTCCAGGAAAATCAGTCTTCAAGGTTTAGAAGCTGCAAGTCTATTCCCGAAAAAGCAAGGATTTCAAGCGGCTCCCTAGAAACATCTTTGTGTCCAAACTGCTGTTACTTGTGTTCCCCTAGAAGGCCATCCCTAGGCATTCTGCCACAGGACTCTTTGGCTCGTTCTATGGAGCAGACCTGAGGAAAGCATCTCAGCTGAGCAGTTCATTGATCAGTGTTCAGCAAGTTCCTAGATGATGTTATCTAGAAATCAGAGAGCTGCTCTGCGATTGGTTGGAAGATGTTGTTGCTCCACTGAGCTGTGAAAATCCACTGTTGCAGGATTCCAGACTTGTCATGGACCCCCTGGAATAGAAAAAAAGATGAAAGTTAGTGGGTTGGGGAAGGGTCAACAACCAATTCACCTTCACTTCTTCCATGTAAACCCCAACAGGACTGGTAATCTCTCATTTGCTGCCAAAAATCTAATTCCATCTTGAAAGAAAACATTTTAAGTGGCAATCCTGATAAATCCTATGAAAGCTGAAACTGGTAGCAAGATTAATACCATCACCATTTTCCATGCTTACAGCTATCCAGATATGCTTAACTGGATCACCTGGAAGACACATACCAACAGTGGAAAGAGACTGATGGCAGAGCTCTGTTGTCCTGGAGAACTGAGTTCACATGGTGATGCTCCAAAGCAGGGTTAAAAACTTTGGGAGTGCATTCACACTATTGGCACTTGTGAACTACAGGTGTGTTGCAAGCTTTTGTTGTTGTTTAGTCGTTTAGTCGTGTCCGACTCTTCGTGACCCCATGGACCAGAGCACGCCAGGCACCTCTGTCCTCCACTACCTCCCGCAGTTTGGTCAAACTCATGCTGGTAACCTCGAAAACACTATCCAACCATCTCGTCCTCTGTCGCCCTCTTCTCCTTGTGCCCTCCATCTTTCCCAGCATCAGTGTCTTCTCCAGGGAGTCTTCTCTTCTCATGAAGAGAAGAGAAAGCAAGCTTATTATCTGATTAATTGAGCAAAACATTATATTGGATTAAAGGGCAAAGAAGTAGATCAAAGAAAGCAGCAAGGCAGTTATTAGAACTCCTGCTATTAGCTTTCAAGAACCATACCAAGCACGGACTGATGCCCATCATCCCCACATATAACAAGTCATGTAATGGCTCCTCCTGCATCCCCCCTACCTGAATTCCTTGGATGCAAGCACCTCATAGTAATACATGATCTTGCACTTGTGGTTGGAGACCTGGAGTGTAGCCAAGACATCATCAACCCGAGAGAGGCTGGTCCCAGCACAGGGAGTTGGGCTATGCATTTTCCACTGGAGGATATAAAAGCCAGGCCAACGAGTCACATGAGAACCCTGAAAAGTGATAGATAGTGAGAAAACCAATCAGGTAAACATAAAGGATTTATGTTTGATTGGCTTTGTTTCAAAGCCATCTTGGCATCTTGAAACAAAGGCCAAAAACTGAAGTAAAACTGATGCATGCAGGCCAGGGGAAGTCAACAGGTAGAGTCGTTAACACTTTCCAACTAACTGGGTCTTTTTAGCTGAAACAGGGATTTGCAAAGTGTGATCCAAATGCACCCAATCTGAGGTTCCTTGCAAGTTTATCATGGGCTCCTCAATGACAATCTTAGTAATGGTAGAGAAGCTTGCTGGGCCAATACCAATCTTTCCCTGCAGTGTGCAGTCAAAGAATAATATTGGGTGTGTACTGGAATGCACCTTCAGTTCATACAGGGCAATGGTGAAGCTTGGCCAGGGCCCTCCCATGAATTGAGCATGTGACATAAACAAGTTCCAGAACCCCTACAACATGCCAGGGTTCCATTGCAGATTTGCAGGGATTCCTTGGCAGATATTGATATGGGAAGATCTTAAAAGGAAGAAATTTTGAAACCCATTCCTCTGAGACATAGAACTTAATTCTATGCAATAGGTTTTCCTCCTGTGTTTAGTCAACAGTAATAACTAGGGCATTCTACTGGATAAAGTATACTGGGCTTTAATATGAGAAGCCTGGATTCATGTCCAGCCATTGACGTGTTAGAGGCAATTCACTACTATCTCTGGTTCAGTTTTCCATCTATAAAAGGTAAACAGCAGCAACAAAAATAAAATGCAGTGAGAGGAGGTACTTCACTGCACATTTAATATATTATAAAATATGTAACACCCCAGAACTAAGTGCCACAGGAAGCCTTTTTTTCACAGGACAGTTGGTGGATCAAATATGCTCACTAGCAGTTGATATCAAGAAGCTCCTCACCCATGTTGGAATTTCACAGAACAATGAAATGGCCTTATTTCAAAAACTGTTTTGAGTTTGTAAGCCACCCTGGGGATATTTAATGATGGGTACCTACATTAATGTAATTTTAAAAATGAAAAAGGAAGTTCCCAAATATTTATGACAATCAAATTACAAAGGCCAAGCATGAGATCGTAGGCACGGAACCGCAACTGACCTGGATGCTCTCGCCTTCACGACACACCAGCTGGGACTCCACACGGCTATAGTCCACCCCCAGGACCCAGCTCTTGCCTATTAACTGTATATTATCCCCCGCAGTCAAAGCATTTGGCACTGTAGGCTCCTTGCGGCAAATCTCAGGTGCTCTCTTGGAATGGAAGAGGCTGAACACGACATCTCCTTTCAGAATGTCGAAGTCCCAGGTGATCACCGATTCACCTTCCAAGATTTCCACAACTATCTGGATTAGATAACAAACGACAGCATCCATCCTGTTCAATTCAGTGCTGGCATTGTCCCAAAAATCAATTAACTAGTGCAGCAACATCTGGCTCTAAGCAACACAGAAATGATTCTCCTTTTTGGGAGGAACTAGCAAACTCAATAAATATATTTTTAAAATTATTCCAATTTTCTCCTGACTGTGCAGAACCTAAGCACAAGATGCCAAGCCTCACACACTAGCTCTGTATTTGTGGACATGGGGTGCCCCAGTTCAGAATGTATATTAGTTGGGTAGTAGGGCTTATGCCAAAGCAGGGAAATCTTAAGACACAACCATCCACCAGCACTCCTACCAATACCAGACTGAGCACTTCTTAGAGAAACTCAGAATAACTATGAGTAGGAAGAGTAGAGTTTTAATTCTACGAAGAATGAGGTATTTGGAGCATATACACCAGGAATTTGAAGAAATGCTTCTAGACCCCAGGCAATGTTCCTTTCCTTTACAGCATCTCCAAAATCCCACCTAAACCTAACTGCCAAATCTAGAAGAGCACAGAGCATTCACCACATAAACATACTTTTTGGTCTATTACTTTTAACCCTTCTATTGACCAGAATAACTTCCTCATCCTACCTCATGAGGAGCACCTTTGAATATATTTGCAGAGTGATAGATGGTTTCTGTCCAGAGGCGGATATGATCAGAGATTTCAGGCTCTTCGTCTGTTTGATAGAGTGATTTGGGAACAAGGCCACCTTCAGGCACATTACACTGTGGGATGGGGGAGAGATGGGGAGTGAATTTCAAAATGCAGATCAACACTTTAAAACAATGCCAACTGACAGAATATCCCCTGCCATTTCATACAGCACAGCCTCACCTTCCTACTATTTAGCAAGTAAAGTGAGAGAACAGAAACAATATCATCCCCCACCCTGCCCACTAAAGCACCTTTTAACTAGATGCAAACAAGAATAGATATAGCAACCAGATGAATTCTGAAAGCACTTTTATTATTTCTATCTCACTCATTCATCCACATATACATATACATATGCATATGCATATACATACTTTAGAGAATGACCATTATTCAGACTCGCATGTCCTCAATCTTGCTGTCAATGAAGTAGAAGGCTGGCTAATAAAAAGGCTTTGCCAAACTAAGAAGGTAAGAGGGTCTACTGTAAATAGTAGGAAGCCTAGTCCAGCCTAGAAGCCAGACAGCAAAAAATCATGGAAGCATATTCTACATATTTAAGACAGACACTGCAGTCTGTCTGCTGCTCCTTCAAGACGGAACATAGCAGAAAATGGGGCAATGCAGTTATGCAGTTTGTATGAATGTATGCAAACATTAATTTGCAAGGCTCATTTTGGGGATTACGGTTAAAGAGCAAAAAGGCAGATTCTGAAGAATAACAGGGAGTTTGGATCTTCAGTTTGGTACAGTGTGTCTGTATGCTGCTAGATGAGCTAGAATGCACTGTGAATAAATGTGCTGCTCAGTGAATTTTCTGCTTGTTTATTAAAAATATGTACCTAAAATAGCATAGCATTTAAAAATAGCATATTTTTAAATTGTCTAAGTTTGAATTTTAAATTGCTGTAACCTGCCCTGTGACCTTAGGGAGAAAGGCAGGCAAGAAATCAAATCAATAAATAATCTCCAAACAATTAACAAAACAATGCAACAACATTTAATAACACTTATGTTGAAGAGGTCACTCACTCATTTATAATTGAATCTGTACTATGATAAACCATCCAGTCTGAATTTTTACAATAGTTTTGCCAATTGCCATAAACAGTACAAGTGTTAACTGAACTATGATAAATGATTCATAAGGCAAACCAAGCAGTTTTTTTGCCAACTGCCTGAAGGGGAAAAAATAACTCACCAAAGCATCTTGAATTCTAGAAATTTTAGAAATAAATCACTAATTCTGCTCTAAACAGGGTGCCCCCTGAGGCAGGATAGAGATTACAAATTACAACATTGACAATTGAATGGATCTTACATCAAGGATATAGACAGCATTTTTCTTTTGGCAAACGAAGGACACAGAGACAGTAATGTCGCTGCAGGCTACTGAAAACATTTTTGTTAAAATAAGTAATCTTTCCAACAGAAATATTTTGACTTTATCCAAAGGCCCACACACTGTCCTCCTCCACTGTGTAACAACCCAAGTAACACTGTACAGCAAGTACTAATAATAGCAAAAGTGCAGACTACCATGCCATATTTGTATACAGTTATTAAAACTTCTCTAGCCTTCTCTCCAAAACTAAGAGTGAAGGTTATGCCCTGATGTTCATACAGAGCTCAGCACCAACAGGAGCTTGTATCTCAATTGCACACAGCACACTAATAGAACTAAACATTTTATAAGGATGTAATGTAAGATAAGCAAGATAAAATCTCACCAAAGAATTTTGTAGTACACACATTCTCCAAACTTACCACACATTCTCCTCCAAGGAAGTCTGGAATCACATCTTTGTCAAGATAATCCACAAGCCCTCCAGGTCCCTGATAATTGTTGCCACTGTAAATGAGGAACTTCTGCCTAGTGTTCTCATTGATAAAGGGACTCACCTGAAATAGAATGTAAAAGCTATTCTTCTCAGGACTCGTAAAAAAAAGAACGGTCAAGTACCACCAAAAAGCATTTTAAAAACTCAACCCGCAAGCCAGTCCAAACAAGTCACTCTTGGTCTTTAACAAGTCTCCAACTGGAGGAATATTTTCTTGTGAATACCTCCAGAAAAAAGCACTGGGTATTTTAGAGGAAGACTAGAAAGTTACATAAACAAATCAACAGGGCCAAAGTTAATCAGCGCAGACCTTGCATTTTTGAACCCAAGGACTATCCCAAACAAGATATGGCATTATTACCTGTAATACAGTAACTCTCACTGTAAAAAGTGTTTTACAGTTTACAGTTATCTTCATTCTGGCACCAAAATATAAATTCTGCATTAAATAAGTTGCTACTACCTGGACAGGAACCTGAACCCAGAAAAGACATATCCTTGTCTGTCAAAACAGAACCCATAGGCTTGCCATTTTCATTCCTTGGTGGCACCCAACAGACTAGCAATATCTTCTCGTTAAGGCCATAGCCAAGAGTAGGTAGTGTCTCCCCAGCCCATCACTCACCAGAGTCCATAGAACAGGGAACACTCTGGGTGCTCGCACAATCAGAAGCCTTCCCAAGGTCTCTGGGTAGTTTTCTTCAACCACTTCAATAATCCTAAGGAGCGCTTTTACTCCAGGGCGCCAGAGGTGGCGCATGTTCAGCCCTTCAAGGTCAACGAGACAGGTCCAAGATCTGAAAGAGGTGATATCCACAAAGCTGTTTCTCAAGCTACGCATTTGGCATTCAAAACCAGAAGCAACAAATACAATCTTCCTGTATGAGGCTTAACGGTGTTTTCACAAGTGCTGCACAGAACAGTGCATCTGTAAATGGCACTCCCACAAATTTGTAAAGTGTGAAAAAAGCTACCGTACGTGGTTAAGGACCCCTGGATGGTTGAGCCAGTGTTTGTCCACAGACAGCTTTCCAGGTCATGTGGCCAGCAGGACTGAACCACTTCTAGTACAACGGGACACCATGACGGAAACCAGAGTGCACAAAAATGCCGTTTACCTTCCCGCCGCAGCGGTACCTATTTATCTACTTGCATTGGCATGCTTTTGAACTACTAGGTTGGCAGGAGCTGGGGCAGAGCAACAGGAGCTCACTCCATTGCGGGGATTCGAACTGCCAACCTTCCGACTGGCAAGCCCAAGAGGCTCAGTGGCTTAGACCACAGCACCATAGAAGTGACAGGTTCCAGATTAAAATGCATCCTCAGCTGTGAAAAGAATTCTGCTCTGAGGACAAGGCATCAACATGCTTTTAAAAAACATTCTCCTATTGCCAAGGTTTACATGACGCAAAAGAAGAAAGGGGTCATTGCATAACTGGGTGGATACTAACGTGATTGGGCGGCCAAATAGATTGGTGTTTTCCTCACACCTCCTTTGTCCTTCCTCGTTAATTGACAGTACCTGAAAGGAGAACAAAGGATTGACTTCAGTTACTAAGGAACATCCTCATACCTTCTCTAAATTTTAGGCTTTGCAAGTTATGACAAAATTTTACTTAGAACACAGCAAGACCAATTAAGACCCTGTTGTAATATTTCAGGTTATAAATGATAAAATCTCCCCATTGTGTATTGTTGGCATCAGTCTGTCTTCAGAGACAATGGAGTGCCCCTGGGGGTGATGTCAAACCAAAGGGACCTTCTCAGGGCACAAGCCTGGGCACTGTGTATGAAAATCCTGGGGTGCCCAGACAACAAGGCATTCCGCTGATGTGGTCCAAAAGAAAACAGAGCAGGGTTTTCCTTCTCCAAACCTGGGCTACGTTCCCAGATTGATAAGCCCCATCTGCCCCTCATTTCCCTCTAAAGCACATGCAGAAACTGCCTTCTTGAGTACTGGACCTACTGAAGCCTGAAGCTTTTCTAGAGAAACCATGCATAGATAATACAAAGGAAGCATCTCCTTACATGACGAAGGAGTGACTCCTCTCCCAGTGCTTTCACAAGACCTTTGGTGTCCATCTGACCAAGGCGAAGTATGTAAAGTGGCCTTCCATCTTTAAAGACAAAAAATAAACAAAGCAGCTGAATGAATATGTTTTTGCACTGTTTGTGTCCTACTGTACTTAACTGGGAATATTAAAAAATTAAAGGCATGATTGCCCAAGTATGTTCCCATCCAATTTCTTTTTGGAACACAGAGGACATCTCAGGCTGCTTCGCTACATTTGCCAACTTGTGAAATTTATCAACTCTGAAAATGCATGCAGGGAGGTAAACATAGAACAGCAATAGGTAAGAAGTTTAGAGATGCAACACGGAAGAACAGGGGATGGATTCTACTAAACTTTACTGATTACATATGACCATTCCTGTGTTACAATAACACTTCTTGGTTTCTCGCTTGCACGCTTTCAGAAATTAAGCACAGAAGTACTCAGAGGTGTCCTTAGGTGACAGAGTGACAGGTGGCATCGGTCAACCCACATAACATAGTACGTCCCAGGGCACAGTACGCTGGCTTAAAGTGAGCTTCCCACCTTTGTCATGGTAATGCCAACCACCAGTATAGTATTCTTCCAGAAGAGAAGGTGGTCTCCATGTTTGCAGGATGTAGTCTACTTGGTACTGCTTGCGCCAGGTCAGTGACTGGCACAGCATCTCTCGAGCCTTGTCAATGTTGAAGTCACGAGCCCTCAAAAAACGGAGGATATGTTCATCTTTGGGTATCTGAGCAAAAAAAGAAGAAGGCAAGGCTCATCCTATTGTCAAAGGCATGACCCTTTAAAGAATTCCTGCAGAATAAGAACAGCTCATATGTCAAATTTTGAAAACACAAAAAACCAAACTACTATCCTCATTATCAATCTAGAATATAGTGGTACCTCCGTTTATGAACTTAATTCATTCTGGAGGTCCATTCTTAACCCGAAACCATTCTTAACCTGAGGAGCGCTTTCACTAATGGGGCCTCCCGCCGCTGCCGCACCGCTGGCGTGCGACTTCCGCTCGCATCCTGGAGCAAAGTTCGCTACCCAGAACACCTACTTCTGGGTTAGTGGAGCTCATAACCTGAGCGTTCGTAAGGAGGACGGTACGTAACCCGAAGTTTCACTGTACAACTAAGTTTAGGCCCAAGTTATCTGTTTCTTCTGTTCTGTCTAGCGATTGCTGCATTTTAATCACCCAAATCAGGCAGCACCAACACAGGTGGACAACTTGCAAAAGAACTGCTGGAGGAGAGATGTGTAGAGACCCTATAAAGAACTGTGAATAGAGGGGTTTTATATTTGCCACAATTTAGACCCCCTGGGAAACTTACCCAACCTAAGCTGCTGTAGTTGAATGAGACACAGCAGTGGGCAGCCTGATTGGGCTCCATCAACCTTGGTGTCTGCCCATAATGGTTTTATTGTGTGTTTCTGTAACATTTGTCATTGTTTTTAGTGTTCACTGCTCAGAGATATTTATATATATTAAGTGATATAGAAATGGTCTAAACAAAAACCTTGAACAATTTCAGCAATGTGTAAAATAGAGGAAAGACAGGTTTCCTTAAATATAAAAATATGCAGTAGGCACAAGGATACTAGTTCTATAATGATTGCTAAGTCGGATTAATATTTACTTTCACCCAACAGAGAGCCTTTGCCACAGGTGCTTACCTTGCCTTTGTGTGTTTCTTGCAACCACTGACGGAGTCTGATCAGGCAGCTTTCCTGCATGGGAGTCAATTGCCCTAGGTACCTTTCTATGTAATCAGCATCTAGTTTGTCAGCTGAGGAGGGGGAAGAAAACAGTCCCATAAGGAAGCAAGTCAATAAGACCAGTAACATATTTCTGCCAATTATTATTGCTTCCAACAGCAACACTGCAAAACTGCTTCAGTCTTACACAAAAAATGGTGGAATACAATTGCAATAAAATAAAAATTTAAAGAAATCAAAATAACAATAAATGCAAAATACCTAGATGAACTGAAGTGGAATATCACCTTTATTACAAAGCAGCTAAAGGCACTATTTTTACAAGGGGGGAAATGATATTCCATCAGTGCTCACAAAGGGGACTACAGCAGGATAAAACACAAACCCTTTGCTATGTGGGCACTCTCTGGATATAATAGTCAAGGTACTGGAACAAGAGACAAGTAGAAACATTTGGAGTAGTGAGGCAGATATGCACCAACAGGCATGCACAGCCAACCTCTAGCAAAGGGGACTCTGTAACAGGAGGAAAATATCCTGGGCCTGCAGCTGTGCTGGGAGCAAATGGGAACAAACAAGAGGGAGTGAAGGAGGGGAAGGATTTTCTGGATCGGCTCCATATAATTTTTTTGTTTCAGTAGTCCAGAGTAGACCTGATGAAATGCCTTAGGATAAGCAGCTGCCAGACTGCAGGAATGCCATAGTCAAAATTAGGCTCTCCCAAATTATCCAGAACATAAAGATATCTAGTTACAGGTAGGTAGCCGTGTTGGTCTGCCGTAGTGAAAACAAAATAAAAAAATTCCTTCCCATAGCACCTTAGAGACCAACTAAGTTTGTTATTGGTATGAGCTTCTTCAGGTATGCACACGAAAGCTCATACCAATAACAAACTTAGTTGGTCTCTAAGGGGCTACTGGAAGGAATTTTTTTATTATTATAAAGATATCTAGAGACAGGATTGCAAACTATAGGTCAGGCATGAAAAAAGAAAGGAGGGTAAGCTGTGGCATTTGTTCAGGTTTCAAGCTGGAAAATGCTGAAAGCATCCTAGTGAGATAGCAAGGAACTGCTGACTGGCTTACAAGCACATACCATCGGGGGTTGATGCCTCCACAGAGGAGCAGGTGCTGCCTCGCTGTTCTTTGTCACTTCCGTGCGGGGGGGCTGCTGCTGGTACAGTGCCACACTCACATCCTGATGAAGGCCTCTTAGCTGTTTTCCCTCTGACTGCCTGAGGAGTCCATCGGGGGATAAAAGTGATCCCCTGGGAAATCAGTTCCTTTAGATAATGCTCTATCACTTCTTTGCCCTGAAAATTAAATGATTAGAGTTATATTCTCAGTCTATACGGCCTATACAGATTTGTCAATGAAGGATATTTACATGCAAAAGAAAATGTATGCAATGTTTGCCTAGTTAGTGGATGGAGTTATAGGTGTGAATCTAGGTTCAAATCCAGTTTTATCTGTGAACTGTCATATCCCAGCTGTACCCTCTCAGGCCAACACACCCACACCCCACACACTTGCAGTATTGCCTATATTCCCTTTAACAAAATTAATCTGGCAAGTCCAAGTGTTCCATCATTTAGAGACATCTATGCAGCAAACACACAAACACATTTGGATGTATAAACATTATCTCATATTCTCTATATTTAATATGTTACAATGTGAGAAAGGATACCCTGGAATAAACAAAGTAAACCAGGAATAGAAAGATGGTTAATTCTGTTAAAAATATTTGCGTTCCCATTTAGGAGAACACCAAGAGCTAGTGTCTTAAACCTGATAGATCCATCCCAGAAAAGGCAGAGCCTAGGAAGGACATAAGGTCTCATTTGGGCACCACAATTTATCAAACAAGTTGGGATCTTGGAGCTGTGCAAGGTCCAGCTGCTTGAGTCCAATCCAATCTGCTCTCCTGAATTGTGGGCTGATTTAAACCTTCTTTTTGCTGGCCCAGCCAACAACATTCTCTAGTTCTGCTGGCTTGCAGGCAGAGCAGGTCAAGACAATAAAGTGCTTGGAGTTATGCTTGGGCAGTATCTTACAGCAAGTTTTGTCTAAAGTAATTCATTTATTTTATTTATTCAACCAATCACAGCTCACCCGCTTGATGTTGGCTGTGTACTGTTTCATTGCAATTTTCTCCACTGTGTTTTCAAAGCCAAAGAATGACTTGATGTCAAGAGATGCAGATTGTTCAAAGCATGTCCAGTCTTCATTCTCAGGGTGAACCTAACCTCAGACACAGATATGTCACAGTTAGAATAAGTGCAGCATACTCTAGAAAGGCTGTTCATGATAAAGGCAATGAAACCAGTTCTCAAATGTACTTTATTTTTGTCTATTCTCCTTCTAAGAAAACTGAACATTTCTTCTGGTGTAATTGTCAAAAAGGAATAAAGTGTGCAGTTGGCAGCTGAAATGATGACTCACCTTGAAAACTGGTTTATATGGACATCTATTGCCTAGTGTTCCTACTTGTTGGAAACAGGGTTAGCGTGGCATTTGAACTGCTTTGCCTCAAGTCACAAAGTTTTCCTGACACTTCAGGGAGTTTGTAGTTTCTGTTCCAGTCACTGTAGCAGTAGATAGGCTATCTACCCAGTGAGAATGGGTGGAAGATTCTCAGCAAAATACTGAGGAATACTGAGGAAAATATAGAATTAAAGCCAAGCTGAGAATGAACTCATAAAGCTCAGGCTCCATAAAAGTATCCCTCTTTCCCTCTCAGTGGCGTAGCGTGGGGGGTGCAGGGGGGGGGGGCCGGCCGCACCGGGCGCAACATCTGGGGTTAGGGCAAATCCATGGGGTAGGGGGCGCAAATCCACGGGTTAGGGGGCGCAAATTACTTGCCTTGCCCCGGGTGCTGACAACCCACGCTACGCCGCTGTTCCCTCTCCCACTCATCAGAAACAACAATTGGTACGCAAATTATAGTGATATTCCATGAAGTCACCCTCTTTCAGAACTCAAGTCAGGTCAAGAACTAGATGTGATGGTGGGAAACCCATGTGCTGAACAGCTGTAAAGTAGGGAAGAGA
This sequence comes from Podarcis muralis, assembly GCF_964188315.1. Lineage (NCBI taxonomy): Eukaryota > Metazoa > Chordata > Lepidosauria > Squamata > Lacertidae > Podarcis > Podarcis muralis. The sequence goes on from NC_135668.1 coordinate 36,263,633, forward strand.
ACACAATCTCCAAGTAAAAAGCTGTGGGCAGGAGGGGTTGCTGAACCCTTCTGATGGTTCCCTCATACCATTTTTCTTCAAGCTTGAAGATCTGAAATATGCCAGCTAGTAGAAAAATAGTGTGGAGGGGGAAGCGACAGTTGGAAGGATTCAGCACCACACCACCGACCATTTTCACTTGAAATCACCTGCCCAGCTTTTCAGCATTTTGGTAGTGACCTATATTTGAAGACAAAGGTCTGCTTCCTTCATGTCTCATTCCATCCTCAGGCAGCACCTGAGATAAAGCCAAAGAGACAGCAGAATAGAAGTGCCACTGTATTTTTAAGCAGCTGCACACAACACATTTGTTCTTAGCTGTAGAGAAATAGACTGAAATTTAAGAGACCTGTAGGCTTTAGTCACAAAAGGTCACCCAAAGCAGCAGAAGTTCAAAGTCTCTCAGCTTTCAAGAAGCTGCTGTCTTGAATACATGCCAACAAAGCAGATAAGTAAGGTAACACAATCTGAGCTTTTGTTTATCAAACACAAAAGGGTATTTAATTGCTTTCCGAGATAGACTAAGCTGCTCTTAAATGTCACTGGTAGAACCAAGCCATAAACCTCTGCTGCACCAAATATAGGCTTACATGGCAGATGACACACTATTGTTATAACAGCTACCTGGCTACATAGTGGTGGGGTTGCAGCAAATATCACTAACAAAAAATTAAGTGGGAGACATAAGGAAGAAAGAACATGAGGCAGGGAATCTAGGAACTACGTTCACTTAGGGTACAGTTGTTCCTTCTGGTTTCTGCTGCTCTAATTATGAGAGTTTTGAAGTGCACAGCTATATTAAGACAATTGATAGTATAGACCAGAACAGCCCTGTACCAAATTCAGCTCCCCCTACCTTACAATCCCTGGGACCAACATAACAGCAGGCATTTTGCTAATCTAATGTTAGATATTGCAGCTTGGTAACATGTGTGTCAGGCTGGTCAGTTAAGCATTGGCAGAACACAAATGTATGTTCAACTCAAGTGAAAACCACAAACACAGACAGCCTTATAACTGTTCCTAGTAGCCCTCTGCTTATCAACACAACACCGTATTTCATGCATACTGGTCGCCACCGCATAATAGTTGCACCTCCCCTTTTCTGGACCCCCGAAATGGTCCCAGAGCATTCCCCACATAATAGTCACAGGGTAACTTATGCGGCTCCACTAGGCTTCAGGCCCCTTCATTTCCTCCTCCAGCTACTGCCACCCCTGCTCCCCTTGTCCCTCGCCATCTCGGCCATGAGCTCCTAGTGGGAGCAGAGTGGGAGAGAATGTTTCTCCCCATCTGCCTGCTGCTTTTTTATTGTTGTTTCAATGGGAACCAATGTAGGGGGTGGCCAGGCCATGTGCACTGAGGGGAGACGTGGCGGGAGGTGGCAGGCCTGGCTGCCGGCACCACTCGTTTGCTGTTCCCACGGCATTCCTTACCAGAACTTCCTGTCCAAATCTGAATGGCTATTCCGCACTTGCAATGCAAAATATAGAGCGGTTTCGTTCACCATAGAGATTCTGATAAATGAGCGACACCACTGCATGTCAGTAGTCTGGACAAGAGAACATACGCACAAGGGAGGCTTCATTTTTACAGAAAGGTACACTAGTGTCTTTCTGTTTTCTCTCCCCATAACAACAGTTACTTTGTCTCTGGTTCAGGCTCACTCTACCCGTGCCGCTGGCCCGACTCCTTGGATCCACTTGCTGTAGTCCCCACTTTTCCACTCTCACATAATGGTTGCACTTTCGTATTTCCCTACATAATAGTCACACACCCCTTTTAGGAAAGGAAAAATCGTCATCAAAAACGCAACCATTATATGGTGAAATACGGTAGCTCTGGAACTAGATGATTTTTCAGCATCAGTACAGTACTGATATTTGGATCTTAGCTAAAGAGAACCAAGAAAAAATAAAAAATAACAACACAATCCCATCTGAAATGTATGCCTCACCATTCAGCAGCCAACTACAATCCCCAGAGCACTTTCCCTTTTTTCAGTTTAGGACACCTCCAAAAGCAGCAAGCAGAGATAACTTATTTTCTTTGCCAGTATAAGTATAAAGGTTACAACCCTTCAAGCAAACATACAGAGATGCAAATCCAAACTAGTAAAAGCTGCATTGTTACAGCCTACTGTACAAGCCTGAGAATGTTATTCCTAGTAACAATAAGACAGAAAGCACTACTAGAGCCACCAAGATTCAAACCCACCCAATGCACTTTGAAGAGAAGGGAAATCTGATAGACAGAATGCTTACTGAATAGTTACATGTCTCCAGGACAATGACACGGTTGGCAAAAGTCTCATTATGAGCTTCAATCACAAGAGTTCGCTCCTTCCAGTTGACCGTGTTTTTTTGTATGAAAAAGACATACTCTACTCCAGCAATCTGAAAAAGAGAAATAAGATTAGCATGTAAGGACTACAATGGAATATATTACAAGCAAAGCCCAGGCAGCCTTAAGAGTACATGTCTATGAGGAATCTTAGCTCTCACCTTCTTCAGTAACCGAGGTGCATCTACATTCAATTTACAGCTGCGTTCAATTATGTGGATGGCTCCATCATCACTCTTGGATTCAGTAAGGATCTCACTGCCCAGGAAAACAGGGATCTCTGGGCAAGTGGGGAAGCGCTTTTCATAAGCCTGAAACACACACACACACACACAGAGAGAGAGAGAGAGAGAGAGAGAGAACATGTTAATGCTGTAAAGGCCATTCTTCTGTTCTTGGAATCTTCTTGTCCTTTATCACACAACTCTGCAGCACACATCACTGTAATAAATGAAAGTGGGTGGTGTTTGAAAGTTCTTTTTTTAAAAAAAGGTGGATGAATGCCTGTGAACCTGAACAGTAACACACACATGGAATCTGCTGTGCCTTTGCTCACTGAATGCCTGTGCAGCTGTGTGTGATTATTAAATATTAAAATAATATTGAATAAAATGATTATGATGTGATTTGGGCTGAGGTGAAACCATGGTAGAGGTCAGTGGAAGTGTTATATCATGGGTGTTATACTCAGACTTCAGAGTGGTGTAACAGAGTGTTAGACTAGGACCTGGGACACTAGGGTTCAGCATGCCCAGTGGTCAGGGGTGATAGAAACTGGAGTCCAACAATATCTTAATGGCCACAGGTACCACATTCTTCATCTACTTTGACTGGCAGCAGCTCTCCAGGGCCGCAGACAGAGGAAGTTTCCCACTACTTGATACCTGACCCTTCTTTCTTTTCCTGGTGGTACCAGAGATTGAAGCCAAGACCCTCTGAATGCAGAGGATGCGACTACCATTGAGCTGTACCCACTGCCCAAACACAATATGAAAAGTCAGGACAGAAAAACCCTGGATAGCTATTAAAAATAGTAAAAAGATAAAAGAATGTTACATGCCATGCCCAATCTCTGCTGAGTAGTAGTTAAGATTTCAGGGGGTTCCAGGCACTCACTCAGGGTTGTGTTTTCATTGGAAAATCAAGGCACAGAGAAGTCTGTAGTGTCTTAGAAATATGGTTTATTCATATCTACACCTGAAGCCTTCAATGGAGAGAAAGTGCAAAACATTACACCCCAAAAGTGTCCTTTGTTGCTCCTTTTATAGCTTCTGCAAGCTTGGGTCCAAAGCAGCAGCCAGTCATGGCCCCTGGTTTCTCAGTGCAGCCTCTCCTAGCCAGTGCGCATGGAGTTCTCCCTAATTTCCAGAACACCTTGCCAAAAACCTCTGTGTAAGAGGACAACTTGTTTTCCTGTAACATGACACCCATGCTGCCCTGGCAACCTCCCATAAGGTCTTTTGTCTTGTGGATGGCTTTTGCAAACCACAGAGCCTAGGACTTGCCAATTAGAACGTCGGCGGTTGGAATCCCTGTGACGGAGTGAGCTCCCGTCGCTCGGTCCCTGCTCCTGCCAAGCTAGCAGTTTGAAAGCACATCAAAGTGCAAGTAGATAAATAGGTACTGCTCCGGCAGGAAGGTAAACGGCCTTTCCATGCGCTGCTCTGGTTTGCCAGAAGCAGCTTAGTCATGCTGGCCACATGACCTGGAAGCTGTCTGCGGACAAACGCCGGCTCCCTCAGCCAGTAAAGCGAGATGAGTGCCGCAATCCCAGAGTCGTCTGCAACTGGACTTAATGGTCAGGGGTCCCTTTACGTTTTACCTTTTTAATGGCAGGGCCATTATCTCCATCTGCCCCTCTATCTGGCAGAAAAACAAACTCATAACAAGAACTTTTGAAGACTGTTTAATTACTTTTTATTTATATAAAGGATGTATTTAGTAAAAAAAAATGCATTTCTTTCCTCCTCATTTTTTAGATCGACTTTGAGTTTCAAGTAGCAAGGGATTATTCCCCATTGTTTGACTCCCCTGTTGCCCCCAAGTTCCTATCCCATCCTTTGGGGGGTATCGTTTTGTTCTTATTATTGTTTATTATGTATTTTAATAATAATAATAATAATAATAATAATAATAATAATAATAATAATAATAATAATAATAATAATAATTTTATTTATATCCCGCCCTCCCCAGCCGAAGCTGGGCTCAGGGCGGCTAACAACAATGAAAATAGTCCGACATTCTAAAAACATTCATTATAAAATTAATTAAATCAAATTAAAATCAAATTAATGGCAACCATCAAGCAAAATTCTGTGCAGAATGCCGATTGCCAGAGGACCAAAAGGCCTGGTGGAACAGCTCTGTCTTGCAGGCCCTGCGGAATGATGTCAGGTCCTGCAGGACCCTAGTCTCTTGTGACAGAGCGTTCCACCAGATTGGAGCCGCGGCCGAGAAGGCCCTGGCTCTAATTGAGGCCAGCCTAACCTCTCTATGGCCTGGGATCTTCAAGATGTTTTTATTTGCAGACCGTAAATTTCTCTGTGGGACATACCAGGAGGTATGTCCCACATTTTGTATTTTTATGCTGTGTACTTCCCTGAGATCTACGAAGGAAGGTTGGTATACAAATTTAATAAATCATCACCGTCATTTTCTAGCTAAAACACAAAGCCCTTGTGTTATGTAAGATGCCCTTTCCCCAACTGGCTCTTGGAAATCAATACAGACTATGGGAACCACACAACTACTGTTACTGTTTTTTGAGCAGTTGTTGTTAGACTGGCTCATACAAAAATCAGTTGCTATGTGGCAGAAAGATATGTCACAGTAGTAAAGGATCTATAGTGAAGGTCTCCAGAGATAATGCTATGCAGAGCTACTATTTTGGGCAGAATCCCAAAAACAAAGAACAATGGAGCATTTTAAGAAATACACAATAGTCTGTTTCAGGCCAATCGGGGGCTCTGGCAAGCGTGGAATGGCTTATACTGAAAAACTCAATTATGCTAGATTTTAGAACACGTCTTTGGACTTCTATATCCAAGACATTTAACAATCAAGATATTTTGCAGCACAGTCGCTGATCACAACTCAGGCAAGCAGTGAACAGCTGATGTTATATTTAACATGGTTCACCTTTAACATGACAACTTTGCTAAGGATTAAATTACATTTGATGATGCACAAGTTACCATGACCTCTCAACTTTGTGTGGTGCAAAATTCCTGCATGGATCAAATAAGGGGAGAATACTGTAGGTAAGGTCTATATAGGTTTGTTACTCAGGATTTGCTAGGGGAAATGATGATAATAATAATAATACATTTAGGGATGAAAATCTTCAAAAGATAGAGGAAAGTTGTTTCAGCTGGAACTTGAGAAGGAAATGGCATTATGAATAAATGCAAACCCTTTCTATAAAATGAGATGTATTCCTAGAAAAGGTTCTAAAAAGATATACATTAACTCAGCAATTCTCTCAATATATGTGATTTTAAAACAAGATTTGGAGTCCTGCTGAAATTGTGGAGCGGAGCAAAGAGAACCAACTGTATTCTGGCTGATTTTAGATGTCAAACATATCACATGGCAGAGCAAACTCAGTAAAGGCTAACAGAGTCAATGTGCATCTGCATAATTTTCACAAAGTAAGAAGCCCCACATGTGAGACTTCTATGGATCCTAACAAAAATTCAGAAGTGTATTTTTTGATCAGAAAAGTGACTGCAATGACAAAAAAGCAATTATTTTGTTTGGTAAAAACTGAAACACAAATGAACAAAGGAGGACATTAGCTTCTTATTAGCTCTTGCATCCTGCCACTATGTCAAGGAGCTTAAGAGTGGCAGTTAAGCCTTACAGCCATTCTGTGAAAGGTGGCCGTTTGCCCAAAGTCATCTAATGAAATTTGCAGCCAAACAGGGATTTGAACCTGAGTATTCCAAACCTGCAGCCAATGCACCACACTAGCTTTCTTTTAGCCAGCATTTAAGTATCTAGGCCAGTCTTCCCCAACCTGGTGCCCTCCAGGTGCTTTGGACTTCAAGTTCCATCTTCCCTGACCTTTTGACCATGCTAACTGGGGCCAACAGGAATTGCAATCCTAAACATCTAGAAGGCAGCAGGTGGAGGGATATAAGCACCAATTCTACCATCAGAGGACTACTACACAAGCTATTCTTTCATCTTATCATGGTCTATTTTTGCATGCCAGGTAGGACAAGGAGGGAACAAAGCACAGAGGCAGTATCAAGGGCAGCGAACTAGGCAAAGCTTGTTGGCAAGCCAAGGAAAAGAACAAGTTCAGCCAATGAGGATAGCTGGCTGAGAACAGCAATGTACTGTATGTGTCACTCTGTGATTGACAAGACAGTTTCCACTTGCCAGGGACTGCAGTGAAATTTCATTAACTGGAATATGTAATCAAAACCAAGCCCTCGGTCAGAGTTTTATAGTTACCTGATTTGCATCTATTCAAAAGGCCATGGCTAGGTTATTTAATCACATGGGGTCCAAGGACTGAGTTTTGTATGTCTGAAATAGGAGACTACTTCAAAGATTCAGTGTTCTACATTGTTGATGTTGTAGTTGTTGCTGTTGTTGATAAAGTCACTTTCTTCAAAAATGTGATCCAAACCAACTTACAAAAATAGTGTAAATAAAGAACTGTTAAAGTGAAGGCATTCAAGCCTTAGCTGGCTAGGTCATATCACGGCTATATAAATACCAATTCTATGAAAATTCTCTTTCCTATTTCAGGTTTTTCCAATATACATTTCTCCTGTTATGCTTAAAAATGGCAAATTAAATTAATTTCTTTTATTTCTTTTATTTTATTCGTTTTTAGGAAAAAGAACCAGACTCAGTCAATAAATATTTTTTTAGGCACAGGAACAAAGGAGGGCTAGGAATACCCAATCTCGAACAATACTATGCAGCTTTCTAAATTAAATCATTGGCACCCTCATTAAAGGCAAAGTGGATATTTCATGGATACAAACAGAAAGCACCCACACAAGACTATTGGTACATGCTCTGCCCTTCCTGTGGTTGTCTCACAGAACAAGAAAAGGTGGTAGATCCATTCTTAAAAGTAACGTTGATGGTGTAGTGGAATTGGAACTCAGTTTTGGCTCCTAGGCTTTCAGCGTGGATGCCTCTGTTAGATCACTCCTCATTAAAACATGCAGATAGGTAAAGGTAAAGGTACCCCTGCCCATACGGGCCAGTCTTGCCAGACTCTAGGGTTGTGCGCCCATCTCACTCTATAGGCCGGGGGCCAGCACTGTCCGGAGACACTTTCCAGGTCACGTGGCCAGCGTGACAAGCTGCATCTGGCGAGCCAGCGCAGCACACGGAACGCCGTTTTACCTTCCTGCTAGTAAGTAGTCCCTATTTATCTACTTGCACCCGGGAGTGCTTTCGAACTGCTAGGTTGGCAGGCGCTGGGACCGAGCAACGGGAGCGCACCCCGCTGCGGGGATTCGAACCGCCGACCTTTCGATCGGCAAGTCCTAGGCGCTGAGGCTTTAACCCACAGCGCCACCCGCGTCCCAAAAACATGCAGATAAATATAAGCAACTCCTAGATTTCGAAACAAATGGTTTCTATAGAATTAGAGATAAGTTTGTAAGAGCTAAAGCAATCGTAAAATAGGAGCTGGTGGCAAAGACAAAAGGCATAAATTTGTCATGGCTGCAACTGTATCAATGGTGCACTTTTGTAAAGTATCTGGAATGCATGGGTGAGGGCTTCGGAACCTTGACACTTTTTGATTCGCTATGTAGCAGACCTAGCCATGACACAAAACATCTTCCTCCCAGAATCGCAGCACTATAAAACACCTGGCTGCAAATGTTTAACTAGGCAACACTGTTAGTACACAAATTCAACATAGACACAAGTGTACATGTATAGCTGCTATCAGGTTCCATATAGCTGCCTTGTTGAAGCTGTGACCTAGCCTGAACCTGCTTTGTGCAATACCATATTATCACAACACATGGAGATTTAGCTGTAGGCCTAACAAGGAGGAAAAAGTTGTGACTAAATGCATATTTCAGGATGAAGCACAATGCTCAAATGAATACTGTACAACAGAAGAGCTACACAATAGGAATGCTGCTATGGGGACTGTTCCTTCAAGTTATTCAGGGGAAAGTTTCTAAGCAAACAGACCTCAGCTATAGCCGTAAGTCAGTACAAAATGCTTGGTTTTAATTTTAGCAGATGGTAGAAAAGAATTGTGTGTTCTGCAAGTTATGCCAGCTAGGGCATGCAGATGGAATGGGCATGTGCCTATCCAGAGTCCCATATATCAGCATTTTGCTCTCAGCATAATTAGGAACTTCCCATATCTGTATATGAGGATCAACCTGACTATAAATGAAGCTGTCTGATCAACAGTCCTGATACCAATCACAAATATGAAGTCCCCCCCCCCCCCCGACTGCAGGATAATGAGAGGAGCAGGAAAGAAACTGGACAAAGCCTGGCACCTGTTCCGCAATACCCACAGTGACAGAGTGCACTGTCACAACATCTCTATCTTATGGGCAGGATGAAGTTGTTTCCTATGCATTCTACTTGTGGAAAAGTTATTGCCAAGTCTATTTACTCATTTCAACTATATAGCAAATAGTAATGATTAACAGCCCAGATTAAAGTAAAGATAGGATCAGAGTGGCTGCTGGTTTTCCTTACTATTCTATGAAGAAGAAGAAACGTGGGCATTAGAAGTAAAAATTCAAACATATGTTTTCGCACACAAAGTAGCGAAAGAGAAATTGCAAATGTTCAATGCAAAAAAGAGTAATTAATAATAATAATAATAATACATTTATACCCTGCCCATCTGGCTGTGTTTCTTCCCCAGCCACTCTGGGCAGCTTCCAGCAAAATATTAAAATACAATAATTCATCAAATATTAAAAGCTTCCCTAAACAGGGCTGCCTTCAGATATCTTTTAAAGTCAGATAGTTGTTTATTTCTTTGACATCTGGTGGGAGGGCATTCCACAGGATGGGCGCCACTACCGAGAAGGCCCTCTGCCTGGTTCCCTGTAACTTTGCTTCTCGCAGTGAGGGAACTGCCAGAAGGCCCTTGGCGCTGGACCTCAGTGCTTGCTCAGAAACCCTTTTCCTAGTCTTCTTTTTGGTCAGTCTTATGGCTACTTCCTCGTTATTTTTTCTTCAGAGAAATGCATTTGAAAGTTAGTCCTGTAAGAAAAATCATAAACTGGCAAGCAGTTACAAACCAATGATGAGTCAGACACAATGCATGAGAGTCTGGAAATGGATTAGCCTATCTATGTATCTGCCATAACTCCCCTCAACACCACTGCACACATTCCATGACAGTACGCTGCCAGGCCACATACGAAGGGGTCAATGAATACTGTAATCTAGCCCCATATTGTGTCTGAATCTACAATTACAAAATACATCCCTAAGCAACAGTACATTCACAAACCACACAAAGTCATGTTCCATTGCAGATGTATTTCCTATGTGGCTGGAGGGCCTACGGTGCATCTCATGTGCAGAGCCATCCAAGGATACGGTAGGCCACTGGGGACAAGTCTGCCATTTTGACATTCGGATAGGGACAGAGCTCTGTCAAACCACTTTAGCTGCTCTCCACAAACTTCTGAAATCATCAGCTCAAGTCTCCTAACTGCTTCAAAGGAAATTTAGTCGCTAAGGAACTGCTCTTTGCTGCAGGGAGAATCCTCTAACGAATGCAAAGCTTGAGGGAGTAAAAGTCTGTCACATTATGCATATCCAAGTTAAGATTCTGATTTGAGAAACTTTAAATAAAAATTAAAATATTAGGGCCTCCCGGGTCTATATTTTAGGAAGTGGCTGTTTCAAGGAACTAGATTATGTTTGACCTAGATACAGTGACAACTTCTCATAGGATGGATCAGTACAATGTCAGTACCTGATGTTGAGATAAGTATGGGAGAACTAATCCAGTAAATTCATTAAACTCAGCCCCATGGAAAGCACAAAGTATTTGCAATCACAGTGGGTCTGCATACCACCCCTTTAAGCACAGTGTCTTGGGAAAGACTATCAAATCACATGTAGTGTAGCAGTGACTACAGCATCTCTGTTACTTACGGAGTGTGTACTGTTGAAAAACATGACATTGTTTTGTTTTTATATGATTTATTATGCTTACACACCAACAAGATACATAAAAAGAAAATATTTATGTCATTTGTTACAAATTACACCGTTAACCAAAAAGAATAAATTTGTTTAATTGACAATAAATCTTCTTGAAATACATTGACTTCCCATCTTCTCCATACTTCATTTCTAGTTTACTAACTTTTTGCATAAATCTATTTATTCATTTTACAATAAAACGTTATTTATCCTGTATCCTTATTTCTTACTTAGTACAACTACAGAGGTTATTCAAAAGCAGCAACCGAATTCAGACTTCCAGTTGTTCTTAAGATATGTTTTAAGAGGTTCTCATTTTACAATAAATACTTGTTTTGACTTATCCTTCATTCTTTCAGATAATCTGGCTAACTCTGCATATTCAACTAGTTTCTGTAATCATTCTGACATTGAAGGGGCTTTGTCACTTTTCCAATTACTCCCAATTAAAATCCTCGCGACAATGGTGGCATATAGAAAGATATATTTCACATTCTGAGGAATATCAGGTCCTATAATTCCCAGTAAGAACGCCTCTGGGGTTTTTTTTGTGAATGAGGCCCCTAACATTTTTTAAAGTTCTAAATAGACATCATCCCCAAAAGGCTTAATTTTTTACATAGCCACCACATATGGAACATTGTAGCAGTACAACGAAAAACATGATATTGTTGCTTGATTTGGGGGTTGTATAATTTAATTATAAAGTAGTGCTACTGGTTTTAATTTAATTTAATTTAATTACATTCGTTTAACATGCGTAAGTCACATTTGAGTTCATTTTTACAATGAAAGACAACTAAAATAAATAATGAACCCAATTAAGTACAGTACTATCCTGAATGCCCTATTCCAGTCCTCGGGAGGAAAATATTCATTTAAAAAAAATGCTTCCTATAAATCAAAGCCTCATCTCCTCTGAGCAAAAGCATCTATACAATACCCACAAGATTATCATACTGTTCCTTCAAATCTTTCTCCAAGAGATGCATTTCACACATTAGCAGATTTTGAATCATCAGATTGAGAAGTTGCAACACTTGGCACACAGATGGTGAAAACTGCAGTGAAGACTGTTAATACTAACAGAAACACTAATGTGAACCTCAGAACAGCAATCTACAAGAGTGTGTTGACTGAACCCAGAGGCCCAGCACCCAAAGAGTTCATTCTTTATAAGGATCTTTTTTATTTACAGAGTGGGAATACAGTGGTGCCTCGCAAGACGAAAATAATCCGTTCCGCGAGTCTTTTCGTCTAGCGGTTTTTTCGTCTTGCGAAGCAACCCTATTAGCAGATTAGCGCTATTAGCGGTTTAGCGGATTAGCGGCTATTAAAGGCTTAGCGGCTAAAAGGCTATTAGCGGCTTAGCGCCTTAGAAAAAGGGGGGGAGCGCAAAAAATCGCAAGACTCGCAAGACGTTTCCGTCTTGCGAAGCAAGCCCATAGGGAAAATCGTCTTGCGAAGCGCATCGAAAAACGGAAAACCCTTTCGTCTAGCGGGTTTTTCGTCTTGCGAGGCATTCGTCTTGCGGGGCACCACTGTACGTCATTAAAATTGTTTAAAGTAAAAGCTTCCAGAAGGTAGAGATAATAGGATCAACACTTTGGCAAAATATTCCCAAAGATACAAAAGATGATCCTGCTCTTTGGCAGCACCCCAACTTTTATGTAGTCATCCTCACTAGTTGACATTTTCTACAGTCACTTCCTAAAGCAAAATCTCCACTCAAAGTTTCTGTCTACCCGTCTGCACATTCCTCAAGTGCATTTATTGTATTCTTCATAAGAACAGGCTTTAACAATCCATCTGTTTATGTTGGTGAGGAATTGGTGAATTCCAAACCAAAACAACATAGAGATCCAGGGCTCCACTTGCCTAGAAGCCAAGCCCTTTGATATTGTTCCTTTGATATTCTTATGCTCTTTGATACTGGCCCTTTGATATTGTTATGCTCAGAATCACATTATTGCTATTACAAAAATGTTCTCGGGCTAAATCCTAGCACTAAAAACAAAAGCTAGTGCTAGGTGTTGCCTTAAGTTAAATCATTTAAGCAACATATTTATGCTTAACTGTATAATGTAATCAAGTTTCATTTTGGCAGTTACACTTTCTTGTAAGTAGCAATCTTTTTGCAACCTAGGCATCGTGGACAGACTGAACCATGTTTTTCTAGAAGCTCTTGAGTTCACACATGTGATTTAAGATATAGCTGAGGATTCAAAACATTCAGGATTCAGTTTTGTTTTTACCAGAGCATAATCCATTTAGCATGTTAGTTTCACTTTCAATAAATCCAAGGGGTTACAACAGTACATAAGATTGCCTAAGACATTTTGTCAAGTAGAGAAAAATTCTGAAATAAAAAATGCAACAAAAAGAAATGCATCAATATTTGGTCTTTAGAAGATATATGCTACCAAACTTACAACAGATTTGTCTAGCTGCAACCCTCCTGTATTAACAGCCAATTTACTGACAACCACCTGACATCAACCATCTGTGTCTAATGGAGCTGAAGTGCACATAGGTGCTTGTTCTGTTTACCAGTGCCTTTGTGTTGAATACTGCAAAACACTCTACAGAAGGAAGTCAGGGAACTGTCACTTGAGATACCAAATGTACTTGGAAACTTTCAGTGCAATGACAACTGCTTTTGTCATCCACAACTCCACATGTTAATAGAAAATAGTTCATATGCTTGCCTGCCTCTCTCTCTGAACTGCAGCTTGCAGAGAACTTTAAATGGACTAATTCTGCAGACAAAAGTACTAAATGCCCAAAGCCATAACTCACAAGGGATACAGGAACATATGTCTCTTCCCCCTGGTGTGAGTCAGATAGATCTGGTAAAGATAGATGACATTAGCAGAATAGATTTAGCCACAGTTGTTAAGGCTCTCCTTCCAACTTTGTTTTTCAAGAAGATCTGAAGCAAGATGCACAATACACTGGGATTTTCAAAAAGCAAATATTTAGAGAGGCCAGGGATGCCAGACCTGAGTGCAAATGAAGGCGGGGAGAGGAACTGCTAAGTTTCCTGAAGTCACTTGGTTATTTTAATTAAAAAATGAGAGCTGCTCTCAGAGGCATTCAAAATCGCCACCAACATTGGCACAGTGCATTTCTACACCAGATACGGATACAGAGGAGGCAGCAAGATCTCAAAGGTCACAGTTTTCAAAGGACCCCTAAATAAGGCAAAAGGTGGAAGCCAATTTGTACCATAAGGACATAAGAAGAGTCCTGTTGAATCAGACAAACATCCTTCTAGTCCAGCATTCTGTTCTCACAGTAGCCAAGAAGATGGCTATAGGCAGCTCACAAGAAGGATATGACAGCAATAGCACTTTCCTACTTGTAATCTCCTGCAACTGGTATCCAGAGATGCACAGTATTGTCTTTAACAGGGGAGGTAGAATACAGCCCTCGTGATTGATAGTGATATATAGCGACATGAATCTGTCTAATCCCCTTTTAAATCTGTTAGTTGGGGGCCTCACTACATCGTGTCAGAACAAATTTCATTGTTTAACAAGGCACTATATGGAGAACTACTTTATTTTATAGTTCTTGTAAATTCAAAGATTCAGTTTCATTGACTAACCCCAGTTTCTAGTATTATGAAGAAAAAACTTACCTCTATCCATATTCTCCACATCATATATAATGTTATACACTTATGTTCCTTCCCAGCCCTTATTCACCTTTTTAAAAAAACTAAGACTTGTAACCTGTAACTATTGCTCATTTGGGAGTTGCACCAGCCTCTTCATCATTTTGGTTGCTCTTTTTACTTTTACCAGCTCTACAATATCTTTTGAGGGGCAGCAACCAGAACTGTGAACTGTATTCCAAGGGCAATTGCACCATAAATAATAAATTATTTCCAGCCCCTTTCCTAATGGCCCCTAAATTGTGATGTGCCTTTTTCACAGCTACCACACACTGGATTAACATTTTCATCAAACTATTCACCATTATCCAATAATTATTTCCTGCTCAGTCATCAGTTCACACCCCATTTCATGTAAATGTGAAGTTACAATTTTTGCCCCAATATACATCATTTTACACCTTGCACTGAACCACATTTGCCATTTTACTACCCATTCACCTAGTTTGGAGAGATCATTTTGGAGCTCCTAGCAGTCCCTTTTTTGTTTTTACCACTGTAACTTTTACCACAAGTTTACAGCATTAGTAAACTTGACTACCTCACTGCTCACTCCTAACTCCAAATTATTAATGAAAACGTTAAAAAGAAGTGGCCCCAATACAAATCCTTGAGAGAACCACTTCTTACCTATATTCATAGTGAGAACATTCCATTTATTCCTACTCTCTGCTTCCTGTTCTCTAACCAGTTACTAATCCATAACAGTACCTGCCTTTTAATCTTATGACTGCTAAACTTGCCAAATCTAATTTTTTACATTCCTTTCTGATAATTACTACAAATAAATTCAGCACTGGATGACAAAGAAGTTAGAAATATTTTTTGTGAAGTTTTGAAATGATGGTACCTTATGACAAGAAACCCAATTACAGGTTGATCCTACAGAAAGTTTCACCAAAAGAACAGATATAAACCTTTCATATACTGCAAATCAACACATCATAACTCTGAATACCACACAAATCAGAGGCTTCTGAATATTTTTTTGAGCCTCTAAAGCTATGAAGGACACCAGAGAAGTAATAAGAAATACCACTTACCGCCATGACCAGCTCAAATGGGTATTTGTAGACCCTAACAGGAGACTGATATTTTTGCACCATTTTTACTTCACACCTGTAATGAAAGATAACAGAAACCGGTTTTAAAAAAGAAATCTACTCTGAACATCACACAGCAAGCCTAAACATACGCACTTTAGACTCTGCAGTAGAACTGCTACTTGTCCCTTGTGATCAAAGACAGGACAGAAACAGAGGTTCAACTAAGATGGGCCAGATTTCTAATACAGGTACCCAAGAAAAAGAAGCCGTTTGTATGTGAGTCCCCAAATATTATAACCCTTTCCTTTTATCTTATGTTTGATGTCATCATATCACCACCCTGAGACTAATGCTTTTGATTTTAAAGGCTGTTTAAACCAACCACATTCAAATTTGTGCCCAGCTGTGCTAAAGTCATTTGATTTTTAATAGAAAGGGGGGGGGGAGAAAATCCAGATGCAAGCTAGCATACTTTTACAAAATGTTCCATACACAGTTGGGGAAATTACACCATTCTGACAAGTGACTCAAAACCAGCTGGTTACCTTGAAATGAACAAAAAAGCCCTGTGGGATTGACAATACCCATCTCTGCAGTTCAGTTACCCAAACCACTGGAATTCCTCCATCTGCCCCCATCAACAGCTTTTAGCCCGCACACGCATGCCGGTTACAAGAACCCTGAGAAATAATGAATGCACTCTAACAAAAAGCTCATTGAGTTCCATTCTGCAAACACTGTAGGATATGCTGCCTCCACTATTAATACTAAATGCCCAGGCATGCTAGAAGTCCAGAAGGCCTCTAGGTTTAACTTTTCTCACAAATATTCCAGGACTGAAAAGGCAAGCCACCATACAAGCAGTGAAATCAACACTGGGAACAAAGAGCTAATCAAAGAGAGTTTGAGTCAACTGTGGGAAATGAAAGAGTTAAAAACACATAGGTTCTCTACACCAGTGTTTCCCAACCGGTGTTCCGCGGCACAGGAGTGTGCCGTGAGACATCGGCGGGTGTGCCGCGAGATGCCTGGAGGGAGGCGGGCGAGTCGGCGGCGAGAGGCGGGGCGGCGGCGGCGAGGAGAGGCCGCGCCTCCTGCTGCTGCCTGGCGCTCCTCCTCGCAGCCGGCAGCGCTGCCTGGGCGCCTCCGCGCGACTCTGCCTCGCTGGGTTTGGTCTCCCAGCAGAGACGGGTCACACGCGCCCCTCCCTCCCTCCCTCAGCCTGCGCGGAGGGAGAGCCAGAGAGAGGCATCGCTCCTGCGCGCCGGGAGAGGGAGCAGCCGGAGCGATGCCCCTTGAAATCTTCGCCCTGCCTTCTTCTGGAGCGACGGAGAGCCTCTTAAAACTCGTCCGTCCGCTTCTCTCCCTGCCAAGAGGCGTCCAGCAAGCCGGCTTTGCCAGCGGAGCCAGCCTTGGAACAGACCCATCCGTCAAGCGGGGATTGTGCGTCCTCCTGGACAGAGTGTAAGCAACCGGGTTTAATTTGGGTTACGCGGAACTCCAGCGCTCAGGGCGGGAGTTTAGGAAATCCAATCGGGTGGCGCCGCTCTTCCTTGGGACCCCATGGGGAAACACTGGGGACCTACTTCTAAGCAAACGGGTCTACACGTCTCTCTGCCCCCCCCCCCTTTAACCTTTAGCTTCAAAGCCAGAGCAAACCGAGGCTAAATCCGTATTTACATAGGATAGCTTTCGTGCGTCCCTCCCGGCGTGACGCTGCGCGCTGACGTCACGGGGCGGGGCTTTAATGGTGGTGTGCCGCGAGATTTTTTTTCAGTAAACAGGTGTGCCGTTGCCCAAAAAAGTTTGGGAAACACTGCTCTACACCCACCTTCAGGAAGCTCTCCATCTAAAAGCCATTTAATGTTCTTAAGAACTACTTGTACAATTAAGTTCTCTGATAAAGGAGAGGAAAAGAGAACATGGCCATTCATGGCCTTAACTATACCTGGAGTTTGCAAATTGCTTTAATCAGTCCATTAATTTTCAGAAGGTCTCAACACTTCAAGTCCGCTAAGCAACCATCTGAGAATTGTGAAGTCCTGGATAAGAGTTATCACTGGTACTACACCGATAGGAATATCTAAAAGACAGAGCACATATTTTCACTTTTTTTTTCCTTTTCTTTTTTTCTTTATTTTTATTTATTTATTAAAGCCAGTGTTGGTGAGCGCTAACAAGACAGAGTCAAGCTGCAGAAAGCTTTGCTGATATCATATAACAGACACCCAAGCTACAAAAAGTGCAGGGTACCTTACAACATAAGGATGTAAGTCCAGTACTTGGAGTGTACAGGGGACATATGAGTAAGTGCTAGCAAAGTGAAGGAATATTATCTGCAAAATAAATTTAACTGTAGTCTGCCTTGCACTTTCTGACCTAAGAAATTCATGTTACATTCTGCAGGAGGTTCAGCATTCTAAGGAAGCCTTGACCTGCCCTGGGCTATCAAGCAGCTACCAGTAGGTGCTAAAATGATGGAAAAGTATAGGCATAAGCCAGCATTTGCACTTTACTGCACTTTGGGATAATGCAACAAGTAAATTCATACAAGTGTGTTTCATAAGATAACTACTCTAATCTTTTAATATTTTGCTTGCATTGTACCAAGCAGATTATCACAGATTCCTTGCTTGCTTGCTTTCCTCTCTCTCTCTCTCTCTCTCTCTCTCTCTCTCTCTCTCTCATACACACATACAGTACCTACCAATGGAGGCAAGCTTGCTGAGTAAATTATCCCCTTGTTTTTGTTCACAACAGCATGATCACATTTCCCTTCAGCTTTCTAGGGACAAAACCCCCAATTTACCATCTGCCCAGGTAAGAAGAGGCTCCTGCCTTCATTGGATAAGAATGAAATGTATTACTCAGGCCTTGTGCTTGGTAACACTGTTCTAGGGAAGGGGATCCTATTTCCCTGTGGTAACTGCAGACCTGGTCAGGCAACAGCAAGAACAAAAGAGATGACTTTTTATGTTATTGTTCCCCCAGCACCCCTAACTACCTCTGTAAAAAAGAGCTTCAAAAGCCAGGAACTACTGATGCCATCTGCTAATGAGGACTACAAGATTCAAGGCACATGAATTTTTTTAGAATTAAAATCTGCTATATATTTTGGAACATGATTTGGCTGTTTGCATGTCCATTTGTTTGCTCTCTATACATCTGGATGCTTCTTGAGATACTCAGCCTAAGAATTTCCAAAGGGGGGGGGGTAGGTGTTCATCACTGTCTTGATGATTGTCACCATTTTGAATCAATATAGTGAACTGAAGCATGACTTTGGCATGACCTATTTTTTGGCATATGTTTGGCCACTTCTCGAGATACCATCACCAAACTCAGCATGAGAGGTTCCAAAGAGGGGCAGAAAATATCATTGCTGCTTGGACACTGGGCACCAAACATCAGTTTGACAGTACATTGCCTGTTTTTTGACGTAGGCCCAGTCACACCTTGAGATATCATTGCCAAACCTGGCATGAAGGATCCTCAGGTGGGGGTCTATGTTGATGTTGATTGGATGTCATTTTCAATCAAGCTGGTGGACCAAAAGGTGACTTTGGCATGGCTTTGCCCATGGTTTGGCCACCTCATGAATTATTGTTGCCCAACTTAGTACAAGGGTTCACAAGCTGGGGGCAGCAGTCTTCATCAAGGTTTGGATGCTGGGCATCATTTTGGGCATCAATATGGTAGACCAAAACATGACTGAAATTACCTTGCCCATTTTTTTGGCTTAGGTTCAGCTGTCACTCAAGATATTGTTGCCAAATGCAGCATGAGGGCTCCAGAGCTGATGGTGGAACTCTTCATCATGGTTTGAATGCATGGTGCCATTTTGAATCAAGATGCCATTTTGAATCACCTGATTTTTGGTGTTAGTGGTTCAAAGTCACAAACTACACTATCCATTTAAATATCACATTTTTTCTGGCTTCTACAAAATCTGGGCAGCACCGGGCACTCACTTACAACCCCTGCAATGCAAAAATTGCTACTAAATAATCTGTAAAATGGCCATCCAACCTCTGTTTCCAATGACATTATCTGCACAGCCAGTTGTTTACTTCTAGTATCTTCTTCTTTTCCTGGGCCATGACCTTCAATAGGAAGGAGTGATAAAATGACCACCTGTGCTCCAAGTTCCTTCAGCTTCCTACCCAGAATCTCACAGTCCCTTGCAATATGTTGCAAGAAGTTTTACAATGGTTTGGTTCAAATCACAACAGAAGAAGAGAACCCCTTCATATAAATGGCTTAACCACAGATGGTGATTAGGCCTCAAACTGATTTCTGTGGAATAGCCTTCCACAGGCAAGAACCTTTCATAGACAAAAGCATATTTCATGTGTCCAAACCCCTAAAAGTTTAAGTACCCATCCAAAAATCCAGAGACTCTGCATCACCATCTGTGTCTTGTTTCTCTAATGTGCTTCTTAAAACAGCAAATTGAGTTTGCAGCCCTTAGCTAACAGGGCTGTATTGGAAAAGCAATTCCTTGAACAACTGTATGTGTGGAAGTCTGTGTGAGAAGATATTTTTATTAATTTAATGAAAAACTAATAATACAATAACAAGGAACAAAAATGCCCATCCTTCCTAAGTCTAACTTTGCAGCTATGTCATCATCTTTTCCTTAAGTAGACATGGAACTACTGGCCTGCCATCTTCTCAGTCAGCTGCATTCGACTTTAAAGTGACCATTTTCCTTTGCCAGTCCTAAACCACCCTTAATGAATTTGTTTTGGTACTATATTCTGAGAAATTATGGGGTTCCCTGTAAGCTTAGGAGGGGCTTGTCACTGAGAAGCACTTCCCTGCTTACTACCTATCTTCCCATGCAATATGCAGGTAGATTCTAGGGCCTAGGCCATGCTATGAAAACTACAGTTCACAGAACCTGCAAATAAGAAAGTATAGCTGCAGCTGTGATATATATTCCACATTGCAGATTGAAGGCTCACCATTACAGAGTACTCCTACTCATAAAAATGCCTGCACACTAAAGCTAGGTGGTAGGGACTGGGAGAAGGGTTCTAACCAAGCATTCTCCCTAAGATGCTAGCTTCCTATATGCAGAGAATGGGGTGGTTTTTTTTGCCTGAAGAAGCATTCAATCTTATGAGCCCCCACTTGATTCTGAAGTGACATAATTCACGTGGCTTGACAGCAAACTCCCAGAATCCTCTGCAGAAATTCCTCAGTAAATAAGTCAATATGGAAAGTATACCCTCAAAGTAGAATGTATGTAACTCCCTATTGGAGCCTTGTTCAAAAGAGACTGTGCTTACCAATTATGTCTGAATACACAAGAGGCATTATGTTACCCTGTGATTTTGAGTCTACAAGGCAGAAACATTAAAGATTGCTTTTAAAAATACCTAGAGGTCGGTTGGTGACCTAAGGACACTAAAAAGGAGGAACAGGTAATTGCCACATAAGCCATTTACTTTGTGACAAGAAGTCACTTAAGATTGTCAGTCACTTGTCACCATCTTTAAAGTTTTACTTCCAGTTCTGCTTCCCTAAGGCTCATGACTAAGTCTTCTCCCAACTTTACGCATCTAAAAGCACAGCAATTCTTTCCCACCCACACTCTCCTTTTTTCAAGTCCTAGCCCCTATAGTTATATAAGCTTTTTATTATTATTTGAGAAGTCTTGCCTACATGGCAGCAGCAAGTGGAAATCTCACTACTGAATATACCCATTTGGCCTCACCACTGGGAGCTCACATACAAAAAGGCCTTGGCATTTATATCAGCATGAAAGTTGTTAAGCCTACTCAACACAAATGACACTGATCCTACCCAGCAGGAGTTCTTAATCAATGCAGCCAAGACAGCAGAACTATGTATCCACTTCCGAACTAATCCAGCTGTTATGTTTGAAAAAAGTTTATGTTTTATCATCACTTTTTCTCATTAATTACTGAATTCCTATGACTAGAAAACAGCACCAGCAGAGTCATGTGTACCTTTTTCAGATGGAGGGTCGCATTCCCTCAAGGGCAGCTTTCCAGGCCACATGCCAGTGGTGGGCAGCACCAGAAGCAAAAGTGGGCAGAGCAATGGATGGGACTCTAACCTTGTACAAAAGGGTATATTTGAACCACCACAAACTCTGGGTTTTCTATGCACACTCCAACACACATATATATATTTGTTCCCCATCCAAGCAAGCAAAATACATAATTACAGTTTCAGAACACTTTAGAGCCAGGGAAACACAGTCAGAGGACATTGAGCAGGGTCAGTGGGAGCTGTGTCCTGGGCAGAAGGGGTGTGGCCTAGAAAGGGGGCTTGGTCTAGGCAAAGTTCCAAGGGCCAGGCAGGGAGGCATCCAGGTCCCAGGTTCCTCAGACATAGGCTAGATGAAATAAAATCAAATGTATGACATGAAGAAATAGGTCAACTAATCTGGAGTACCAGCTGTGCTGCCTGAAGCAAACATATATTACATCCAGAATACCAACCAGAGCCCCACTTCCAAAATGACACAGAAATATGCTTCATCTCCTGTCTACCCCTCTCCCAGATAGCAAAGACAGAGCACACCCAGGCTAGGGGTGATCCAGCCTATCACAGCTCCTTTTGGCAAGCCAAGACAGCAGGCAGGGACCCACAAGAATAGATAACTTATTGCTTCACTGCACTCCCATGGTGCAATGCTATAGCAACTACCTCTCTTCTCAGGCCAGTAAGCAGACTCTCTCTCTACCTACTGACCTGAGGAGACAAGCCTGGAAACCTAAAGACAGAAAGTGAGTTGCAACAGCAGCAAGCAGAGATAGATAGTCATAAGGCAAATGCAGCAGGTAACTCCCTAAATTAATGTATTACTGTTGTTATCACCAGCAGCAGCAGCAGCAGCAAAGCTATTCTAAATTATCTCTCTGTATGCTGCATAATGCAGGGGTGGAAACCCTACAACCCAGTTGCTTAATTTCATCTAGCTCACTGGATACCCAGGTCACACTGTTGTCAGCCAGCCCAATCCACTTTCAAAGCTCTACTAAGGCAGGAGGCTGTCCAATACTGGGCAGCCTCCTGCCCAAGGAGGAATGCCTTTGAAAACATGGGTGGACAGCCAATAGCTGACAATAGGGCCCCCAGTTGACATCATTCTGTGGAGCAATATTCCCCCAATAGAAAAATGGTTTTCTACTCCAGTATAAAGGTTTGTCTTCCTTGAAAGAGAAGAGTTAATCTTCTCGATGGAAAGACTGCTTCAGTGTGTATGTTTACTCTGTAGCAGCAGCAGCTATTTAAAGCAAGCAAGTTTGAGAGCTGAATCCTTAACCTGGATTAGCTGTATCTTTAACCTGATATGCCAGACCCATCATTTAACTGCACAGTAATTTTTCCCTTGGTACGCAGCAATAATGTCAGAAACAAACTCAATGTACTTTCCAGGCTTAACGTATCCTGTAAAATATCCTACTGATTCAGGAAGAAGAAGTAAATTACACAACTGGCTATGACTGTATGGCAGCTTCTGTAGTCTCAGCAGTACATGGTGGGGGCAAACCTCTGTTGGATACTCTAGAAAGCTGTTGGCAGACACTGAAGGCAATATAAAGCTAGATGGACCAATGGACTGACTTGGTATAAAGCAGCTTCATATGTTGATTTAAGCCATGGGTAGGCAAACTAAGGCCTGGGGGCCAGATCCGGCCCAATCGCCTTCTCAATTCGGCATGAGGACGGTCCTGGAATCAGTGTGTTTTTACATAAGTAGAATGTGTCTTTTTATTTAAAATGCATCTCTGGGTTATTTGTGGGGTATAGGAATTTGTTCATTTTTTATTTTAAAAAATATAGTCCAGTCCCCCACAAGGTCTGAGGGACAGTGGACCAGCCCTCTGCTGATAAAGTCTGCTGGCCCCTGATTTAGGCTGTACTTGAGGAGCAGTGTTTGAACAAGGCACAGATTTTGAGAAATTACTGCCACTACAACACAACAATGGAAGAGGTACATGTGAATGAGAGTGTTGAGTCTGCTTTTCACTTAGGCATCAGCAGCCTACCGCAGAGGGATAACAATTCTGATTAAATAAGCACAGGCAACAGTGATGTGGTACATAAAGGAATCCATCATATGTATATGCACATTTATAATTCAAAGAACTGAGGACAGTAAGTGAGCCCATAGGTAAAGATGACTATTTTTTGGACCTTTCTGTGTTACACAGAAAAATATATATGATCTGGAAGAAATGAAAATGGATATACATATGTAATACTTGCTCATTAAGCTTAAACTTTATTTGCTAACTCAAATACATAGCAAGGCTTACATATATTTTTAGTACAGTGGAACCTCGGGTTACAGATGCTTCAGGTTACAGACTCCACTAACCCAGAAATAGTACCTCGGGTTAAGAACTTTGCTTCAGGATGAGAACAGAAATCGTGCAGGAGGCCCCATTAGCTAAAGTGGTGCTTCAGGTTAAGAACAGTTTCAGGTTAAGAACGGACCTCTGGAATGAATTAAGTACTTAACCCGAGGTACCACTGTACTCAAAATAGTTACTTTCATATTGTTTTTATTCAAACAGTTATTATAAGTATACCTAAGATTAGAGGTGGAGCTGCAAGCTGCTGCACCTTAAAAAATGTTCTGCCAATTAACAGGAAAGAATAGAAGCTGTTAAAGCAAACTATCATACAAACAAAAGGTTACACTATTTTGGCTTAAGTACTTGTAAACTCAACACCATTGTGTATAAAATGATGAATCTCTTCTGTATCTAGTAAAATGCTCATTAATGTATGTCCCTATTATGTTGTTGGCATCTGTCTCAAGAGACAATAGAGTGCACCTCCGGGTGGTGGTAGGACTCAAAAAGCTGTGTTAGCAGCATTGAAATGACCTCCCTGGAGTGCAAGCTTGGGCAGTATGTATGGAGGTCTTGAGCTGCCCAAACAATAAGACCCCGCACTCAGCCTTGCTGATGTGGTCGAAATGTAAATTTGGCACCAGCTTGGCTGCAGGAGTTGCCAGAAGGAGACATACAAGCTATCACCCAACCACCTTAGGGACTCGACCCCAGATTTGTGTATGATTTACCCATTAGCCTTTTCTTGTCCCAAAGATATTCCACAAGGCAGTGGAGGTTCTCCTAGATGGGCTAACCAGGTTGACAAGCCCCATCTGCCCCTCATTTCCCCCTACAGCATGTGCAGAAACTGTCTTCTTGATCGTTGGACCCACAATTAGTCTCATCCGCTCAATCTGCCAGAGCCTGTCTTCGCATGCAGAAGTCCCTAACTCACCAAGGGGTTGAGACCCATCAGCTCTCCTCACCTGGTATGGATGGTCAGTTGAAGCTATTCCCAAGATGTGGCTGCTGTTGCAGGGTAGGGGTCAAAGGTGGACAAACTGCTCCAGTAGGAGCACAACTTGTGCCCCATCAGAGGTGCTGCCCCTCCCCAACACCCCATACATGCCCTCATTATGTAATCAACAGATAGCATAAGGACTAAGTGTGCATTTGACTATTGAGCAAAACTTCATAACCATACTAGACTCTTAGACATGCTTCATGAAACAGTTGTGCATGCTCCCAACAGTGTAGATTATTGCCACCGCCATTGTGCTCTGAAAGCTTTCTAGAACTTTCCAAGTGATCACTGTTGGAAACAGAATGGAGGGCAAGATGGACCTTTGATCAAATCCAGAAAGCTTCACTATCAACAAAACTAACTGTCCTGAACCAGTATACTTTATATACTAGAAAGAACAAGCATGTTTTAAGTTTCTTTCTAATCAACAACTTCCAATTTTATACCTGAATTTTGGGATATGTTTATTTATTAGGACATTTTTACTCTGCATCACTAAGAGACAACCAGTTAAAGAATTAGGGGGACTGAGAAGGGAACCTAGGGATTCAAAGAGTGTTTATTAAATGTTCAGTTCATCTTTCTAGCAACCCTGTGAAGTTAAGTTGCTTGGGAAGAGAATGTATTAAGAGGAAGAAGGGCTAAGTGCTTAACTTCTATAAAAAGAGATGCAAGAGTTCAAACTTGACAGTATCAAGTCTGGAAGCTCTTTCCAACTCCATTTGATGTTCCTAAAGGTCAAGGAACTCAGTAGTCACCAAGCAGAAAATAATATACACTGCATACCCCCCCCCAAAGGAAGAACTGAGATTGAACAGAAATTGCCTATATAACATATATTTAGTGCATACTGCAAGGAGCAGCATCAAGAATGAGGCCTGATTATTTGCTATTGTTAGGGGCACCAAGCTATTGACAAGTATTTTTGGCCCTGAGAAGAGCCTGTGTGTGTGTGTGTGTGAGAGAGAGAGAGAGAGAGAGAGAGAGACCATTCAAAACCAGCCACCTGTCAAATTATTTTAACTATTAATAATATTAATAACATTACCACAAAACTGCCACTGAACAATTTAACTGGAGATTCTGGGTATTCAACCTGGAACCTTCTACAGGCAAAGCAGGTGCTCTACCACTGAGACCCACCCCATAGGAGAAGTAGAAAGAGAAGAGTGACGGTTTGTGGGTGGGTGAGAGCACATGTATTTGTGCAACAGGCATCATTCAAAGCCAGCCAACTGTCAAATTCCTTGTTCTCCTAAGAATCTGACAGGTGGCCAGCTTTGAATGGTGCCTCAAAACACACACAAAACCTCTTTTCATAGGGAGATGGGGAAGAGCTTATTGCAGCTGAGTGGCAGAACACCTTCCTTGCATGCAGAAGATCCTGGGGTTCAATCCCCAACATCTCCAGGAAGGGCTGGAAGAAAGCCCTGCCTGAAACCTTGGGAAGCTGCTGCCAGTCCATGTAGACAATATAGAGCTAGATGGACCAATGAGTCTGAGTCAATATCAGGCGGATTCCTGTGTTCATCAGGAGCACCCATAGCTGAGCGGCAAAGCAATTGCTTTGCATGCAGAAAGCCCCTGGTTCAACAGCTAGCATCTGCAGGTAGAGCTGGGAATGTCCCCTGCCTGAAATCCCCAGAGAACTGATGCCAGTCAGTGTAGATAGTACTTGAGCTACTTTGCCCAATGGTCTAACAGAGTATAAGGCACCTCCCCAGTGCTTTTTTCTGGGGGTACGCAGGGGTACACATACCTCTAAACATTTTGTGAACCTTTGTACTTTTGTCCATTTACTGTATTTATTTCCCCCAATTTGAACTATGAAATGGTGATTTTCTTGGGTCAAAATGAGAGTACCCCTAAACATTTTTCTAGGAAAAAAAGCACTGCACTTTCCTATGTTTCTGCGATGGGGAAAGGGAGGAGATTATTTATTGCATTTATTAGTAGCCTCCTAGAAGATTCGCTACAGGGGCAACCTGCAGTTTTACAAACCAGAAACTGCTAAGGTGAAGCTCCCAATGGTTCTTCCTCATCCTTCTGAAGCCTTTTGAGGTTGCATACACACCATACTTTTAAAGCACACCCTTGCTTCTAAGGAATCCTGGGGGGGGGGGTAGTTTACCCCATTACAGAGCTACAATTCCCAGCAAACTATAGTTATTGTCACACTGTGTCTGTGCCTGTTAAACGGGCTTTAAATGTGCTCTCATTGTATGCAGACAAAATGTATTGAGCCCCATTGGTGGCTGGGGTGAAGGGATAATGGGGGGTGAGTTAAGATAAGAGAAAATGCCCATCTGTAGTCGGAATTCTATTTCTATTCGGGATTATTTCTTGCATATTTCGAATATTTAAACCCCCCTCTTCCGCCCTAAAAGCGAGGGGTAAGGAGGTGTCGCTAAGGGGTGGGGGGGGGAAGACGTGGCCCTGTCAAAATGGGGGGGGCAGTGCCCTCAGCTTGTCAAGGTGGTGGTGGGGAGCACCCTAGGCCTGTCAAAATGGGAGGGGTCGGCAGCACACAAGGCTTGGTTGGTTTTTTTTTTAAAAAGGGGGGTGGCAGCACCCTCAACCAGAGCCATGGGAGGAAAAGGAAAGATATCCGGCCTCCCGGTTCCCACCCCCCTCTCAGAGGATACTCACCATCATTCACACCAAGGAGAAGCCGAAAGAAAAGCCCGCAAGCAGACCCAGACCCAGCGCTTCTGCCGGCGCCGGCGCCATCCTCCTGGTCCTGCCCAGAGTGGTGGGAAGGTGCAGTTTACCTCAGCGCGACGGTTCCCCTCAAATGAAGGAAAAGCGGGGAGAGGATCGGGGGGGGGGGAGGGTGAAGGGGAGGGGGTAAGGCGGCGAAAAGGCCGGCCGGCGCGCCTCAGCCAATCAAGAGCCCGCCAAGCTCGCACGCGCTGCGGGCTCCCGCGCCCCTGCGATTTCTTGAACAACTGACTCCCCTTCGCCGCCGCGGCTAAGCGCCACGCCCACTGCGCGCGGCCGGGCCACGCCCACCTACGAGAGGAGAAGAACAAGGAGCGAAGGCGGCTTGGCGGACTCCGCCCACAGGCTGCCAATCTTCCGAGAAAGCCCGCCCCTTCTCCTCTGTCCAGGGGAAGGTGGTAGGTTAGAATTAGATCGAGCAGCCGTAGCGCTGCGTGTGATAAGCAATGAATATAACGATCGGAAGGTTCGCAATCCAGAGCGAGCTTGCTTGGGAAGGGGCACAGCTCAGTAGGAGGATGTACTTATTTATTTTATTGTGTTTGTGACCCAGATTTTTCTCCCAAGGACCTCAACGTGGGCATACATGGCTCATATGCCAACTTGAATAAAATATAAAAGGAGGTGGGGGCGGGGAGGCAGGTGACTCATGCCCCACACAATCGATTACACGAAACGGCACCCGCACAACATTTGTATGGCAATGTCTATCAACTTGGGGTGGGGTGACCCCCTCAAATATTTTATTGTGGGTCCAAAGGCTCCTATGCACATTTAATCCCCATACCAATACTGTGTGGTAGGTGAGGCTGAAAGGGTGCGATCGGCTCAACATCACCCAGTGAGGTTCATGGCCAAGTGGGGATTTGAACCCAGGTCTGTCAGGTCCTCCTCCGACACCCAAACCACCACACCCAGCTGGCTATCTAGTAAAGCAACTCCTTTTTTCAGGCGGAAGGCCCTGGCTTCAGTTCTACACATCTACAGTAAGGGTTAAGAGAGACTTCCTGTCTGAAATCCTAGAGCTGGTGTTTAAATGTCTTTGCTGAATTATGAAAAAGCTATCAGTGGTTGTGGGATGGTGGTTTCTGGACAATCATCTGCATTCCTGCTTCTCGGAAGATGTCCTTTCTGAAAATGTGAACCATACTGTTTAGGAATTTCCAGAGGGGTAGCCATGTAAAGCTTTGTGGCAACAAAGACAACTCCTTAAGAACAGCATATCTTGTGGCACATTAAAAATAAGTACAGTGGTACCTCGCAAGACGAATGCCTCGCAAGACAAAAAACTCGCTAGACGAAAGGTTTTTCCGCTTTCGATTTGCCTCGCAAGACGAATTTCCCCTATGGGCTTGCTTCGCAAGACGAAAACGTCTCGCGACTTTGTTTTCTTTGTCTAAAAACAAAGACATGTTTTGTTTATAAAGTTAATTTATTTTCCCTTCAATTTTTGAACTGCTCTTTACAGTATGTGTGACTTTAAAGAGCAGTTAATAAACTGTTGTTGTACCAAATTTGGCTTTGTTTGGACTTTTTTTGACCATAGGAACGCATTAATTGATTTTCAATGCATTCCTATGGGATTTCGTGCTTCGCAAGACGAAAAATTCGCTAGACGACAAAAATTGCGGAACGAATTAATTTCGTCTTGCGGGGCACCACTGTATATTATGACATAGGCTTTCATGGGCTACAGTCCATTTCCACCAAAGCTTATGCTGTAATAAATGTGTCAGTCTTTGGCCTGGTTCATCCACAACACTAACCTCAAGTGGACCCACAAACAATCAAACAAACTATGGCTTTTCTTCTACTTTCAAGCAGTTCTTAACTCATGCTTTTGTAGTTGGTGAGCATCTGGGGTAGGGTGGCCCAACGAACCATGGTTAGGGGGTTGGGTTCACATATAATGCCAAGAAATAAATTAAAAAGCTATGGTTTGTAAACCAACAGCAAACCATGATTTCAGATAGTGGTTTGTTGGCTATAAACAAAACACAATTCACCTGTGGGGCAAGGTTTGGATGATCAAACAAATGATGGTGGCTTTCAAAAACAAAGATGAAATAACTCACCCACAGTTTAATAAACCATGGTTTGGCATTGTGTGTGAACCAGGCCATTCATGTGCCACAATACTTGTTTTTTATGTACTGGGAAGGAAGTTCGATTGAATGCATAGTAGCATGGCTTCTCATTGTATACAACTATATTTCTTTTGTCTCATTATTGTTTGTCTGCAAATAAATGTTGCAGGTTTTTGAAACCCCGGTTAAAAACAGACAAACCCTGCAGAACTTCTTGTGCAAGGGGCAACAATGGAACAAATGAAATGAGTGTGTACACAATGGAAAATGATGCTTCTGTCCTTCTTAAATACTGTTGACTGTCTCCAGCCTAGGAAGGAGAAAGACAAGCTGGTGTGTAAACACTACAGGTAATTGAGACTCTTTTATATATACAACCTTAATCCCAGTCTAGTTCTACCTCCACTGTGAGAGGAATCATGCCTCTGAATACCAGTCACTGGGAATCACAGGTGGGCAGATTGCCCTTGAACGTATGTCAAGCTTGCAGGCTTCCCACAGGTGTCTAGTCAGCCACTGTGATAGACTAGATGAGTCATTGACCTGACTCAACAGGTTGTTCTTATGTTTGCAGATGTGAATCAGTGAATGCTCCTCCCTCAGGAAAGAGAAAGAGCACCCAAAGGGAGGAGGATATGAAGCAGGGCTGATGGGGAGTGTGGCTCAAGAGGCTGTGTGGCCTAGGGACACATGAAACAGCATTGCACCCCCATTGATCGAGCCGCAAACTGTTGGTGTATGTTTTAGTGGCAAAGGTACACCAGAAAAGATTTGATATATTCAAATGCAGAAACCACCAGAGTTTGAAGTCTGCAATTTTGAATATTCACAACCACTTATATTTAAGAAACGGGACCCACATCTTTTGCTAAATTCATCCTATTCTGTTTCATTTTGATTTTTTCACACATTTTTAAAAAATTGCATTGAGTTTATCTGTTTCTCTAACTATATACTGTAATGTTGTAAGCTGCTCAGGGATTGTGTGGTGAAGGGTTGGGAAGGAATCTTACAAATAAGCTATTAAAATACAAATATAATATCAAGGTCTTACAAACTGGGCCATTTGAAACTCCTGCCCCAGGCTTTCTTGCATTTTTCTTGAGACTCTCAGCCAACTAACAGCACACCCATTTGCAAATTCAGCAATCTCAAAAGCTGTATCGTCATTTTATTTGCCAGAACTGTGTTCTCACATTATAGCTCTACCATATTATTTGCTAATCACATAAAAACCACTGCCTAATTTTTATTCTCTCCCCACCTCTCCCAAGCCTGCCCCTGCAATTTTTATTCTTTTTACAATGAATTGCCGTTGAGATGGGCCAGCTGGGAAGTCTTCCTCAGTCTTAATACAGTATTTGATGCTCCGTGTTGCTTTCAGTATTTTGTACATCTTCTTTCAGGGACATCTACCATACAACCATCTGGTTGTCTTCTCCTTAATCAAGGGACACAGTTCAGATACGTCTTTACAATCGACGAGAGATTCATCCAAAGACATCTATGCAGACCTAATACAAATGACTACAACACCCTACAGCCTGAAAAATGTACTTTAGTTTTTCATAAGAAATGCAAACGGCCTCTGGGTAGCCCCTCAGCAGCAGGCTGCTGCTCTTGTTGCTATAGGCTACTGGTTCTTCAGCCCTCTGCCTGGGAAATTCAGACATCCTATGGCAACACTTTCCCCCAGGTATTCTTTCTTGTTCTGAAGCTTCAGATCCAGGGGGAATAGCCTCATGTGCAACAATCCAGAGGTAGCCACCAAGAGGACTGAATTGTTACTTAAAGCCTTGGACATTTGGGTTAGGAGAGTCAGTCGTCTTAAGAAGAGAAACATTCGTGGGGTTCTTCTCATCAGCTGCACGCTGCTCCTTTTCTGCCTCCCAAGCAGTGTCCAGGCTCAGAATATACAAAATGAGGAATAGGAGGAGCAGACCGAGGCTGCAGACTTATGCAGGCTTCTCAGAGGGACCCTTGGAGGTGCTTGGAGGCTGCGGATCGCCATTGATGCTTTCACTTGGAGGAGGAGGAGGCCACGTTGTCTTCTGGTGGAGATGGCTGGAAAAGTAAAACAGGCGTCACTCCGGGGCGGGGTTTGGGGGCAGGAGATGGAAGTGGAAAGAACACACGGGAAGAACAAAGGAAGCGGGAAGGGATCCTGGCTCAGCTCCTAAGTTTACAGCCAGGAAGTCCTGATGTGAGAATGGGCCTCATGGGAAGAGATGTTTACTCTCCGTGCATCTTTTCTGATTCTACAGATGCACTATTTGTTTCATTTATTTAGTATGGGGATTTCACACCCCACTTTATAGTCTCAAAGGCAATGACATAATGAAAAGCACAATAATATTAATCAAGTCAATAAAAATTATTTAAAAGAATTCAAAACAGTGTAAAACAGATTGAGAACATTAGCTCTTAAAGCATGCACACCAAATCATACCACAAGTGATCTAGGAACAGTTTATGTCAGCTTCACCAACTAATTAACATGGGATTTGGGGGCAGGAGGATTTCCCAGTGCACTGAACCTCATGTAGGAACCCAGCAAGAAAAGGTGACCCGGGCACATCCAGTCACTCAGGGAAGAAACCAGGTAGCGAGAGGTTTTTCTCTTCTCAACCTTTGTTGGAGGAAGTTGCTTACTTGCAACTATCTATGGTGCAGCAACTCCTGCCTTGCATCCTGAAATCAGATCATACTAGGACAGGCACCTGCCAAGGCCCACAGCTTTCCAGTCCCCATCCAATGTATCAGAGCTCAATTCAAAGTGTTGGTGTTGACCTTTAAAGCCCTAAACGGCCTTGGTCCTGTATACCTGAAGCAGCATCTCCACCCCCATCATTTGGAGCATCTCTGAAGGAGCATCTCCACCCCCATAGTTCGGACACTGAGATCCAGCTCCGAGGGCCTACTGGTGGTTCCCTCATTGCGAGAAGTGAGGTTACAGGGAACCTGACAGAGGGCCTTCTCAGTAGCAGCGCCCGCCCTGTGGAACGCCCTCCCTTCAGATGTGAAGGAAATAAGCAGCTATTTTATCTTTAAGAGACATCTGAAGGCATCCCTGTTTAGGGAAGTTTTTAATATTTAATGCTGTATTGTTTTTAACACTTGATTGGAAGCCGCCCAGAGTGGCTGGGGAAACTCAGCCAGATGGGTGGGGTATAAATAATAAATTATTATTATTATTATTATGGGAAAGGGCTATAGATCAGTGGTAGATCACCTGCTTTGCATACAGAAGATTCCAGGTTCAATCCCTGGCATCTCCAAGTAGAGTTTGGAGAAATCCCTGCCAGTCAGTGTAGGCAATACTGAGCTACATGGACCAATAAACATAAGAACATAAGAAGAGTCCTGCTATATCAGGCCAGAGGCCCAATAATAATAATAATAATAATAATAATAATAATAATATTTTTTTATTTATATCCCACCCTCCCCAGCCGAAGCCGGGCTCAGAGCGGCTAACAACAGTAAAATGATACAACATTCTAAAATCATTTCATTATAAAATTAATTCAAATCAGATTAATGGCAACCATTGGGCTTTAATTTGTGGCAGCTCTTGTGGTTGAAGATATGCATTTGTGTCTGTGCAAAACACGCTCAACTCGTTGAAGTCAAAGTGATTCAATAGTCCAGCATCTTGTTTACACAGTAGGAAACCTCAAGCAGGACCCAAATACAAGAGCACTCTCCTCTCCTGTGGCTTCCACCAACTGGCATTCAGAAGCATTATTGGCCCTGACCATCTGACCTAGTGTAAGGCAGCTCCCTGTGTTCCTAGCCCTCCTCCTTGCTGACACTTCCTATTCTCCTCCCATCTGCAAAAGAGCAAGCAGTGGCAAGCGTGAGGGAAGATGGAGCAGTATCTTCCACTTGTCTGTCCTTCTGCCCTCTGGGCAAGTATGTCAATGGGGCCTGGGAAGAATAGGAGAGTCTGCATAGGGCATTTGGCCAAGTCCCCACCCCAAACATGGATCTGGAAGTGTGTGCAGTTTCTAATAGTCTGTGACACACACCCACACATCAAATTTTTGTTCATATCAACAAACATCTCAGAGGTCCAAACTGCAAGCAGCTGATCTAAGTCTCAGGGGACAGAACAAATGACATGGGTGTGCTGTTTTAGGAAGCTGTGGGTGGTCTGGCAGATCATCCGGATATGAGAAGAAGAGGACTGTTTGATCTTTAATAAACTGGATGCATTTTCAACCACATTTTTGAAGAGCCTTTAATAATTCAGATAACTGGCAGGGGGTGCAGGATGGGGAAACAGACTTCCATCTTAGAACTAAGATTAGGGGATGGTGTTTAGCTGGGTGATGGAGCACCGGCTTTGCATGTGGAAGGTCCTGGGTTCAATCTCTGGCATCTCCAGAAAGGGCTGGGAGAGATTCCTATCTTAAACCCTAGAGAGCTGCTGCCAGTAAGAATAGGGGTAACTGAAATAGATGGACCAATGTTCTGACCCAGCATAAGGCAAATTCTTATGTTCTTATAATCAAGTAGAGGCAGTGGTGCAGGTAGGTAATGTCAGACCCTGGACTCATTGGTCTTACAGGGAAGTTGTCTCTTGGTAGCAATACTTACTTCAAAATGTGGTGAGCTGGCACTGTTGCATTTGGGACCTTCTCTGCTCATTCTGCTGAGTGGGACCCCCATCATCTGCCTGAAATCTTGCCATGTAGCACCATTGGTTGTAGGATCATTACCTGGTGCTTTGAAATCTCAGGTTTGTTATGCCATTACCGAATCCCTGGTCTTCATTTCCAATGGCAAGAATCTAAATATATGTAACTGCATTGAGCTCACATTTACTTCATGTTACCTTTGCCTCTCTTCCCTTCCTGCCCTCTCACCATTACCAAATGCTTTTATTTGTTTGTTTGTTTGTTTGTTTATATTATTTGGACATTGGTCACTCACTACAAAGGAGCCACTAAGCCGAAGGCATAGCATAGAAACCAAAAAGAACACATTTCAATAATACAACTACAAAGACCATCAAGAAATCCAGCTAAACAGCAGAAAACAGTTATAAATGAACAGCAAAATTTGTAAGTATTATGCTGTAAAACTCCATATACACAGACGGTCCAGTGCAAATGGTAGTATTTCTTCTTCATTTCCATAACTAGACTATGCAAGCACAGGATTTAAAATGGGGAAGGGGGAGTAAGTTCCTAGTCCATCTGGCTTTAGATTTCCTGGTGAAATTTCAGAAGTCAGTCCTGGCTGCTACATTTCTTTATGATACCATTCATGCAACAGATACGTATGCTTTGGAGAGGGAGGAGAGTAAGAGAGGCAGAGACTCTGATAGGTGATTTGAAGAAGCTGCATAAACCAGAGATGGCTCACAACTTCCTGTTGAAGAAAATGTGCCAAGATACTCACTCTTTGTAGTCAGGGGTGCTGTCACCAGCTGTACAGTCATCCCAGTCATACAGAAAAGCTGTCAACCCAAGTGAAAGAGTAAAAGTTCAGAAAGCACTGTCACATCAATATAAAACAGGTCTAAATTGGTATTAAATGTTATCAGTTCTTAAATCAACAGCTGAACATCATAAATTAGGATCTAGTCAGGTGACCAGCAACATGGTGCACACATAGCCACACCCCCAAAGTTCTTCTCCTGCTCAGATTTTAATCTAAGCCACAGAAGATCTCAACCCCACTCTCCTCCCAACCCACTGGCCCACTCTCCCACTTGGCTCTAAGCCCCTTCTCAAGCTCCACCAGGGTGTCAAAGCTGGGAATATATGTTCCATTGTACAGTTGTGTTCATCTCCATGAAGCAGGGGTGTGAGTATTGTTCTGTATCCACCTATTCTCAAACCTTAGGTAGAACTAGGGCTCAGTACCTGAGCTGAGTCCTGGAATATGTGTGGCAATGAAGATTGGATGCCCCTGAGCATGTGTAGAGTACCTTTGCTGCACCACTAGCCAAAGCCATCAACAGTCATACACCTGAGAGGCAGGCTTCCTGTGTGTGTGTGTCTGTGTGTGTGTGTCTGTGTGTGTGTGTGTGTGTGTGTGTGTGTGTGTATGCACAAACACAAATGGAGCAATGGAGCAGCTACTTTCTTATCCTGCGTCAGCTGAGTGGGAGGATTTCAACTGAAGGAAAGAACCAAGCAAACACATATTCCAGTGTGACTTCAGTGTTCATACACAAACACTCCCCCAAGTGGCATTGAACTGCATTACAGGGAAGGAACTTCCACAAAGGGGGTTCAAAGGGCGGCTGACATTTGAGTAGGGAGCTGAATACTTTCAGAACAGCATTAAGCCCTCAAATTCATTGGCTTATCAATTAAATCTCAACTCACCCCAAATACACGAACCCCAGTGATGTAACTAAGTTTTCTAAAAGTGGACTTTTGAGTGCATTGCCTACAAATTGAGTCAATTCGTATGATTCGTCTTTTGTAGAACAGGGCATAGAATGTGCTGTGAGGTTTTGTACAACTTGGTTTGGGAGTGTTCCTTCTTTTTCTTTAAAGCAGCTTTCAAGTCCTAGGTAGGGAGAACCACTACAAAAGATGTATGCAGCAACTGGTGAAAGGGCAGGGCTTTCAGCGGCTAGGAGTATAGCTTCAGCACCTTGGACAGGGCACCCTTGATTAAAGGCTGGGAGGGATCTTCTGGGCTTAATCAGCTACAACTTAATCTTGGGATGCTTCCAGACTGTTGCTAGTTTCCAGTGGGTGGTTCAATTGCATACTAGCAAATTCAAGTTGTGCAATTCAAGTTGGTTTGGCACACATTTACAACAAACCCTCTTCCTCCCCTCCAAAATATTTTTTTCTCTCTTATTCATAAGGTATGGGAAATGCATTAGAAAAGTGTGAGATAACAATTGGTGGAGGCAACATCATATAACCTCCCCCAAACAATTAAGAATGAATGTTCAATAAACAGCTGATGTCATTGAAACCTCCCTTCTCAAAAAATAATTAGGATGAATGGTTAATAAACAAGTTGTCTGGAAGTGACCTTGGAAAAGACCCCTGTTCAAAATTGCCTATAGAGATTTGTGTCTCATGTTTAACAGCCCCATGTCTATTACATGGGCTGCCCATGCATCAAGCATCTCAGCTGCTTCCTCTCTTGGGTTTGTATGGGCAACCTTTTTCAGTCCATGGGCCACATTCCCTTTGGAAAAGTTCCTGGTGGGGTGACATATGCCAGTGCTGGGTGGGGCCAGAGGCTAAAGTGGGTGGAGCAACAAATGTAAATTTTACCCTTTTAGAGTAGACTAGTTTCTCTGTTCTCCATCCAGAGAAGCAGGAGGCATGATCAGAGTTCAAGGAACACAGCACCAGCCACGAATTGGGCGTAGGAAGCAGGGCC
The DNA here is from genome assembly GCF_964188315.1 of Podarcis muralis. Taxonomy (NCBI): domain Eukaryota; kingdom Metazoa; phylum Chordata; class Lepidosauria; order Squamata; family Lacertidae; genus Podarcis; species Podarcis muralis. The sequence goes on from NC_135668.1 coordinate 36,300,445, forward strand.
AGTGAGGGGTGTGGCCTGGGGAGAGTTCTGAGGGCCATATAGAGAGGCTTAGAGAGTCATATTTGACCCCCATGCCTGGGATTCCCCACCCCTGCTCTAGGGAGAGACTTCTAAATTTATACATAAATTTCCATACCACCATATCAAAGAAAAGTTCTAACCAAAGCAGGGTTCATAAAATCAAAGGTTAAAAACATAAAAAGTCAAAGATTGACAGAACAGAAAGCTGGGTCACATGGCAGGGTAAGTTTGTGTAAATAAAAACGCTTTAAGCTAGTGCCTGAACCTGAACCCAGAGGACACCTGCTTAATGTACAAAGCCACCAAATTCCACAATAACAGGGCTGCTTTCATTGCACCTGCCAAACTGATGTTATATGGGACAGTTTGCAATGCTACTCTGGAAGATCTCAAAGAACAGGCAGGAACACCTTAAATTTGACCCAGTAGCCAGTGGAGACTGGTTCACTGGGGTTAAGATGACACTACTCCACCAGCCTCCAATTGCTCTCAGCCAGCCCCCACCTACCCACATTCTCACTTACTACCAGTTTATGGGCTGGTGTCTTGTAGAACTCAGGACCGAGGAGGATGTGGAGCAACCTGGAGTTAGTTGGCTGCACGTGCCATTGGCCTCTTAGCTTCTGCATTACCAGTTCCAATCGGCACTAGCCACCAGTGCCAGCAGCATGTTGGCAGCCAGTACCAATTCTTCATCAATGAGATAAACCAGCTCCAAGCTGCAAGGAACTCACCTTCCTTTGTGGCATTAGATGACGAGATGGGCTCCAAGAGTTCTTTTGCCTCTGCTATCAACAAGCCTGCAAGATCTGGAGGTGGAAGAGGAGCTTCTGTTGTTCTTCCTGTTTTATCCTCATCTGCTTGACTGTCAGCTCTTACAAGAGAAAAAAAGATCTTGTTTTCCATTTTTCTTTAAGATGGACATGCTAAACAAGCAAGGGAAGTGCCCCCACCATCCTGACCTGGTTTCACTCTCATCTGAGCCACAAACTCACTAGGTTGCCTTTAGCAGGCCACCACACTAAGGGGGGTGGGAGGGCCTTTTGCAGTCCAAGGGCTGCATGCCCTCGTGGGCAACTTCATGGGGGGGGGGGCACATGTTGGTGGTGGACAGAAGAAGCACAAAAAGCGGCCAGATCAATGAATGTGATTCTTAGCTTTGTACAGTCAGCTACATCCCAGTCACACAAAAGCCAGAAGTTTTTATGCATGCACAAACACACAAACATCCCTACCCCTCCACCCAAGCAAACAGGAGGCATGCTCACAATTCAAAGACACCTGACACAAGCAACTGAGGAAGAACAATTCCCACACGCCATTCTTACCTCTTCTCCTCCGGTAATGTGCTAGATGTGCTCAAAAGCTTATGGGCATTCTGTGTGAAAACAGAAATGGAGTGGGGGGGAATGGCTTTCAGAATCACAGGAACAAATCTCACATCAATCACAGTGCAGTTTTTTATTTATTTTGTTGAGTTCATTGTCAAGTCAGTGCCCTGACTTCTGATCACAAGTAGTCAATCCACAGCAAAATAAACAATCTAGACAAGTCAGTCAAAGCCATTTAATGTTGTCCCCATCTTCAAAAAGGGGTGGGGGGAGAAGACGCAGGCAACTACTGACCAGTCAGCTTGATGTCAGTACCAGGAAAGCTCCAGCTACGAAAGCTGAGGCTGCAGAAGGGGCCAGAGACCATTTTGCGGTCAATCCTGGAAGACCTGCTTCCTGCCTTATAGGCAATTTCCACTTGGCCTGAGAGGGCAGGGCCCTGACTGACTCCAGCTACAAAAGCCGAGACTGCTGGGGCACTGTTTAGGGGGTGGGTTGGCCGAGAGTGGGCGGCACTGCCACATCACCTGCACAAATAAGAGCAGCTTCCTATTGTGGATCTCCAGGCGTTTCCGCGTGACCTCAGACTTTCTCAACTGCCCGTCAACCAGGGACAAGCGCCTTTTCAGCTCTAGGACATCACTCTGTTTTGGAGAGAGAAGCAGAAGAGGGTAGAAGGATTGAGACAGAAGAAGATGTCTTGGGAAAATAGGCTTTCCCATGGGAGAAAGCATGGGAGTTTAGGCAAGGACTTCACTTGACAGCCAGCAGGATGGGCTGCCATCCCTCTCCTCATCTTTCCCAGTAAGAACGTTATGACTGCCAGGATTGTCTTGCCCCATATAGGCTCACTTGACCAACTCCATCTGCCCCCACACTCCAGAAAATTACATTTTCTATTACCTCCTCTCACTGCAGACTGACCTCTGCTTCCGAAACCTGTTTCGTCTTCTTCCCCACCAGCTGAGTCTTCAGCTCTGTGATCTCAGCCTCCAGCAAATGGATCACTTCTTCGTAATCTTGCTCCGCGCTGTGGGCTTGCCGCTGGGACACCTCTGCTACCTGCAGCTTGTTATGCAGGGTTCGGTTCTCTGAGAGGAAGCCCAGTGCCTTCTGGGAATGGGGGAACAGAAGCAGGATGTTACTCCCAAAGTGCAACAATCAGTCCCTTCCCTTTTCCTGAAACCATATCCTTTACATGTCCATCAATAATACTCCGCATCACGAGGACCAGATTTATACCGAAACTAAGTAAGCTACAGCTTCTGAATAAATTTTAAGAATCCCACAAACACTAAATTTCAAGTTTTACACAACTGGTCTAAAAAGAGACAAGGGAAAACAGACATTATCAATGTAGCAGAATTATTCCTTTGTCGGGTGGGGAAGGGGCTATCAATCTGAATGATGCCCTGATTCCCTTCCAATTCTTGGGGTCCCATACCTAGCGAGGGTTTAAATCTCAAGAGAGGATTCTATTAGGAATACTAGACAGACAAGTTTCTTTGTAAGACAATGACCTTAGCGGGCCACTTAAGTGTCCTCATCAGCATCCCAAAAAGATTAGCTAAGTTGCAAGAGCTACAACTAAGAGATGGTTCCCTCCAGGCTAATGTGTAGGCCTTTTCTCCACCACACTCACCTAGCTGCTACCTAGAAGAACAATGCACAGTGTGTATGAGAGAGAGAGAGCTATGCAAAAAGCAGGCTGGAAGCTAGACACAAAGATATACTTGATCTGTGATGGATCCACAGCTTTGACTAATGGAGAAGCAAGATCTGTTCGGGTGTTAATGCTGTGAGACCCCCTCCTCCAAATCTTATGCTCAGGTTGTATATATGTGTAAGTAAAGCCATATATCATAAGGACACCACAGTCTCTGCTGTCTCTCATTCCAGGAAACCAAACCTTGGGTAAGCCCTGGCATTCCAGGAATCTCTCACCACTGGGGTGACGAGTAGCAATATGTAATTGCTACAACATTATTTGTCACATTGTGCTTATAAATCTGTATAGAAATAACTGATCTGCTTTTCATATAAGCTAAGGAAGAATTAATAAAGTATTTTCAAGTTATTTTTATTGCGAGGTATATGTTTTAGTTAGATAGTTAGGTATTAGTTGCATTTTTCATCTGGATTTCTGCATTGTGACCTGTGACTGCAATTCTGCCCATCTGAGGAAGGACCACAGCTAAGTAGTATAGCATCCATCTCCAGCAACAGCTGGGAAAGTCCCCAGTCTGGTACCCAAGAGAGTCGCTGCCAGACAATGCAGACAATAATGAGATAGTAGGACCCATGGTCTGATTCAGTATAAGGCAGCTTCCTGTGTTCTTGTTAATTACCTGCACAAAAAATGCCAATGAAAAAATCAAGAGTGTAATCAATCACCCAGCTTTTCACTGACCTGGTTCAGTCTCTGGAGCTCATCTTCCATGGACTTCTTGTTGCTTTCTACCTCCTTCAGGAGAGACTAGGAGACAGATTGCAATGTCACAAACTCACCCAGCCAGCCAGGCAATACTGCCCAACCCCAAAGAAAAACACTGCCCTGGACAGATCTGCAACTTCACCATCCATTTAAAAAATGCATGCAGAAATCCTCAGGTTCAACTGCATTTCCAGGAAAGAATAAGAATAGTCCCCTGTATGAAACCGCCAGACAATACTGAGTTAGATGGCCTTTCTTAGTATATGGCAGCTTGTGGCGTCTTTCAACATTTGTGAGCATGGCATCAACATGCGTGGAATCAAACCCACCTGGGTGAGCCTCTCACCTTTAACCTCCGGACTTCTTGCCGCAGGTCTGTCATTTCCAGCTGTAGCTGCTCCAACTCTTCACTGTCATTGCAACTGACGGAGTCGAAAGTCTGTAAGTAAGGATTTCCAGCAGCTGTGTTACTCTTGTTGCAATGAAAGTCACAAAGAGTCTTGTGGCACCTTAAAGACTAACACACTCATTATGGGTGTTTCATTTCCTTCTGATCTCATCCCCCAAATTGTGTACATAATCATGTAACTCGGAATAACACTTCATGCAACTGATGAAGTGGACTGTGGTTTTCAAAAACTTGTGCCATAAAATTTTTGTTTGCGCCGATCATTGCAATGCATCCCCAATTATTATTACTGCATAATTATAAGGTTATTGTAGAATGTTCGAAGGATGTATGGCCATGAGGGGGTGTGGACTATGACGAAAGGACTATGCATGTCTTAATTTGGCACTGCACTACTGGCTATCATTAAGTAAGCACACACACACACTTCAGAAGATGGGCACAGTTCCCCAGCTGGGAGCAAAGGAAGAAGAAACTTTGGACTAGCCCAAGGCTGACCAGAGAATGGAAAGCTGATGTGTCCAGTAGGGTGGCCACTTCATGCTGAGTGAAGAGCACTGAATTGGAATTGAGGCCAGCCTCCTCGAGCTCCTCTGGCAGCAGATCCCTCAGGGCTTGGAGGAAGTCTGTGATGGAAAAGGAAAGGGTTAGAAGAGGTGCACAGTGGCAAGAGACCGATGAGATCTCTTGGTGCAGCAGTAACTCTGGTATCCACAGTAGGTTATTTCAGAAACAAATCTAAGCCATGGTTTTCAAAAGCTGAAGTTTAGTCTCTAAGGGATGAGTTCTGTAGCAGGCATACAGGCCAACCAGGAGCTGCCAGTTCCTTTCCTTCATCACTTTCCCTGATGCTGTCCCAAACAGTGGCATCTGGGAGTAGAGCAATGTCCCAAACCATAAGAGCCATGTCTCCAAACCATGGGACAGGAGCTGAATCCTACAACAATAGGATCCAGAATGCAGCAGTCTGATTGGTCTGCAGGAGCCACCCAATCCAGCTGCAGGTGGAAGTGAATCAGCGACCTGATTGGCCTACAGGAGGAGCCCAGAATTAGCCAATCACGCGGGGCCCATTGTGTAAATAATGTATATATAGCTAGATGTTTTGGGGAAAAGTTTCATTCATTGCTACTATGAGCTGAATAAAGAGCATGAAATTCACACTCGATTCTGAGTATATTTCAGTCTCAGATCCTGGTTATTGCACATGTTCACTCATATCTCATACACCATCACCTTGTTTTGTTGGACAGTGTTGGTTTGGTGACTTTCCCCCCTTTCATTCCTCTTCCCCCTGCCAGTGGCTGCGATGACAACAGTGGGAGTGCAGAAAGGCCTGCCTGGGCCACCTGCCTGCCCATTCATTCGCTCTTCCCATTTGCCCTACAGGGGAGCTCACTCAGGGCTTCCCAGGCTTCCCTCGCTGGCTGCCCACTCAATCAGGGTTGCCATATTTCAAAAAGTAAAATTCCTTACACCCACAAAGTTATTGAGCTTTTTTTAGGAAGCCCCCAAATTGTTGAGCTTTTATAATCACCAGAAATAGTGGTTTTAAGCCATACATGCCCCCTGCTATGATTTTGTCCTTTTTTTATAATGTGTTTCCTTGGGGGAGGGAGTGACTCCCTGATCCAGGAGGTGCTATATTAACGATGGAAACTTCCAGAATTGCATGAACCTGGAAAGAGCCGTTTACAAAACTGAACTACAGAGGGCAGCACCTCTCTACTTTTCGCTAGCTGCTGAGCAAAGCTTTTCTCAGATAGTATTTCCCTTGCCTACGTTTTCTGGCTACAGTTTGGGCCAGCAATGCTTCCTACTGCTCTAGCTAATTCCATCAGTACCCCCCCCCCCCAATTTCTTCATGGGAGTGGAAGAAAAATAAAATAAATACTGTATCAAGTCCACACTGCTGAAACTCACCTCCATAGGCTATTGTCCCCTGAGAGTCAGTTGTCAAACTTTGCCGCAACTGCCTCTTCTTCTCCTCGTTCACATCGAGACTTAAATATTGCAGCATCTGATTTCGGGGAAAGAAGCAGCGAATTTTGCAATGCAGAATTCCATGGGGAGAGGGATTGATTATTAAACCAGTGTTTCCCAACCTTGTGCCTCCAGCTGTTTTTGGACTACAATTCCCATCATCCCTTGCCACTGGTCTTGCTAGTCAGGGATGATGGGAGTTGTAGTTCAAAAACAGCTGGAGGCACAAGGTTGGGAAACACTGTATTAAACAACTCTGGGAACTGTAGCTCTGGGAGGGGATCCCCTAAGAACAGTCAGCCCCCTTAGCAAACCACAGCTCCCGTAATTTGATGGGGGAGCCTTGACGGTCCAAAGCGGCGTCATAGGGTGTCGTGTGAATGTGGCCTCTGTTTTGAGTGGGACTTTCTTGTCAGACTCACCAGTTCAAGTTTGCCGTCCTTGAGGCGAATGTGAGGATCCAGGGCCACTTTTGGCTTGGTGGCTGGAACCGCTCGCTGGTTTGAAGAGGAAACAGGAGCTGTAAGACAAGAAGTCACCGTTCATGTACACTAGCAATGCAAGGATGCCTGCTCCTTGCATTGGGTGCTAAAAAATAAATGACTGTTTGCACTCTGCTTTCTCTCCCTGCCCCCCCCCCCCAATTCCTGTGGTGCATAATTAAATCCCCACTTGCTTTCACATGCGGGGGGAGCGGGGAGGCAGGCAAAGAAGAAGAAGAAGAGTTTGGATGTGATATCCCACTTTATCACTACCCTAAGGAGTCTCAAAGCGGCTAACAATCTCCTTTCCCTTCCTCCCCCACAACAAACACTCTGTGAGGTGAGTGAGGCTGAGAGACTTCAAAGAAGTGTGACTAGCCCAAGGTCACCCAGCAGCTGCATGTGGAGGAGCGGGGAAGCGAACCTGGTTCACCAGATTATGAGTCCACTGCTCTTAACCACTACACCACGCCACGCCACGCTACGCTACACTACACCACACCGAGAGAAGGGTAAAGGACAGGATCCAGGAAGAAATGGGCTGGGGTGGAAGTGGCATTGGTAATGCTTGTATTGTTACTGCAGTTTTTCTTTGCACTCCAAGTCAAACCTAAACCCGACAGCACTACAAAGTTAACGGAAGAGTTTCTGCTTACAATCTAGAGGTTAAGCAGAGCAACCGGCCCTGCCAGGGGGCTACGAACACCAGCTGGCCCTGCTGTTGGGCAGTTGTGTGTGGCTGATTGTCTCCCATTGTGGAGAGCTGCCTGGTGGAAGGTCACCCTGAAGGCAGCTCCTGATGGCCACCCCGCTGCACCTCTCAGGTGAGGAGGAGGGTGTTTCACAGGAAGGTTGGAAGAAGCGGCATAGGAGCCACCCTCACAAGCATAATCCAGCTAAATCCTGAGCTCCGCCAGTCCCTGCCAAGCACAGAAGGGCTTTGTATGTGGCCTGAGGGAACTGACAGGGTTTGCAGGATTTGTCACCCACCATTCAGCCCAGGCGGGTTCAAGGACAGAGCAACTCCCCCTCTGCCTCCTTGCTAATCGGGATTAACTGGGGGTTTTGCTCATTAGATCAGAACACAGATTTCCCAGGTGCACCTAAAGGCCAGCTGGCACCCATCTCCTCTCTCTCTCTCTCTCTCTCTCTCTCTCTCTCTCTCTGATAGCCCACTTCTGTCTGTGGCTAGACCGAGGTGGAGTCCTACCCTGACTGTGGCAGAGATCACTCCAAATATAACTCAACCAATATAATGCAACCTTTCTTTGAACCAGCAGTGCCCGTCTCTGTTGAGGGCTGCGCTCACATGAAGAAAGGGTCAGGTTGGGAAACAAAATGGGCAGCCAGATCCAGCCACTTAACACTGTTCAGATGGAACCTGGGAAGGGCCACCTTCAGGAGGTAGGGATGGACATATCAGTCAAGTTTAGTTTATCTTAGTTTCTCAGTCCCCCACCCCAAACTTCAGTTCTCCACATTTTCACAGCAGTTTGCGATTTTTTTTAAAAAAATATAAAGAAGTCCTCCTGAAAATCCACCAGCAACTTAGAAAGAAATTCTTTGTTTCCCTGATCACATCTAGTTTGGCCTGTTGCCTAGTCTTCTCCTTACAAGCTAGATTTCCATGTGTAGATAAGAACAGTACAGGAAAACAATCTACAATGTGCAGCCTGTCCCCCTGAGGTCTGCAGTGGTACAGTCCAGGAAGGACTTCAGTGGCTTATTTTAGCACACTGGAAGGAGTGATGGGCTGATTTATTCCACCGGTTCAACATGCCATTGAGGAAGTCCCCCTACCGGAAACGGTGAGCTCTGGCGGACAGATGTCTGGAGATGGAGAAGGCACAGGGAAGGGACTGTCGTGTCTGCTCTGGAAAAGAAGAAATGCAACAGAAGACATGTTGGACTGGGAAAAAGCTGAGAGCCTGAAAGGCAAAAAAGAGACGCAAACGATTCCCTTGGGGCCACTATAAAGTGAAGCCATTTGAGCAGCCACAAAGGGTCTTCAGCTTCACAAGTGTTGGTGTGGAAACAGGGTTGTATTCAATGCTAGTCCTACTCAGAGTAGATTCATTAAAATTACTGAACACGACTAACAGATTCTTTAATTTCCCTGGCTCAACTCTGAGTTGGATACATTCTATACAGTCCAGCAAACTGAATAGGCAAGTGAATCTACCTATAGTGGGGATTGGAAACACGGTGCCCAAGAGCACAAAAGTACACACCCTGAGGTCCTCAGAGCCTCCTGACCCCCCTGAAATGCTAGCGGAAAGAAGCATTCTCTCTCTGAATGGTGCCCACAACAGTTCCTTCAGTCTGCAAATGTGCCCACTGACCAAGGTTAGAGCCTAAGGTTTTGCCCACCCTGTCATTCTTCAGGTGGGCTGTCCAAGTTTGCTTGCATAATATATCTCTTTCCCCTCACCAAATGTGTGCTGTGGGTTGGGAAGGAAGGAAGTGTATTGGTGATGGCATGGACATTAGCCAATAGGCACTGTCACAATGGTAAACCACACTGAAGATGTGGGGTATTTCCCCCCCCCACACACACACACCAGAGCTTGCTAAAAGACTAAAAACAAGTTGAGTCTGTTTGCAGAGCAGAGAAGGATCTTTCAAGCAGCCTTTGCCACTCTCAAACATCATGTGAGTGTTTGCTACCTAAGAGAAACAAGCAGAAGAGCAAATGTGTTTGTGATCATAAGGGCAAGCAGAAGAAAAAGTCATGTTGACTTTGGATGGGGACCCTGAATACATGACACTAGAAGTGGCTCACCAGATGAGGTGGGGCTATGATAGCATGCCATCAGGGGTATCACTGCTGCTTACTAGGAGAAAGGCAGAGGAGGGGTGAGGTCGCATGCTGCAAGCTCACAGGTAGGAGTGCTGGATTGGCTGCATCACTGTGCTGGCACCATGTCACCTTCCCCACTGCCTTGCTCTTCCTGGTAAGCAACAGCAGCCCACTTTCCAGAGAGCCAGCAAAGCAGCTCTGCTTCACCTGGTGAGCCACTTCTGACTACAACCACAGACCAGTTTGTCACAACATTTGTCCATAGCATCCTGGGAACTGCAGCCTCAAAGGACTATTGGAGAATTTTGTTTCAAAACTCTTGTCTTTTCCTCATTCGGAATCACAGTTCCTAAATTTATGGGGAGGGAGGGAATATTTTGTGGCGTAGACTTGGTGCTTTTCATAGTAAAATCCCTGCTATCCAAGGGGTGGGGGTGGGGAGAGGAAAGCTTGCTAGCAATACTACCAGGAATTCCCTGCCCTGTCTAGGACCCTTCTGTCAACAGGAGTGTGCTCCAGGCAGCTCAGAAAGATCCCACTGCAAAAACAGCAAGCTGGCTATTTTTAAATAGAAGAGACATCATATGGAAAGCTCTAGACAGCACCCTCACCCTGAACAAGGAGAGGGCAGGTGGGCCCAAGCTGCTATATGCCACCTCTTTCCCCAAACAAGTAATCCATGAGGATTATGGCCAAGATCAAATCCTGTTGGAAATGGAGAACATTTGGGTGAGATCTTCGTGAGTTCATTGAGTCTCGCCACCTTACCTCAGGGGACCTCACGTGGACTTTCAACCTGCAAGTGCCCAGGCCGTTCCCCACAGCTTTCGTCGGCAAGGAATGGGTGCTGTTGTGAGCTGAGAGTCCGGGATGGAACCGTCCTCTTCCGGAAATAAAGGCCACTTCAGTGTTTCCCTCATGTCTTAAAATCAAATGAGAAACCAATTTAGAACTAAACAGCCTCATACCTGGGAATTCTGAGGTGCCAAAATATCGGTACAGTTTTGAAAGGTTCCGTCTGCCATCTTGATTCAAAATGGCGGCCAGTTGTAGCCAAACACAGACAAAAAAAAAAAAAAACTCCTCTTCCCTGTGGTGCTGCCCCATGTGGCTTTGTGAACATGTGTGTGGACATTGCAGCCTGAAGGGCTGCGGAATTTCTGTTCCTTGAAATATTGTCAAAAACGAGCATAAGCTTGCAAGGGGAACATGCTTCAGTTGCCTGGAGCCAACCTCATTGTAGACACATTTTTAAATGCAGTGCACTTTTTAAAAGGGGTACTGAGATTGACATTTTGATCTGGAAGTGGGAATTAAGGCAGCTTTGGCTATCTCAATTCTGTTCAACGGCATAATCCATGAGGATTATGGCCAAGATCAAATCCTGTTGGAAATGGAGAACATTTGGGTGAGATCTTCGTGAGTTCATTGAGTCTCGCCACCTTACCTCAGGGGACCTCACGTGGACTTTCAACCTGCAAGTGCCCAGGCCGTTCCCCACTTGCGGTTTTTCCAGCACCACGTCATTAGCATCCAAAGGGCTTTCAGAAAGTCTCCTTTACCTGAATTTTGTTTTTGCAAGAATCCTTTTGGCCTCTTCATATGTTGCCCCCACCAGAGAGTCTTTATTGACAGCGATGAGCTGGTCGCCTACCCGGAGACGGCCATCCTGTAAGAACACCAGAGAAGGATATCTCTGTGAGATCAAGCTTCATGGAACATGGAGGAGTGAGGTGAATCAGGACCACATTATTTCCTCAGTCGTCCTTCGCTAGAGTAGTTAACCTTTATTGGCCTGAGGGTCACACTCACCCTTGACCAACCATCTGGTGGCTGCATGCTGGTGGTGGATGTGGCCACACCGATCCACACATTTGCACATGCAGCACACACATAACACACATGTAGAGATGGCTAAGCTGAGGAGAGAGGCTATTGTTGCCTACTTCACTCATCACATGATCAATCTGGTAATCGGGGAGGTGGAGATTTGTATCTCTACCAGGGTGAAGAGGTTTAAACTGCTCTGCTCATCACAGCATTGTGTCTTTTCCCCCCTTTTACCACCATCCCCAAAACTGGTGAGGGACCAGAACTATCTTCTGGGAGGGTACTTGATCCCGTCCCTGAGGATAGGAGTTATCTATTGCTGTTCAGTCTGCTTAAAACTCACTCAATGGTGAGTGGGGTCAGAGGAAGAAGTGGGTGGAGCAGTGGATGTGGGTTTTCCTTTGTGTGGTTGGCTAGTTTCTACACACGCACACGCACACGCACACACACACACACACACACACTCCTTGCTGAGGGGCTGTGGACTCAGAAGAGTCCCAAGGGCTTGATGGAGCTTGATGGAGAGGTGGCACATGTCTTGAAATATAGCAGTGCCACCCTGAAGCTGTTCAAATGCTCAGCTCACCCTGTAACAGTCGCCTTCTGGTTGCACCTCTTGGATGTAAACCATGGGTCCATCCGGCCGGTTGGCCCCTCCTCCGATGGTCACACCCAGCCCAGAGGATTTTGCTATGGAGATGCTCTGGATCCCAGATTCGATGGCGCAACTGCAAGGGAAGAGGGTAGCAGGTTAGTGGAAGATGTTAAGAAGAACCTGCCGAATCAGGCAAGGAACTTGTATCCAACGGCAACCAGCCATGAGAAACATAGGGAGAGGCCTACTGGTCCATCCAAGCTCAGTAGTGTCTACACTGACTGGCAGTGGCTCTCCAAGGTTTCAGACATTATATTGCCCAGTCTCTCCCAACCCTACATGGAGACGCCATGGATTGAACCCAGGTCCTTCTACATGCAAAGCTGGTGTTCTGTTATGCTGCTATTACCCTTCTGATTTGTACCTCTTAGAGGCACACAAGAAGAATATGAGGGCAATAGCCCATCCACAGTGTTTCTCTGCAGCGTCTGGTACAGTTGTACCTCAGTCTAAGAACAGTCCTGTTAACGAATGATTCGGGCAACGCACTCCACAAAACCGGAAGTAGGTGTTCCGGCTAGCGAACTTTGCCTCAGAAGACGAACAGAAGCTGACCGGTGGAAGGGCACCGGGGGGTGGGAAGCCTCATTGGGGAAAGTGCGCCTCAGTTTAAGAACGTTTTCGGTGTGAGAATGGGTTTTCAGAACGAATTAAGTTCGTAAACGGAGGTACCACTGTATTCAGCAGTAGACTGCCATTGAACATGGAGGTTCTATGGCTAGCCGTCATAGCAGGAGGCAGGAGGCAAATCACATTCAGACTACAAATTCACCTAATGACCTTTTGGCTCACATAGTCTCTGTTGGGATTGGAACTTAACAGGTTAAGTTTTTCCCATGGTGCCACCATTCTGACGTCAGTTTTCGAAGGTGGGAGGAGTTTGGGAGGAGTTTGTCAGTCTCACTCTGTGTTGTGAGGGGAAAAGAGCAATTTGGTAATGGCTGCAAGCAGTCCTGGATTTTTCTGAGAAAATGATGAAATAAACGGCTGTAAATAGACAAACCTGTGCTCTGTGTGTTCGTCTGCAAGCTGAGCCGAAAAACATGACAGTTTTACACCGCTGTGTGAAACTCTGCTGAGACGTGACTGAAAGCTCCGTGCGGAAGTGTGCCGGGCGGCCATAAATCGCTAATCGAGGATCGCAAATCAATTAGCGGGAGGCACGTGAGATTAAACAGTCCAATAGGTTATGGGTAACCTAAATCACCGATCGTAAAACTGTCATTGGTGGCTGCCGAAAGCTTTGATCTGCGGTGTAAAGCAGAGAAGCACGGCAGGAGAACGGGAGGCCGGAATCTGAAGCAAGCAAGCAAGCTGAAAAAAACGCAGAGATTTGCCTGTGTTGCTGAATGCTGTGGAGCCAAGGAGCTGAGAGCAGCAGGGAATCGTTTCTCCGGACGGGTGCTGGATAAGCTGTGAGTAAGCTTGGGGCCCCTTGGGAGAACGGGAAAAGATGGCGGACGGCCATGATTCATTCTCCGTGCCTTTTGAAAAACTAAACGGCAAGAATTGGGCAGAATGGAGTCGAAAGCTGAAGGCCTGGCTGGTAGCCAAGGGTCTGTGGGAGGCGGTCTTAAGGCCTCCACTGCCTCAACCAGCCGCCGGAGCTGCAGCTGCAGCAATTGCAGATGCGCATGCCTCGCAGAGGAGAAATCAGAAAGCCCTGGGAGCTATAGTGCTCAGTTTGGAGGGTTCAGAGTTGCCCCATGTGGAGGGGTTGGACACTGCGCATGAAGCTTATGCTGCTCTTGAAAGAGTGCACCACAGGACCACGGCTGGTGCAAAAATCCACACCACCAGGCGTTTGTTTGAAATGAAGCTGCGTCCAGGTGGGGACATAAGACAGCATGTTACAGAGATGCTCTCTGTGTTTAATGAACTGCGGCTGTTGCAGGTGAACTTTACAGATGAGCTGAAGGTTTATATTTTGCTCAGCTCTCTGGACAAAAGTTATGACAATCTATGTCTAACTTTGGAGTCTATGAGTCCGCAGGATTTGACTCTGGCGTACGTCACGGGACGCTTGACTGACGAACAGGAGAGACGCCTAAGGGAGGGCAAGTCTGGCGCAGGCAGCTCCGCCGGAAGCAAGGGGGGGGCCAGGCCAGATGAGAGCTCTGTTCAGGCTTTTTCCATTCGTCGGTGTTATACGTGTGGGTCCAACAGCCATCTTAAAAGAGACTGCCCACAAAGGGCGAGGGCAGCTGCACAGGAAGGCTTCAAGGTCAATCAACTGAACTCTCATGGGAACCAGTCGGGTTTCCATGGCAACAGGCCTGGGAAGACAGGCAGGCGTGCAACTGAGGCTGGTGGACGTGCCAGGAGCCAGGAGGAGACTTATCAGATCACGGCTAGTCTGGCTTTGTCTGAAGACAGCTGTGAGACAAGCTCAGAGTTAAATCTTATCATTGACTCTGCAGCTAACTGCAATTTGATTCCAGAGACACCAGCTGTCGAGAGGTGGAATTGCAAGGCAATTCCGGCTGGGAAAACTGTACTTTTTGCGAATGGACAGAGAGGGAATGTCAATAATTATGTAAATGTGCATGTGCTTGCTTTACAGGAGACGATGGAGTTTTGTACCGTTCCTGGGATGCACCACTGTCTTTTATCTGTGCCTTATTTACTGAAAAAGGGATTTAAGGTTTGTTTTCAGGATGATGTGTGCACAATCTCCAAAGGAGGGAGGATGCTTGCCAAGGTTAAAAAGGGGCAGAATGATCTCTTCATTCTTAAAACGCCTCTGGAGGGTGATGGGAAGGTTGAGAAAGCACAAGCACTGCGTGCTACAATTCCCAATCATGATTCATGTGTCCATGCTTGGCATACACGAACAGCTCATGGTTCTCTAGAAGAACTACAGGTGCTGCCGGAGGTTTCCAAAGGTTGTCACATCGCAGAATGTGGATATGCTATAAATTGTGAAACTTGCAAACTGGCAAAGGTAAAAGGATGCAGTTATCCAAAAGTGGAGAGGGTAACCACGAGACCTTTTGAACTGGTCCACATAGATTTGTGGGGTCCTGTAAAGGAACCAAGTCTGGGGGGGGCCAGGTATCTGCTGACGGTGCAGGACAATTTTACACAGAATTCATGGACCCATGGTCTCAAATCCAAAGATGATGCAGCACAGCTGATCAAAAGATGGATTGAGGAGGTGGAACAAAGGTTTTCCACCAGAGTGCAAGCGGTGACCAGTGATAGCGGAGCCCAGTCAACAGGTTCTGCTTTGCAGAAGTTCTTTCGCAAGAAAGGGATACGTCACTCAGTGACTTCACCCAATCAGTGGGGGGTGGCAGGGCTGAGACGCCAGGCTCTGGTTCAGGCTGCACAGGTGTTGCTGAAAGATTCTGAGTTGCCTCCAAGGTTTTGGCTGGAGGCAATCAAGTATGTGAGCTTCACCTGGAATCGTACCTACAATACGCTAGTAGGTGACACACCTTTTAGATTGTTGCATGGCAGAAAACCCCAGATTCATTTTTTGCGTATGTTTGGTGCAAGTGCATCTGTGCCGGTACCTACTGCTTTGCAGGGGCCAGATGGATCCAAGTTCCGGAAAATGATCTTCTGTGGGTATGAGCCAGCAGCGAGTGCATGGAGGTTCGCATTTCCATCAGGTGATCAGAGTAAGTTACTGATCAGTAAGCACGCTGAGTTCTATGAGCAGGAGAAAAGGTCAAAAACTGCTGTCCAGCGTGATCTGCTCTCAGAATGCCTATCTGATTCTGAGGAGGAAGGAGAAACAGAGGCTGATCCCGATGATGAGAACCAGGTACACGATCAGGGTTCAGAATCCGATGATGATGATCAGATCGCTGACCAAAGTCAGGAGCAAAGTCAGGAACAGGAGGAGGTATCTGTAGTTTCTCCACAAGATGTAAAAAGAACACCCAAAAGCGAGCCCAGTTCTCCTGTGAGTGTAATGGAAAGGATTCGAAAACGTTTTAAGTCAGAGGGGGAATCCCGTGATGCTGAGGACACATCTTCTGGTGGCAGTGAGTCAGAGGTAACATCTGAGTTTGTGCCCAGAAGGTCTAGTCGCTCAACAAAGGGCGTTCCACCTGAAAGATACCAGGCAACAAGTGCGTGGGCCAGATTCGCACAGTGTGATTCTGGGAGTGTTGAAGGGGTTCAACAGGTGCCTGAGAAAGATGTCAGAATGGGCGGCAAAGGGGGGTGTTGGGATTGGAACTTAACAGGTTAAGTTTTTCCCATGGTGCCACCATTCTGACGTCAGTTTTCGAAGGTGG
Organism: Podarcis muralis; assembly: GCF_964188315.1. NCBI lineage: Eukaryota > Metazoa > Chordata > Lepidosauria > Squamata > Lacertidae > Podarcis > Podarcis muralis. The sequence continues at coordinate 36,316,640 of NC_135668.1, forward strand.
GAGGAGTTTGGGAGGAGTTTGTCAGTCTCACTCTGTGTTGTGAGGGGAAAAGAGCAATTTGGTAATGGCTGCAAGCAGTCCTGGATTTTTCTGAGAAAATGATGAAATAAACGGCTGTAAATAGACAAACCTGTGCTCTGTGTGTTCGTCTGCAAGCTGAGCCGAAAAACATGACAGTTTTACACCGCTGTGTGAAACTCTGCTGAGACGTGACTGAAAGCTCCGTGCGGAAGTGTGCCGGGCGGCCATAAATCGCTAATCGAGGATCGCAAATCAATTAGCGGGAGGCACGTGAGATTAAACAGTCCAATAGTCTCGTGGTGCAGAAAGAACCCCAAAGCTCCATCAAGATCCTTCCTGCTATGTCCACAAGGTAGGATCTTCCACATACCTCTGTCTCAAACTACTCTTGCTATTGCTCTATGATAGGCCCATCCAAACGTCAGGAAAATAAGAGGTAAGATAGCCTTCGCTGGACTGTTTTCCATTTAAGGTGGCTAGTGGAAAGAGTACAGTTGTCAGGGACCAGGAGACAAATAGAGGTGAGGACTGTGAGCCTGAAGGGGGAAGGCAGCATGGGGCTACCCTAGAAGCACAGCTATCAGATGAACCCACAGGGTCAGTGCCCCTTCTTGGCCCAAAAAGGAGACACTGCCATTGTCTGACTTGGAGGACTGTAGAAGACCCGGGAAGACCTGAGGCTCACCCACTCCATCACAGTAGGAGATTACTGGAAATGGGTGTGTGGTACCAACAACGAGACCGCTCCTGGTGCTCCTGCTATAATAGGGCTCACTTGCAGCTGGTTCCTTACTGGAGGAACTTCAGAGTTCTGTGTTCCCCAGAGCACCACCTGAGCTGGGTATCCATCCTGAAACCTGGTCCCCCCGGTATCCATCTTGTGTTCTGCTGGAACTTCATCCCACCTTGCCTTGTCTCCTGCCAGAACTTCACCTGGTCTTACACCCTGGCTAGCCTTTGCCTTGCCACACTGCAGAGCAAGTCAATGTGTTTCAAAGCTCTGCAATGTGAAACAAAGACAGAACTCTGTGCATGTGGAAAGCTAACCCCTCAGGGAAAAGGCTTGGGTGAAAGTCCTTTCTCCTAACATGCTGGTTATTCTCTTGAATGAATGTGGCCCATCCATTCTTACGAGAGGTGCGTCTGCCACACAAACGGCTGCACAGCTTGCACGAGGAGGATGTGTGCGCATGCACACTCTCAACCACTAGGATGCTTCACACGTGATGGGGCACACGAGCACATACAGGTGATCCAACGGGATTGCAGCCAACCATTGACACCTCTTGAGAACAATGAAGTACGTACTGCGATGGTGGGTGTGGCGAGTGTCCTGCATTCCCAATCAGTGGTCCGTGGGAATTTGCCGGGCTCAGCAACAAAGGGCTCTGGGAACGAGATGAAGACCCCGAGGACGTACTCTCCAAATACCTGCCTGAAGAACAAAGCCAAGGACGCTGTTTGGAGGTGAATGAGAGACTTTCCTGGACATCAACAAGCTTCAAGTCACACTGAGAATGGAGGAAGGGCCTGACGTTGGGCACTCCTTGTGATGGCCTGGGAATCGGATTCAGAGGCTGAACCTGAGTAATCCCAGCCTACACAGGAGTCCCCGCCTCCAGGACCAGCTGAGCAGGGGCTGGGGCTTGAACCTGAAGAGCCCTCACCTGTGCCGGATCCTCAGGAGCAGACACCAGCTGAATCTGCTCTGGCTCCGGAGGTGATCAAGGACCCATTGCCTGCAGGTGCTCCACTCTCAGCCCCGTCAGGGGAAGCTGAGGTTGCCTCTGGGTCCGGCAACCCTCCAGCCTCTCCTGAGCTGCAGAGGCTCAGGGCAGAGAGGCGGAGGGAACTAAGTTCTCGCAGGAGGAGTGCTCGCCTCCAGGCCAGGAGAGGTGAGTCACCTGTGGACCAGGACCGCCCTATGCCTCGGGGCAGATAAAAGCCAGCCAGCCCAGTCCCAGGTTGTGGGAGCAACATTGTTGGTAACCTGGTCCTGCTGGCATCCTGTCCTGCTCTTCTGCCAGAGTTCCTGACCACACTTGACTCCTTGTCTTGGACCCTGTTTCAGCCTTGACGGACAGACTCCATACCACACCCTCGACCTTGGACTGGACTCGGACCATGCTGCACAGTAACCCCCCTGGGACCAGCACACTCCTGCTTCCTCCCACAGCCTCTCTCCAAGTGCGCTCCCTCACCACGGGAGCAGTGGCATGCAGTGGGAGGCATCTGGTTCCTCGGGTGCCCATGAGGGTGGGGACTCCAGCCCTATAGGCTCTGGTGGTCCAGGAGTTCCTCCTGGATGCTTCTATCTGACAGCCCCAGGTGCTGCTGTCTCCTGATCTCCAGCCATCATTTTAGAGCCCTGAGTTTGAGCCAGCTCCTAAACTGTTGCCTCTACAACTCCTGACTCCGTGTCTGAATTGCTTGAAGCATAAAGAGCTGTTGAGCCATTTGACTGCAGCAACAAGGGCTGTGATAAGTTGGACAGTGTGCAAAATTTAATAAAACTTCATTTTTTAAAAATCATTGTTATTAGTTTTTAATAAAACTTCATTTGAAAGGGGGGGGGGTGACCGCTCAGTCTAGCAGCAATTCAGACACAGAGTCAGAACTTGTAGAGGTTCTGAGCTCATAGTGGTTAGTGAGATGGTTAAAATAGTTTCAGGCCAAAGCTGATCTGCAGTAGAAGAGAAACAATGACTAAGAGAGGGCGGAAAGGAAAATGACAATATCTTACATCCCTAAGTATGTACTGTTTTGGTTTTTTGTCCTCTTTTTTTCCTAGTTCCACTGCTAGTTCAGTTCACTCAAGATAATAAATACTGACCCCCACCATGGAGAACTGGTGAGCTGCGTGCCGAACCTGTGTTGCTATGAGATCCGAATTTTTCCAGCAGTTCTGCAAATTCTCTCCTGGACAACAAAAAGAATGCTAATTAGTACAACTGTCTACCCCCAAGTATAGTGTGTGAGTGTGTATCACACATGGATTGTCATGATGTTTCAAAACTACATCTATCTGAAACAAAGGTGAACTTTTCATAATTATTCTTTCTTTCTAAAGTTAGGTTTTCTGTGGCACTCCCCCCCCCAAAACCCCCCCTCATTACATAGAATCTTATATCTGGCAGACATATTGTAAAGGCAATAATGTTAAATTAATAACTTCAGTATTTTGCACCCTAAATTCAATTCTCCACATTTCCACATCAGTTTGTAAATTTATTTAATTTTAAGTCCTCGTGTCATGAAATTCATCCTCATTTCAGTGCAAATTGATCATACTATGCACATTTTCCTCTACAAGTTTGCCTCTCACACACATTTTTGCAATGCAAGCTTCTGCTAACTCAACGTATTTTTCTGTTATTTTCAGAAAGGTTTGCATTTGCCAGGTTTTGGAGGGCGAGGGGACACTCTCCCCTGATATATGCATTTACCTATACATTACTCGGTGGCAGAACTGTGATGCCAAATTTGGAGCAGCATGGATTTCAACGAAAGGCTCTTTTTTGTTTTGTGAATTGTTTAGGAAAGTGGAAATTAAGTTGGTTCAACCTTCAAAAATGTGACCTGAATCAGATTTCTTCCCCATCCCTAAACACTATCAAGTCTTGATGCAATGAGAAATCACATTTAGAATATGGATATTTGATCATACTGTGGAGACCTAAAGGATTATAGGCTGGGCAAAGATTGGCCAGGCTGACCACTGACAGGCTGAGTCATTCATTGATGCTCAAACAGCTGACCTCAAAAGAACAGAGTGGGTGGGACAGGGAGGGGGCGATCTGGGCACCTCACCAACCCAGGTCACGTGATCTGCGTCAGAAACGCACCTCTGACCCTAAGGTGGAGACAAGGATGATTACTCCTTCAAGCTCAAGGGCATGGCTGAAAGATAATAAGGGATAAATAAAATAAAATAATAATGCTAAAAAGGCCGGCATAAAACCACCCTCTCGCTCTCGCTTCCTCTCCCCTTCTTCTTAATCTTGGAGATATGTATTGGTGTATTAAACATTTTGTGAGATGATTATGTAAGTGAAATCTCTACAAATCTTTGCCCCTCCCAAAAGCTTACAGGCCATCTCACCCTCTGGATGATCTTTTGCAGATTTAGTGCATAACTGATAGCAAAGGATGGCTGTAAATGTTGCTCAAAGTTTGACTGCCTTTCCTTGGGCTCGGTATGTTGTATATGATTCGATTTCCTGGCCATTGAGGAGCAGGAAAGCCTCTTTATATTAGCAGACATATGCTGCGACTGGGCAGTGTGGAACAAGGAAATCGCAGTTATCGCAAGAGTACAGAAGATTTAATCAGAAGACTCACAAGCCTACTAGAATGAGTTTGGGGGTTAGACTGAATGGGCTTTTGGGGTCTCCTTCAATCTGAAAATGAGATTCTGAAGAAAAGGAGACTGCTAAAATTGTGCCATATTGGTTTGAGATGCTTCATAAAAAGCAAGCAAACAATTAATAATAATCAACAGCCAATCAGATCCAGTCAGATCGCTTGGCCAGCTGTTTCCCAGTTGGTGGAAAGGAGGACCAGTCTCTTTTGCCAACGTATTCTGCCCCATAAAGGCTTAGATAATACACACACTGTGGTCTCGATTCTCCTTCCCAGGATCTTGTTAGTGATGAAGACAGGAATCTCCATTATTAGTGAAAGGATTGTTTGGCTAGGGAAATCTAATCTCAAATGGCATATGCCCTCCAAGGCCAACTGGTTTGAAATAAAATCAAAGATAGGAGACTGCAGTCAGAGCTACCAGGGTATTATAGGGTATTATGTGTTAGCTAGTATACAGTTATTGTCTTCCAAAACAACTACTCTATTCTGAACTTAAAATGGAAAGCATGATGCTGGTGGTCAAAAAAAGAGGTTTAAAGACTCTCTCAAGGCAAATCTAAAAAAATGTAGCAGAAACACCGACAACTGGGAAACACTGGCCTGCGAGTGCTCCAGTTGGAGAACAGCCATTACCAAAGGTGTCATGGGCTTTGAAGACACTTGAACTCAGGACAAAAGGGAGAAACGTGCTAAGAGGAAGGCACACTTGGCAAACCGTTACCATGATCAACTCCCGCCCAGAAACCTATGTCCCCACTGTGGAAGGCTGTGTGGATCCAGAACTGGCCTCCACACTCACTGGTAAAACTGTGTTTATGGAAGACAATCTTACTCTGTTACGAATGACTGCCAAAGAAGAAGAGGAAGACAGTTCAGGACCAGGTCATTTGAGAGACCACCTTATCCCTTATACACCCAGTGGACTGCTGTGGTCTGCAAGAGAGTTTCTCCTGAAATTCCAAAGATCTCAGAAGCCCCTCACACAGTAACTTAGAGTGGGGCTTTCAGTGGAGCTGCCCCTGTTCCGCGGAATACCCTTCATGTTGACGTATGACAGGAGCCCATGATCTGCACTCTCTAGAAACCGCTGAAGACATTTTTGCTTCGACTGGCTTTCCCAGCTGGATAAATGGGTCTTTACCACAAGTGTCCATTTGCTTGGGTTTTAAATATATTTGCTGTTTTTAACTTTTAATTATCGTATATGTAAATCGCCCTGAGTCTATCTAGAAGAGCATCCTGTTTCCTTACAGCAGCCAAGTACTTCTCAGAAGCTGACAAGGTAAGAGCCTTCTCCTCTTATTTATCCTCAGGCAGGGTCCCCAATTCAGGGGGACACCGCTTCTGAAGTAGGAGGCTCTTTATATACCATGGTTGGGGAAGGTCCTGTGCAGCCAATAGATAAGATGAGAGCCAGCTCCTTCTCTGAGAACATTTACAAGCCCTCTAACATTTCTCCAGTGAAAATAGGGGCATCTTATTCCATAATAATAATTTTACAATTTATACCCCACCCATTGACTGGGTTGCCCCAGCCACTCTGGGCGGCTTCCAACATATATAAAATAATAATAATTATTATAATAATATAATAATATAATAATAATTTATTATTTATACCCTGCCCATCTGGCTGGGTTTCCCCAGCCACTCTGGGCAGCTTCCAACAGAATATTAAAATACAACAACCTATTAAACATTAAAAGCTTCCCTAAACAGGGCTTCTCAAAGTCTGGTAGTTGTTTTTCTCTTTGACATCTGGTGGGAGGGCGTTCCACAGGGCGGGCGCCACTACCGAGAAGGCTCTCTGCTTGGTTCCCTGTAACTTGGCTTTTCGCAGTGAGGGAACCGCCAGAAGGCCCTTGACACTGGACCTCAGTGTCCGGGCAGAACGATGGGGGTGGAGACGCTCCTTTAAAAAAAAAAAACTTTCCCTATACAAGGCTGCCTTCAGATGCCTTGAGGGTCAGATAACTTCATGCCCTCCAACATTTCTCAGATGAAAATAGGGACACCCTAAGGAAAAGTGGGACATTCCAGGATCAAATAAGAAACCAGGACAGCTTCTGTAAATCTAGGACTGTCCCTGGAAAAAGAGGGACACTTGGAGGGTCTGCTTATGTAAAAGCAGTAAACTCTGAGCTGAAATGCACAAACTTTATAAGGCTGGCTTCACCATTAGGTAGAGTGTGGTAGCTGCCTCAGGTGGAATATGCTGGGCAGGGCACAAGAATATGGCCTGCCCTGCACTCAGCTAGCCTGCTACCCTCAGGTCAGTGAAGGTTGATCCATTCAGGCAATTGGAACACTGCCCTGCCAACCTTAGCCAGCCCCCATCTGCCTGCCTTCTTATTGCAACCTGTCCATGAGGTGGCGCCGCCTTCCTTCTCCTAACCTCAGTGTGGAACTCAGCAGAGAAGAGGAAGCAGGAGGTGGGGGAAATTAGCTCCGCCTGTTATTGACTCTGGCTCCACTTACTGTTGGGTTCCTTGCCTTCCACCCACCCCCAGTCCCAAAGGGCACCAGCCAGCATTGCCTCAGGTGCAGTAGAGGATGCTAGTCCATTGCCAGTTTTGAAGGAAGAGTCAATGCCAGCCCAGTTGGCTTCTGTATATGGAATGTGTGAAGGAGGAACATTGTCCTTTGTCCTGGCAGCAAAATGCCAAGCCTGCACAGTGAAGCTGCAATCCAGAGCACCCTTACATGGGAGTAAGCCCCACGAATAGGCTTACTTCAGAGTAAATATACACATAATTGCACTAGCATTCTGTAGTGGACCCACCACTTAATACCATCCATTAATAATGCAGCGGATCTGCGCCCATCTCAATTAAATATACTGCGCTCATCTCACGATACACCAGTTCACACAGATTTCTACAATATACCACAGATTATCTAGTGGGAGGACTTGTGCGAGTCTCAGGCAGGAGTTGATTGAACAAACAAGGAAAGTTTAATTAAACAAAAGAGATTTATGAAACAAAGTGGGTCAGGAACTGCATTCTTTCAGGTAGAAGTCAACTTGTTTATTTTAACTAACTCTAAGATGCCTCAGGCTTAAACACAACACTATAGGCACAGCTCTTCTTAAACTCCAGTTACTAAAAAACAGTTGTTACACTTCAGGTGGTAGATGTTCAGGTTTCTAGAATAGATGGTAAAATGTTCAACTCAGTTTCTGTCACTTAAATATTACAGTTAAATACTTTCAACACCCTACAGTTTCCTTCACAGCTTAATATTTTGGTTCATGAGTGAGGGGCACTTCAACTCAGGCGCCCACTCTTTTAACAATCCCACACCTGAGGTCTTCTAAATGGCATAACAGACCCAAGGGATCACCTCACCCCTTGTTACTGGGTTGGCAGTCTTCAGTACCTGGAAGAACTCTCCCCTCCTGGCTATACGGAGACCCAGGTAGCCTGAATTCCCACAAAATCTACCTCTCCTGGCTCAAACTCAGCCTTCGCAGGACACTCCTATCTGTATACCTTTCCCAGACCCTTGACCTGGTCACCCTATCCAAGCTGCGAGGCTCTGTCGTCTCGCTATGGATAGTCTCCTCAGTGTGTATGTTTAACGTCACTCAGAATCAGTTTTCCTCATCTCACTCCAAACTCCAAACTCCAGTCAAACCCTATCTCTTAACCTGAACCATTGCCCCTTCTCAAAATCAAACCCTATCTCTCATTTTAAATCCAGCCCTGTCTAACTCTCTCCCACCTAGAAACTGCTCCTTTTATTCTCCCCTCACCCAAAGTGCTGTTTCTCCCCCTTCTGTGGCTAGCTGACTCTGTAGCCCATCAGCGAGAGGCTCCAGCACTCTGGTGGAGTTTCAGAGGAACTGCATCACCAGACTCTAGTCCAGGGGTCAGCAAACATTTTCAGCAGGGGGCCAGTCCACTGTCCCTCAGACCTTGTGGGGGGCCAGATTATATACAGTGGACGCTCGGGCACGTTTGCAACCCGCAGCATTCGCAACCCGCAGCGCCATGTCTGCACACGCGTGGGTTGCGATTTGGCACTTATGCACATGCGCAAAGTGCGATATAGTGTTTCTGCACATGCACAAGCGCTGAAACCCGGAAGTAACCCGTTCCGGTACTTCTGGATTCAGCACAGTGCACAACCCAAAAATGCACAACCTGAAGCGTCTGTAACCTGAGGTATGACTGTGTATCCTATGCCCCACAAATAACCCAGAGATGCATTTTAAATAAAAGGACACATTCTACTCATGTAAAAACACCAGGCAGGCCCCACAAATAACTCAGAGATGCATTTTAAATAAAAGCACACATTCTACTCATGTCAAAACACCAGGCAGGCCCCACAAATAACTCAGAGATGCATTTTAAATAAAAGGACACATTCTACTCTTGTAAAAACACGCTGATTCCCGGACCGTCCACGGGCCAGATTGAGAAGGTGATTGGGCTGGATCTGGCCCCCAGGTCTTAGTTTGCCTACCCATGCTCTAGTCCAGGGGTGGCCAACTCCCAAGAGACTGCAATCTACTCACGGAGTTAAAAACTGGCAGTGATCTACCCCCTTTTTTTGGGTTCAGGTCAATGTTGTTGAGTTGTTTTTAGGGAGGGGGAAAGCCACATTTTTTTGTGGGGGGTGCAGTGCAAAATGGTTGAGCTTTTTTCTACTACAAACGCTCAGTGATCTACCGGTAGGTCACGATCTACCTGTTGGACGTGCCTGCTCTAGTCTGTCTCTGCTGTCCATCATGCATTCCTACTTGCCCCAGGTGAGAGAAAAAGTCAGTCCTTACCGGGCATCGTCATCTCGGGCAATTAGAAGGCGCATGTGGCTGGTGGCAGAAGCCGTCCTGAGGATATCCACCGCTCTGCAAGGAAGAGGAAAGAGAGTGATATGCGGCAGGTGACTGACGCTCACCAAGAGGCCTTTTCAGCCTGCGAAGCATCTTCAGACTTGGGTCTCCAGATGTTAAGAACATAAGAAGAGCCTGGTGGATCAGCCAGAGGCCCATCAATTCCAGCATCCTGAAACCAATTCAGAGCCCTGATCCAGAATGCTATACCTTTCGCTTGTAACGCCAAGCAAAGTGTCTCCGTTAACTTCTAAGATCTGGTCCCCTGGTTGCAGGCGGCCTAAATCAAGCAAACAGGCAAGAGAAGTGTCACACATATGGAAAAAGAACATACTCCCTATCCATAATTGCATGGGGGACAATAGGAGCACCAGCAGCTGCCTAATCCTGAGCTGGATCATTTGGTCCATCTAGCTCCATACTGTCTGCACTGACTGGCAGTGGCTCTCTGTCAGATGGGAATCTCTCTCTCTCTCTCATTTATTAACTTTTCTGTTTTGCAATTGAGAGTATTCATTTAAATAACCTTAAAATATCAATTACATCCCTTCTTCTCTTTCCGCGGTTCATTTCGCATAACATATTTTACATAAACTAAACCATTCAGTATTCCATGGTTACATCCATCAAAACTTATTTACACTGTTGAATTTATCTTAATGTTACCAACGTTTTCAACAAATGGGAATCTCTTCACAGGGTCAGCATCACAAGGCCTTTAGGTCAGAAACAGAAGCAATAGATGGCACTTACCATCAGCATGAGCAACACCTCCTGGTAGGATTCTCTTAACGTAAACCCCATATTCCTCTCCAGTAAATTCTTTAATGCCTCCAATCACTTTAATGCCTATCAGGAAAATATAACATAACATAACATTTCCTTACTAAGAAGCAACTGCGACCCCATCCTCTGAAGGCACACGCACCCTGCACACTAGTTTAAAAGCCATGGGAATGCTGGGAATTGTTGGCCTGGTGAGGGGCCTGGAAGGGCTAACGAAACATTGATATGTCAACAAAGAAAGTTGCCTCATACCAAGTTGGGCTATTGGCCCATCTACCTCAGTATTGTCAACACTGACTGGCAGCAGCTCTCAAGGACTTCAGGTAGAAAGTGGATAGATAATATTAGAATTCAGAGGCATTCAATTAAGCTGAATGTTAAAATTTTTTGGGAAATGATATACAATGAATTGAAAAAAATGTTTAAAATGACATTTGTAAAAAAAAACAACCAGAAGCATTTTTGTTAGGGATTGTAGGACAAGACCTGCCAAGGAAAACAAATAATTTATTCATGTATGCAACAACAGCGGCAAGAGTCTTGATAGCACAAGGATGGAAGAATGAGGAAACCCCGACAAAAGAACAGTGGCAAGAGAAATTGATGAACTAAGCAGAACTGGCCAAATTGACTTACAAATTGCGAGACAAGGACAACTGCGACTTCAAGGAGGAATGGGAACTTTTTACAAACTATTTAAAAAGGCAACAAAATGAACTGGACTCCTTGGCAGGTTTTGAATAAACATATACAAATTTAATGGTTGATAACAATTTTATAATATGCAGAGAAAATATGCGAAGAGAAATCAGGGAGAGGAGCTGAGGGAAGTCCTTGGTGGGTGGAGGGGGGAGGGAAAAATAATGTATGTGATTATATGGTTTGATATTTTGTTATGTGGAAATTGATCAATAAATATATTTTTTTAAAAAACCAAAAACTGAATGATGGGAGATTCAGGACAGGGGGTGGGGGAAGGGAGGACTTCTTCACACAGAGCATAGCTGGACTATGGAGCTCTTTCCCCCCAGAAGGAGCAAGGGCCACTGACATGGATGGCTTTAAAGGGTATGAGACAAATACAAATACTCTTGGAGGGTAAGGCTATGACAATGGATACTAGCTACCATGATGATGTTCTTCCCCCACTGTTAGATGCAGTAATGCTTCTGAATTTCATATGCCTGGAGTTACAAGTGGTAAGAATGACTGTTGTGCTCAGGTCCTGTTGGAACAGGATGCTGGACCTGAGGGGCCACTGGCCTAATCCAGCTTCTTCTTCCTTACCACTGAAATACATATATTCCACTCGAGGTATAGAGAACGAGAGTGAAGTGAGCAACCTCAGTAGCGGCCTTGAGGATATGGAACTCCTTCATCAGGGAAGCTTCGTTATAGAACAATGTGTTTTGCAAGATGAACCTATTGGGTTGGAAGTAACACAACTGATACTCCCAGAAAACTGTGCCTAGGATTGCAGTCTTCCTAATCCTAATGAACTGGAATAAATAAATAAAAATGTCCAGTAGCACCTTAGAGACCAACTAAGTATGTTCTGGGTATAAGCTCTTGTGTGCATGCACACTGCTTCAAGCCTGAGGGATAGGAAGATTTCAAGGCAGACACAGTTCTGCAAATCAAACTGTACCCTTTTACATGTCCTCGCTTTGCTCAAAGTCTTCTGTCTCTTATGCCTTGCTTGGGGCATGTGCTGGATACCTGCCCAGAATGCCTAGTGCCACAACATCCCTGACATTAAAATGACACAGAATTCCTGTACGCTGTATTTCTAGTGCACGGCTGAGGAGGATTCCAAGCCAAAAACAGCTGGGGTGAAAAGTTCATTGGGGAGGGAGAGGAAGGAAAATAGGTCAGGTTTGATTGCTGTTTATTTATTTAAAAGCTAAACCATATAAATGGTTTTTATCCCTCCACGGTATATAAAAATAACATATAAAAATGGTAAAATAGCTTTATAAAAGCAGGGGGCTTTCACTCAGACTAGTCTCATTTAAATGAATAGGTGTAAGCTAGTCATGTCCATTGATTTCCGTGGTTTACCCTGAGTTGGACTACACTGGATGCAAACCAAGAACAAGTAGCAAGAGGTAGTGTTCTGTAATGGTTAGAGTGGTTAGGATATAGGAGATGAGGATTGGAATCCCCACTCATGCACGAAGCTCACCGGGCGACCTTGGAGCCAGCCCCTAACCAACCTTACAGGATTGTTGTGGGGATGAAATGGGCAGCGACGGGTGGGGGGGAGAGCCTTATAGGCCACTTTGAGTTCCTGAGAGAAAAGAATGTGATATAGATGCAATGAAAGAGCAAGCAGGAATGGGACACTGGCCTGATTCAGCAGGCTCTTCTCATGTCCTCATGGACTTTTGGTAAGTCATGCCCATTAACTCTTTTAATATCTGTCAATAGAGAGCTTCAGTATTTCTTAATCTTTGCGCATGTTCACACAATATTAAATATCCTTCCTCAAGGGGCTCAGTAATGCATCAGTCACTTGAATTCAGATTAATTGTACCCGTGTTAGAACCCAATTAGATATGGGGTCTCCAACATGGAAAGTGGGCAGGCATCTTCCTTGGTGCCCTTTAAGGCTTCCTGCCCCTCCCAATTTTTAGTTAAAAACAACAACAACTGAGGTGTGTTTTTTGTTTTAGTTTTAGGGGGTTGCTTGGGAAGAGTTGCCTGTTTCTGCTTTAGCCTGCATTTTATTGGTTTTGGGGTATGTGTAGGTGTTTTTGTGTGTTTGTTTAAGGGAAAGGCATTCTCAGCATTGCCATTGTTCCTTCTGTGAAATGGGTATATTGTGGGGCCTACAGCACAGTTCCAAATGTGTCCCCAGCTCACAAAAGGTCAGGAAACCCATAGCCAAATAGGATTTTGAAAAATGTAAATTCATGCATAATGTAAGAGTAAGGCAAATTCTTCCAGTTTCAGTTTTCTTGGCTGGCTCTCACCTCTTTCTCATGCAATCCTATTAGAATGCATGACAGATAGTCACATCTCATCCTTATACACACACGTAGCCAAGGGCGGCTGATTGAGCACAAATAATAGGAAGAGGATCCCTTCCCGCAAACAATTTTTCAAGTGTCTGTTGTTGCACACCCACAGTGCCCTCTGGCGGTAATATATAAGGGCTGGTGCTAAATCCGAAACAGAACTCTAGTTCAGAATCACGCAAAAAAATCGGGATGAAACATGCATGTGAAATTTCCAGTCTCAGCTCCATGTGGAGCTCTCCAGGGTGCTACTGGGAGATAGAACTTTGCTTGCCTCATCATAACCCAAACCCAAAATCCTTACCCAGAATCCTCTGTCATGACTGGAATTATGGATGGAGGAGAAATTTGGTTTGGTTCACATTTTAAAATGGCTTTCAAAACTTTCAAAAACAATGTGCATCTTTTCAAATTCAAATTTCTCTAAATTTTTCAGCACAACTGTGCTCAATTACTGCATACCAAAATGCGTGTGTACATAAGAATGCACATAGTCATGAAAATAACATGCAGAAATGCAGTATATCAGAGAAAGCTTCTTTGCACAAATGCAGTATATTAGGCAAAATTGCATACCAAAATGTGTATTAGGAGAAATTTACACTGAAATGTTGAATTTTGATGAGGAATTTTTTAAAAAAAGATTCACAAACTGATGTGGAAATGTGGAGAACAGAACATAAGATGAGAAAATTGAGAAGCTGAGACCTCATTCATACCATACATTTAAAGCACCATGATCCCACTTTAAACAGCCATGGCTTCCCTCAAAGTATTATGGGAACTGTGTTAAGGATGCTGAGAACTGTTAGCAGACCCCTCTCCTCCTCACAGAACTACAATTCCCAGAGTTCCTTCTGAAGAGGGATTGATTGTTGAATCACTCTGGGTAACAAGCACACCCCCCCCCCCCTTTGCAGCAATAAAAATGTGCTTTAAGCATATGGTACGTCCTTAGCCTTTGGGTACAACTGACACAACTTGGCTTTTGGTCATTTAGAATTTCTGGTGATTTTTTTTTTAAACAATTGGACTGTTTCAATGAAATGAACTCTCTACTGGGTTTTTTAAAATTTTTGTTTTATATTTTACTATTTAATGTGGAATTTGTGGTTCTGATTGTTTGGATGTGTAAGCTGCCCTAAGATCTCTGTTGGTGAATGGATAAACTAAAAACATGAGATTTGACACAGAAATGCCTGGCAGGAAAAGGGCAAAAATGCAATTTATCAAAGGCTCATTAAATTCTAATTTCTTGGAGTCTGGGCTGAAGGCTGTGGGATTATGAATGCTGGTTTTAATTAACAAATCAGCCAGTCAGTGAGAGCCAGCGAGATCAGACTTCCTTGCTCTCAATCCAAGACACAAATAGATGTGTTAACAGACGGGAGGAAGTCCACAGACACTCAGCATCTGTCTATTGCAACCACACACGACACACACAGCACGAGAGGCAACTGAACCAAGGGATCCACCCCATTGACAAACATGCTTTGCTTGGAGGTATTCTGTGAAGCCAAGATCAAAGCAACTGATCTGCTCACGCCTAATAAATATAGGAACATGCTTACTGAATTGCTCTTGTTGGGGTACAGAAAGTTTCAGTGTGAGCCACCTAGGAAAGAACTCACTTGGAGTCAAGACTCCTGTTCATCTAGCTTGGTCATGCCCAATAACAATAACAATTTTATTATTTATATGCCACCCATCTGACTGGGCTGCCCCAGCCCCTCTGGGTGGCTCCCAACAAAATATTAAAAACACAATAAAACATCAGCCATTAAAAGCTTCCCTGTACAAAGCTGCCTTCAGGTGTCTTTGTAAAGTCATATAGTTATTTATCTGTTTGATATCTGACGGGAGGGCGTTCCCACAGGGTGAACCAACAAGACCCTCCTATGCTGACTGGCAGCTGCTCTCCAGAATTTCAGGTATGGCTCTCTCCTGGTCCTACCTGGAGTTGTTGTGGATTGAACTGGGGAACGCAGATCAGATGATATACCACTGAACTACAACCCTTCGCATTTACACATTATGGAAGGGTCTGCTTTGTCTGCTATCTTCCTTTACTCTGCAATAGCCCAATTTTGAACTGAAATGATGGGAACACAAACACACACAACAGAGTCACTTGCCAACACCCTGCTAAAGGTAAAGGGACCCCTGACCATTAGGTCCAGTCATGGCCGCTTTATTGGCTGAGGGAGCCGGCATACAGCTTCCCGGTCATGTAGCCAGCATGACTAAGCTGCTTCTGGCGAACCAGAGCAGCACATGGAAACACTGTTTACCTTCCCGCCGGAGCGGTACCTATTTATCTACTTGCACTTTGACGTGCTTTCGAACTGCTAGGTTGGCAGGAGCTGGGACAGAGCAACGGGAGCTCACCCCATCGCGGGGATTTGAACCGCCAACCTTCTGATCGGCAAGTCCTAAGCTCTGTGGTTTAACCCACAGCGCAACCCGCGTCCCTGCTATTTTCCCCATATTCACCCCCTAGAGTGGTGGCTCCCAAACTTTCTTCGACCACTTCCCCCTTGGTTCCTTAAAAAAACATTACTCAGAATAGCAGTTTGCACAACCCATTAAGAAATAATAATAATAATGCAAAAAAAAAAAAAACCCCAATCAATTGCACATTTATTCAAATTCCAATTAAAACTATCTAATCTAATTAAGTCAACCAAATTGATGCACCTGATTCAGTGACGCCAGCTGCTCAAAGTTGGTTAGTCGTTTACACTTCCAGTGCCTCTTGCCACCTGGTTGCCTCTTAATGTCCCCCTAGGTAATTCCAGTGCCCCCACAGTGGGGGGCACACCCCACTTTGGGAATCAGTGCCCCAGAACTTCCCCCTCCCACCCAATGTAAGCACTAAGTTTCACTTTCTGGAGCCACTTCTCCCTTCCGTTCTGAAGCTCCACACCCGTTTTCACCTTTGCTCCCATATCCATGCATCCTTCCCCTCTGTTCTGCACCCCCTTTGCACAAACACCCATTTTCACAGGAGAGGAAGGAAGCCTGTGGGATGTCCTCAAGGATCCCAAAGTGAGTATATGAAGAGGGTGAGGAGCCAGAGCCATTTGATGGGACTTAGTGAAGGGCAGCTGGAATGCTGGTTCCTCCTGCTCTCCTTCCCTAGTTGGCTGGCCACACCCAGCATCTTCCACCCAACTGAGCAGCCGTGGCAGGGCAAGCTGGTCTACATCCTACTGCAGCTCCTCACCCACATCCTGCAATTTGCCAGGATGCTGCTGGTACTCCTCTTCCATCCTGGTCATCTGCTGGGAGATAGCCATAGCAATGTAGCCCAGGACCAGGAGGGCACAAGCCATGTCCCTTGCCCTTCAAGGCATTGCAGCAGCAGCAGCAGCAGCAGCTGGCCTATGAGCTGCTTGGCCTCACCACTGCATGGGAAAAGCCTGTGATGGCAACTCCACCTTCTCCTCTTCTAAACTGGGCACTCTCCCAGCTGTGGGGAAAGGGGAGACTTCACTGATTTCAGGCCAGGAAAGCAAGGAGGTTTCCCACGAAGGGAGAGCTTGACATTAACAGCTCCACCCACTACCAACCTTTTTGAGGTTTGCCTCTCCAGATGATGCGTTGGTGAGGACAGTGGGAAACTCAGGCTGGCTACATATTTGGCTACCGGTGGCAGAAGCAGCATTCCCCAGGGGGGCACCTGTCTTGTGCACACTGCAGCCCAGCCACTACGATGGCAGCAGCATACTGAACTGCCGGGAGATGAGTGGTGTGCCTGCAGAGCACCTGAATGACATTTGCAGACCAATGGGTATATAGAGCAACAATAGTCAGAGTTGTATCCAAGGCAGTGCGCATTATGTCAGCCTAAGGCTTTACCCTTGTACAATGGAACTTCTCCCGTCCTCTTCCCAGATCTGCTCTGGAGGGTTGGGGAACTCCCAGAACAGATTTAGGGGACTCACTGGGGAAGGAGGAGGAGGGGAAGTTCCATGGTGCAAGCATAAATCCTTGCATGGATGGAATGAGTTTGTGGGATACCACCTTCGCTTTATATATTGGGGCAAGCCTGGTGGAGTTCCCAGATGTGTGTGCACACCTATATTTTAAAGATGGAAACACACGGCTGTGAGAAGTGCATGATGCTTGCAAGGTGCATATTTTCTATAGGACTAGGCTAGTGCAACCCTGGCATTTTCCACAACTATCACAATGTGCCAAGTGGTCCTGAGTCACCCACCCTTTCCCACTTAATATTTCAGCAGATGTTGCTTGCACACTTATAAAGACTAGAAACTGAAAAAATAAAAATAAAACTGAGATTTCCAAAATGCTGCGCTCAATTCCAGGTTTTGCCATTTACCTCCATTGCTTGCATGCAATTGCAACACACACACACACACACAACACAATATTTTGGCCTGTTTATTTCATGCACTAGAATTGTCCTCTTGCACTCTGGAACAGCAACCCAGATCTGTGACTAAGACAACTATATTTAATTACATTTGGCTTAATCTCTTTGTTTTGCTTTCCAGTCTCTGTAGCATCTTTTCCTTCGCCTGGGGTGAGGATTTGGCTATAGGTGAAATGAAGTTAAGCTTAGATCTAAGAAGATGAAGGTTAGGATAATTGGATCTCAGCTTTTCAGAAAAAAAACATTGTTTAACTGGCACCTCTCTATGGTAACTAATTTCCAATTAAATGATCAGTGCAGATCTCTAAGGCACTAGTGGAATTTAGGTTCAGGGAGTTAATTCCAGATTACCAGCTGCACCCTGCACAACAGAGAGTAGATATAATATCCTGGTCTATCCTAGAAAGTCTGTGGACACAGCAACCATGTTTTTAACTCAGTGTGTGTTTTAAAAGTGCCATGCCAAGAATGAGTGGTTGTGTGAATGACAGCACCATGCCCAGTAGTCAGGGTGCACTACTTCCAGACTTTGGCATGTCATCATTGACACTACTCAAAACATAGTAGCTGCACAGAAATATAAGGAACTGTCTTAATATATACTGAGCCAGACCACTGGCCTATTTAGTTCAGTATTTGTTTTAACTGACTGGCAGTGCTTCTCAGGCGTGTCAGGCAGGGATCATTTCCAGCCCTACCTGGAGATGCTGATTCTTCTGACATCTCCTTCACCTGTCTAGCATCTCCAAGAACGAACCAGTGCTGAGGACAGGAGATGCTGCTGACCCGCAAGTGGTGTGCCTTCCTTTTGTCCTGGACCAGAAGGCATGAAAGACTACAAAGCCATAATGCAGTGCAAAGCTGCTTCACACTGAGTCAGGTCATTGGTCCATCTAGCTCAGTATGGTCTACTGGCAGTTTCTCCCCAATGTCTCAGGCAAGGAACATTCCTGACCCTACCTGGAGATGCGAAGGATTGAACCTGAGAGCTTCTGCAGGCAAAGTAGATGCTCTGCCGTGGAGTTTTGGTCCTTCCTCTGGAAGAATTTCTATGATGTTTCGTTTTAAAGTAATTTTTACTGGCTTCCACAAATATATAGCTAGACAAATTAGGCGTAAACATAAGCAATAGCACAAACAAAGCCTGCCCTCCTCCCAAGCTTGCCAGTGACTGAAAAAGTATTCATGTCCTTATGATACCCTGTAGTTTTTATAAAAAATTATCCTATGTTGTTCAGAACCATTGTATGAAAACACCCATCCCCAGTGAGATCACCTTCTCCAACTAAAGTATTCACAAGTATGCATAGTCATGACATCCACATTTGCAGTGATGTGGCTGATAACACATAAATGCTTTTCAGTAGTTTATAAAATAAACTGCCACCAAATACACATACACCTCTTTCCTTGCAGTCCCATTACATTATGAGTTACTTTCTGAGATATAGCCAATCTCCATACATGTTTACACCACAGGTCTGCCCCCCCCCAACCCTGTCGATTCCTCCACCATGTTTGGGTAATGGACAGTGGCGTAGCTAGCCACTTGGGTGCCTGGTGCGGCACGTGTGTCCTGCAGCCAGGGGTGGGGTGAGCCGGCCATGGGGGTGGGGTGCACTGCGTGGACCCTCTCCTCCCCCTCCCCCTCAGCTGCAGGGCGACTGAGGGACAGGCGGTGGGCAGACACAAGCCCCACGCTGCCATTTCAGCATGGAGTCTGCAAGCCACCACGTCACTCCCAGTAGAGATGTGTGGCTCAGGCACGCTGCTGGCCCTGCGGTAAGTGCCGCGGTGTGGCACCCAGTACCAGCCGTGTTTCATTACATTTCTTGACTGAACTAAAAAAATTTGTGAGCCCATAAACAAAAAACTCATATTTTTGTCACCCCCTCAGTGATGACACTGAGGATGGACCGCACCCACTGCACCCCCCCTTCTTCTGCCACTGGTCATAGATCAGCAGTTCTCAACCTGTGGGTCCCCAGATGTTGTTGGACTACAACTTCCATCATCCCTGTGCTCTGGCCTTGCTAGCTAGGGGTGATGAGAGTTGTAGTTCAACAATATCTGGGGACCCACAGGTTGAGAAAGGCTGTAATGGAAAGTTATAATGCAACAAGCAAGGATGTCTGGTGTTTTACAATGCTATTTAACAGGGATGGGGGGGCAGTTTCCAGCCAAAGGGTCACATCCCCTTGGGTACCACATGCCCCTGGTGGGCAGGGCCAGAGGCAAACGTGGCCAGGGTGATAAGTGCAACTTCAGTACGCTACATGCCAGCCACATACAACCCAGAGATTTCTGCACACCCACAAGTCTCTATCTTCCATCCAGGCAAGCAAGCAAGAGGCATCACTCCAAATGCGTTGAAAGAGGGCAGGGAGCAGGGCCAGTGATGGGGTGTGGTTTGGGGAGTGGCTGTGATTAAGGCAGAGTTGTGAGGACCACATCCAGCCTCCAGGCCTGAACTGTCTCGGTCCTGCTGTACAAAAAGGGTGTCAAACAATCATAGGCATCAACTTTAACAAAATGTTAATTTAAGGTATCCTCCCTAATGTTTCTCCACAGACGGACAAGTAGCAATAGACTGCCTGCAGCAGATAGAGTGAATCTTGGCATTAGGGACTTCTGGAAAGCAAAGTAAAACAGGGAAGGCACCCTTCAAAGCTCAAGACCCCTTCTCAGTCCCCTTTTTCCATCCCTCCACAATACTACAGACACCAGAAAAAGACACACTCACCCAGCCCATTGGCGCAGTCATAGAAGTCAATGCAATGGACAGTCCGATCCATTCCGTATGGTCCCATTAGTGTCCTGAAAGCAGAAACCAGGATGAAAAGGAAACTGTTTGTGGACACCAGGGGCACCCTGATTCTAAAGAGAACTGTTATACTGCATCAGGCCTATGGTCCTTCTAGGACAGCCTAGACTATTCTCATGGCCCCCCAATGTTTTGGGCTACAACTCCCATCAGCCCTAGCACTAAACAGAGTCCTAGAGATGGAGACTAAATTTGACGTTATGTGTTTATTTAGAGCGTTTGTACCCTGCTATTGGGTCAGCAAAGTTCCCGCAGCGGCTTATATACAATCAATTAAAACAAGGCAGCCTCTGCCTGTAGGGTTACAAGCTAAAAAAACAACAATAACCCACCAACCACAGCACACAAGGGGCAAAGGACAGGGAGGGAAGAGGAGAAAAAAAGAACCAATTCTTAAACATGTGTTCTTATAATGACCAGCTGGCACAGTTAGGTGTAGGAAGTGCCTGGTGGAGCCAGGCTTTCGGCAAAGCTGATGGAGGAAGCCCTGTTTCCCATCTGTGATGGCCTGGGAATCCAATTCAGAATCTGAACCTGAGGATTCCCAGCCTGCACAGGAGTCCCCACCTCCATGGCCGGCTGAGCTGGGGCAGGGGCTTGAACCTGAAGGGCCCTCACCTGTGCCGGGTCCTCAGGAGCAGACACCAGCTGAATCTGCTCTGGCTCCGAAGGTGATCGAGAACCCATTGCCTGCAGGTGCTCCTCTCCCAGCCCTGTCAGGGGAAGGTGAGGTTGCCTCTGGGTCCAGTAACCCTCCAGCCTCTCCGGAGCTGCAGAGGATCAGGGCAGAGAGGCGGAGGGAACTAAGTTCTCACAGGAGGAGTGCTCGACCTAAGGCCAGGAGAGGCGAGTTACCTGTGGGCCGGGACCGCCCTATGCCTCAGAGGAGATAAAGGCCAGTCAGCCCAGTCCCAGGTTGCGGGAGCAACATCGTTGGTGAACTGTTCCTGCCGGCACCCTGACCTGCTCTCCTGAGTTCCTGACCACGCCTGGCCCCTCGCTTTGGACCTTCGCTTCACCCCTGACAAACAGCCTCCTTACCCTCGACCTAGAACCGGACTTTGACCACGCCGCATGGTACCCCCCCCCCCGGACCAGCACACCATCTGTCCCACTGAGGCAGCCCGATTGAACCCGGGACCCTCTGCATGCAAAGCGGAGACTCTGCCATGGAGCCACAGCCCTTGCCCTTTGAGGGGAGCCTGCGTTCTTACGTGTGTCCCTCACGTTCTCTACGTGACCCAATGATGTGCCGGCGCTTGCCTGGCCCCCCTTCAAGCCCTGTTTCTGAGCCGTTACCTGCTAATAATGACAGCTCCCTTGTAGAGGACCGAAATGGCTGGCATCTTGCGTGCCGGAGATGTCCAGTCCGCTGCCTGGCCCGTAAGCGTTCTGCTTTGGCTGAGATCCGGCAAAAAGTGGCGGAGATGGGGAGTGGCTCATGTGACCATCCCCATGGCACGTCAGGTCCACCCCAAACATTAACACAGATCACTGGGAAACCATCGCTCTCTTAAGATTAAAGCTTACGCAAGGCTTTTACGGATGCAGCCTCGGCCTATCGCAGAGGGATTCGGCAGAAGAGAGGGGGCAAAACAATTCAATTAGACTGAAATAAATCCTCTGGACGTTCCCTCCCCTTGCTCTTAAATCATCGTTGCTCACGCATAATTAGAGCAGCAGAGTAATTATTCTGATGTGTTTTTATTGTTTGCCAGGTGCCCTGGTTTGGAACAGGCAGCAAGGGAAGGACACCACTCAGATGAAGTCAGGTAACCTTGATGTTGCCCGGGGTAGGTTGAGATCCATGGAAAGCCCCTCATTGTAATAACTTGTTGCCGAATTTCTCGTTAACATCACCCCGTTCCTTTTGCTGCCCTATATAACTGTGGTGGAGGAACCTCAGACTTGGGAGCCAAATGTGGCCCTCAAAACATCTCTATCTGGCCCCAGAACTCTATCTGGGCCACACACCCTCTCCCTAAGCCATGATTCTCACTGGTCCTCCTTTGACCCCTGAATTCTTTTGCCTGGCAGGGATTTGTCCTTGAACTCTGGTGAGGTTTCTCTCTCGCCTGGATGGAGGACAGAGGTGTGTGTGTAGAGTACCTAGCCTACTGTGCAAAGGTAAAATTTGCATTTATTGCTCTGCCCACTTTTATTTCTGGCCCCTCCCACCCCTGGCAGGTGGCCTCTGGAAGGTTGCCCAGAATTCACACAAACCGCAGGGAGGTATCAGCAGACCAAGGGGTGGAACCCAAGGTTTGGAGACACACAAACAAATGGAGGGATCCCTAAAGGAAAGACTGTCTTCAGACAGGCCTGATTAAAGTCCCCTGCCACAACAAGGGCGCCCTCTGGATGGATTTGTTGCTGCCTAGACATGACATCATATAACCGGAAGACGCACATGCTGGTTTGAGGGTCTCCAAAGGTTGGACGGTATGGACTCCTATCCCCCCTCCACAGAACTACAATTCAAAGAGTGATCTAACAGTCAATCCTGCTTCTTCCCAGAGAGCTCTGGGAACCGTAGATCTGTGAGGGGGAATAGGAGTCTTCTAACATAGTATTTTTTTTAAGCTGAGGGTGAACTAGAGGTGGCATGGATGATGAGTGGCCCATTATCAACATTGTATTTTTCTGATTAAAATCTCTCATTTTTCCTGTGCATTTTCCCCACATTGGGATAGGAAAACGGCTAGGGGAAAGGCAATTTTTAGTGGAAAATGGCCCACATGAAAAGGATTACATAACCCACCCTCCTCCCCCAAATACCACCTATCGCTGCTCCTATCAAATAGACGGCCTCTCCTGGCTGCATTTCAGATTTGTTTGTTTTTCACAATGCCCAGCCGGGCCTAATTTGGTCTTGTGTTTCAAGGGATCTGCTGACAACGTAAAAAACTGAGCCATGCCCTAATGCAGCTATATAAGGGGCAGGATAGTGGCCTATTTATTTTTCTCTGATCATTATTCTGAATATTGAGGTCTACAAGGTCACTGGTGCATTAGAGGATTTGGGATGAGACAGTGACTTTTGGCTGCATAAAACAAAAGCTGTGAGATAGCAAATAAATGTC
Source organism: Podarcis muralis (assembly GCF_964188315.1). Taxonomy (NCBI): domain Eukaryota; kingdom Metazoa; phylum Chordata; class Lepidosauria; order Squamata; family Lacertidae; genus Podarcis; species Podarcis muralis. The sequence goes on from NC_135668.1 coordinate 36,339,981, forward strand.
TGTTTGCAAATGAGCTCCAACAGCCGCCGGTTCAGAGCCCTAGATGTGGTGCTCAATGCACCTTATGTGCAGTAGTTTTTTCAGAGAGAGGGAGACTGATCATTATAAGCTTGTGGTAATGTGGAGGCAGGCTTTTTACCTGGTGGCATCAGTGTTGTGGAATGCCCTCCCTCCTGAAATATGAGAAATCCCATCTGCATTGGCATTCCACCGGCTCTGGGAGACACACCTGTTTTAGCAAACATTCCCCCAAACATGACCTTCTGGTCTTATTCTTCTAATTATTTTTCACTGTTTTAATTGCTATGCTTTTAAACTGGCAGAATTTGTTGTATTTTTAAAATTATGACTGTTTTAATGCTTTGATTGAATGGTTTATTGTGTGTTTTAATTATGCATAGATTTTATAATTAATCTTATAAACCACTTAGAAGCCTATATCTATCTATACTGTATATATAGCATCATCATAATCAGGGAAGCAGCAGGTAGACAACAGGAGTTTAGCTCTTTCCTATGCTGCAGCAGTATTGACGAAAACAACTCTTTAGAAGTCACGTTCCCTTCTGGTAGGATCAAGGAATCTGTTCTGTTTCTCTTAGTGTTCCACACACCCCTTTCCCAGTCTTGAATTCAGTTCTCCACATTTCTGTATCAATTTGTGGGGACGACGACACCTCATGTAAATTAATCAGCATTTTAGTGTAAATTTATCCGAATAGTCAATTTTTTTGTATTCAGTTTTACCTAATCGGCACATTTTTGTAAAGCAATTTCCTCTAACATAATGCATTTGTGCAAATTATTTTCACTTAATAGATGCAAATGTGTTTTTCTGCACATTACTTGGCTGCATTGAAAAATTAAGAGAAGTTCCAGTTTCAAAAGATAACTTTTTTTGGTTTGCACACTCTCTGGGGAAATGTGAATGATGCAGACTAGCTGTTAAATGTAAACTGAATAAATGTTGTCTCCCCCCCTCATCCTTCCCTTCTAGGTAACCTTCTGGGCACCATCCATGGAAGGCCTCCATTTCCCCCTACTGCTGCCATTCCTCCATCTCCGTCTCCCACAGAGAGTTAAATCCTCAGCTGCCAAAGAGCTACGTCATCTCATCCTGTTTCCCCCTCTGCTGAGTCGGCCACCTAATCTGATCAAGGGCCCACTGTGTGCTGGAATAGGGTGATTAGAGAGCTGGATGATGCAAAATGGCTGTAGCCATAGCAACGGGGGAGAAAGGCCATGCACCACAGAGGTGTGCTTAGTGCAGATAGCAGTAGATAGCAGGAAGCAGCTTTGTGGGCAAAAGGAGCAAAGAATCCCTTGAGCAAGTAGCTGTTGTGATAGACTGAGCCCTCTGAAGATCAGTTGCCCATGCAGGGCTCAACCAAAGGATGAGATGGATGAAACTGTCAATATCAGTGTCTCATTTTTCCCCCTTCTTAAGTTCAGTTTCTTTCTTTCTTTTTATATTGCAAAAAATCATCAAAATTTTACTGCATTTTCTCCCTATCATGCACATTTTTTTGTATTCAGTTCCCCTGGATATACAGTCAATGGGCATCTCCTCCACCCACCAATGTCTTTGAAGTCCTTCAACGTTACCCCTCTTAAGAATGTGGCCCTCCAATCTTTCACAAAGTACAGCAGGCATTTCAGAGTAGGAACTTTATCTCAGCAATATCAGAGGCAACCCACAAAGAGAAAGAACCAGGAAAATGGTTCCATCAAGAAACCATTCAATGGATTTGATGATGTCATCATGGAACCAATCAGCTTTGACTGTGGTGACATCACCAGGAGCAAATGAATGCAATTGTGGATTAGGGTAATGCTTCCTAGAGGAGTCACACTGGTAATTCCAGACAATCAGGTAACCTGAAGAAAATGGGGTGTGATAAAATGTGCTGTGGAGCTAATTACATTTGACTACTGGCTGACAATGGGACGTGGGTGGCGCTGTGGGTTAAACCACAGAGCCTAGGACTTGCAGATCAGAAGGTCGGCGGTTCAAATCCCCGTGACGGGGTGAGCTCCCATTGTTCGGTCCCTGCTCCTGCCAACCTAGCAGTTCAAAAGCACCTCAAAGTGCAAGTAGATAAATAGGTACCGCTCCGGTGGGAAGGTAAACGGCGGTTCCGTGCGCTGCTCTGGTTTTCCAGAAGCGGCTTAGTCATGCTGGCCACATGACCTGGAAGCTGTACACCGGCTCCCTCGGCCAATAAAGCGAGATGAGCGCCGCAATCCCAGAGTCGGTCACAACTGGACCTAATGGCCAGGGGTCCCTTTACCCTTTACCTTTACTTACTGTCTGACATCACACAAAACAAAACAAAACAAAACAAAACAAAACAAAACAAAAAAAGGACAGGCTGGAAAAGTGAGGATTTCTTTTCCCTTCTACAAAATATGGCGAATAGTTAAACAGGTTACAGCAGCTCTAAAATAAAACTGTGTATCTAAATGGGACCCAACTGTACATTCTGACATCTACTTCAGCACAAATCACCAGATGTGAGTAGGGAACCAGCTAAACTGAATACAAATCCATCCTGTAATAGCCCCACTCTGTTTTGCACTAGCCAGATTGCATCTGGAGTACCATGCCCAGTTATGGACACCACATTTTAAGATGGACATTGACAAAAGCCCTTATTTACAGTTCCTTTAAAAAAAACACCCAACTCAACAGATGGATACTTGTTCTCATGTAGGAGCACTGCATGACTTTTTTCTTTTCTTTTCAGTAGGGGAACAATTCTGAAAGGAGCAGCCATTGCTTTATCCCACCTGAATAGACTCTGGAAAGTCACCAGAAGGACTGAAGTATTTTCAACAGGCAAAGGTTTGGGTTCTGAACCATCGTAAGTGCCAAATCATGGTTTGGTATTATGTGAGAATTGAATCACTGAACATGATGCAAGCCTGCCCTTCATAAATCCTTTCCATTCAGGAGAATGAGTCTATAATAACTCCACATCTGATTCTATAATATTAAGGGAGGGGGAGAGTTGGAGTCCTCGCTGAAACCATTTTCCTTGCACTCCACTAGTAAGTCAAACATATTAAGGGTTAACGTGATTATCCGTCTCCTGACATTTCTAAATCCCTCCACAACTCTCCACCCCACCCCCCACATACTCCCCAGTCTGTAGGATTTTACCGGTTATAAACTTATTAACAGAAGCAGGTGGTCCGATACGCCCGTCTCTAGACTGTCTATCCCAGAGCTGACCTCGCCAGATCGTGTGGGGCTCAGGAAACTGGCTGAAGGACTATAGTGGGTGGGAAGGAAGTGGAGAAGCCGCTGCAAAATTGATGTCCTTGTGAGGATTGAGGTGGGGGGTGGGATTTGCATGTGTCTCGGTATGACAAATGAGGACTTGCCTTCAAGGTCATATGGGCTCGGGACTCGGGACTGCAGGATGGTGGAGGGAAGCTTGCCAAGAGTGTGTAGGGCCATCCCTACCTTTATACAGAGTAAGGCATATGCCTCAAGCTGCAGTGAGGTTAGAGGGCGGAGTTTTATGTGCTCTGTGGCCCACACTGCCCTCCCTAAACTAACCCTGAGCTTCGTTGGCTTGCCCTGCACTCTCAAAAGCAACTCACCCTGTACTTCCCCATCTGTCCTGCATTCCTTAAGCTAACCTGCTTTGTACTTCCTAAGCTCGCCTGCCCGCTGCTCCCTAAACTGGTTTGCCCTGTGTGGGAAGCAGTAGAGAAATTAAATTATTGTTTTTTGTTTAATAATAATAATAATAATAAATGTCACTGCTTCAACAAAGGAATGGAAAAATCACCACTAGATATTACGACATAAGGTAATGGAAGTTGTTGTTGTTGAAATTTGTATACAGTGGTACCTCGGGTTAAGTACTTAATTCGTTCCGGAGGTCCGTTCTTAACCTGAAACTGTTCTTAACCTGAAGCACCACTTTAGCTAATGGGGCCTCCCACTGCCGCCGCACCGCCAGAGCCTGATTTCTGTTCCCATCCTGAAGCAAAGTTCTTAACCCGAGGTACTATTTCTGGGTTAGCGGAGTCTGTAACCTGAAGCGTATGTAACCTGAAGCGTATGTAACCCGAGGTACCACTGTACCACCCTATACCTGTAGATCTCAGGGCAGTTTGCAACATGAAAATAACAACATAAAGACCACAGAATACATAATAAAAATAAGAACAAACCAATAATCCCTCCTCCCACAACACATTTAAAAGGTCATCAAATGTCAATCAGCCGAAGAAGAGGAACATTTTCGCGTCGCTCCTAAAGGTGTATAATGAAGCCACCAGCCAAACCTTCCGGGGGGGGGGGGAGCACCCTTGGAATGTGGTCATGGCGAACTTGATCACATTTATGTCTTCTGCAAGCATATTTGTGCCCTTGGCATGGGGATAAAAAATAAAATAAAATCCCAGTCCACAGGGCCCTGTGTTTGCTTGGCTGTGGAGCTGGACTGTGTCAAGAAGCAATCTCAGCCATGCCCAGTGCTTCCCCACCAGCAGCTCTTGCAAACTCCCTCCCTCCCTCATGAGAGAGGAGCTTCCAATTTTGACAGGCGCTTAAAATCTCATTTGCTTTATCCTCATCCCACTAGAAGCTGGCAGACTGAGCCGTGCAGTTTGTGACAATTTTGAAAAGCTGATTTCATGGAAACTCCGAGGCGAAAAAGATACACCAAGCATTCCATTTTTTTGGGGGGGGGGTGTGGAAGGCACGACTGATTATATCTATGTACCACTTCAAAGGGATGCGGGTGGCGCTGTGGGTTAAAGCCTCAGCGCCTAGGACTTGCCGATTGAAAGGTCGGCGGTTCGAATCCCTGCGGCGGGGTGCGCTCCTGTCGTTCGGTCCCAGCGCCTGCCAACCTAGCAGTTCGAAAGCACCTTCGGGTGCAAGTAGATAAATAGGGACCGCTTACCAGCGGGAAGGTAAACGGCGTTCCGTGTGCTGCGCTGGCTCGCCAGATGCAGCTTGTCACGCTGGCCACGTGACCCGGAAGTGTCTGCGGACAGCGCTGGCTCCCGGCCTATAGAGTGAGATGAGCGCACAACCCTAGAGTCTGGCAAGACTGGCCCGTATGGGCAGGGGTACCTTTACCTTTACCTTTACCTTACCACTTCAAAGCCCTCTATGCCTAACTTGTGGTCTGGCTTGGTCTGCTGCGGCAGAACGAGATGGTTGCATCCTGATGTGGGGGGTGGGGTGGACAGCACCCACTTGAGGCTGCAAATGGAGGGGTGTCATTTTTGAAAGTGCCCCCTTGGATAAACAACCTCCCTGCAAAGTTTAAACAACAACAACACTGGCCACATCAGGTAGAAAGGTTCTAGCCCTATTTCACTCCCTGCAGTGCTCGTTTTCTAAATACTGGGTGTTCTTTACATAGGAGAGCATCCAGCCCTGCTGTTGCTGAAGAAGAGGAGGAGGAAGAAGAAGAAGAGGAGGAGTTTGGATTTGATATCCCATTTTATCACTACCCTAAGGAGTCTCAAAGCGGCTAACATTCTCCTTTCCCTTCCTCCCCCACAACAAACACTCTGTGAGGTGAGTGGGGCTGAGAGACTTCAAAGAAGTGTGACTAGCCCAAGGTCACCCAACAGCTGCATGTGGAGGAGCGGAGACGCAAACCCAGTTCACCAGATTACTAGTCTACCGCTCTTAACCACTACACCACACTGGCTCTCAGTCGATACTGACCCGATGGCAGGGCCTTCTTGGTATTGCTTCCACATTTGTGGAGCACCTCTCTGGTGAACATTCATTTTCAGCCAGGCCTTTCATAGATGAAAGCTACTGTTCTTGGCAACCTTGAAATTATTAGCTATGAGGACATATAGCTGTGCTTTGATGTTTCTACATGTTTAATGTCCCTAAATGGTTTTTTAAAAAACATTAAAATATTTTTATTTGATCTTACAAATTCGTTCACACTCATAATCACAAATAATAAAAATTACACAGGGTTCTTCCGAATCTCAGACCTCCCTCCTCCCATCCATGGGTTCTTTAGTTTAGGTAGCTTAAAAAAAAGTTTTTAATGCATCCATTGTTTTGTGATTTTGTCATTTGCCACCCTGGGAGGAAGAAAAACAAACCCCTGTGTTGCAATACAGAGATATCTGCTCAAATACAGCTGGATCAACTGTTTCAAAGATGAATCTTTGTCAGCAAGTACTTTTTTAGAATAGCCATGCAGGTAAATATAATACTTGTGGATCAGAGCTCATTAACCAGTGTAGCTAACTGATGCTGATAAAACCAATGTTTGGTTTGTGGACGCGGGTGGCACTGTTGACGCGGGTGGCACTGTGGGTTAAACCACAGAGCCTAGGACCTGCCGATCAGAAGGTCGGCAGTTCGAATCCCCATGACGAGGTGAGCTCCCGTTGCTCGGTCCCTGCTCCTGCCAACCTAGCAGTTCGAATGCACGTCAAAGTGCAAGTAGATAAATAGGTACCACTCCGGTGAGAAGGTAAACGGTGTTTCCGTGCGCTGCTCTGGTTCGCCAGAAGTGGCTTAGTCATGCTGGCCACATGACCCGGAAGCTGTACGCTGGCTCCCTCGGCCAATAAAGCGAGATGAGCGCCGCAACCCCAGAGTCGGTCATGACTGGACCTAATGGTCAGGGGTCCCTTTACCTTTACCTTAAGAACTTATAAACTGTATGGAATTACTTGCTGACGAAGATTCATCTTCGAAACCGTTGATCCAATCCAGTTATACTGTTCTGCTTGTTTGCTAATTGCTATTGAATTTGTTACGTTGGAGCACCCACTACAATACTTCTTGGACATTGAAAGGCATCCTGCCTACATCGTGGCCTTCATCACCAGTAACTCATTACGTTGACTACTCTTTGGTTATAGACTGACATATACATTATTTGGAAATTGTTAATGCTGGATGACATTTTGCTACCAATCATATTACATTTATTACATTCATTAGCTACGTGTTGCCACTGTATTTGAGCAGATAGCCCTGGGAGGAAGGGCATGTGTGTGTGATTGGAATTAAATCCCTCTGTTTTCATGGGATTTATTCCCTAGAAAGCGTTTCTTTGGGAATGGTGGCCTTAGGAGACTATCATGGGCTCAATTTATGCCCCATGTATTCATTGCTAGTCCTGCTGAAAGTAGAGGCATTGACAATATTTTGGCCACCTCATGAGAAGAGAAGACTCCCTGGAAAAGACCCTGATGTTGGGAAAGATGGAGGGCACAAGGGGACGACAGAGGACGAGATGGTTGGACAGTGTTCTCGAAGCTACCAGCATGAGTTTGACCAAACTGCGGGAGGCAGTGGGAGACAGGAGTGCCTGGCGTGCTCTGGTCCATGGGGTCATGAAGAGTCAGACACGACTAAATGACTAAACAACTAAACAACAACAACAGGCCTTTTAATTCCAGTGGTCTGCTCTGAGTTTGAGGCAACCCACTGAGCACAGGGGAATTCCTACTTGGTGACACCAAACCAGTCACTTGGGAAAAAGACAGGAAGTCAGCCCTTGAGTTAGCCATGCTCAATGCATTTGTGCACAAATCGACTCCTAATTGATCTTGATTTGAATTACAAGAATATCGTTTGCTAGAGAAAGCGCCAGACCCAGTAGACATCTGATCACTTTTGAACCCATCAATTTTGACAAACAGAATTTTTAAACAGAATGGTAGCATCACCAAGGCTAGCACTTGGGTAGCATGGAGAGTGATTTAATCTGGGTTAAAGCCCCACATTTCCCCTCCCACACAAGATCATGTCCACCCCTCACTATTTGCTTTCTGAAGATACAGCTTGCAACAGGCATCACCTTCGGGGGGAAATAGCTGTCAGAAGAGGTTATTTTCAGAAGAAAATTGGCACACGGCCCTGTGATCCATATTGGGAGTGGAAGCATGTTTTGGATCAGGGGTCAAAAATAAAAATTGACAGTTTTAACACACTCTTAAAAAGAAAGAATAGGTTTCCATGCAATTTCTCCCTGATATGAACAAAAAAGTGATTTCAAAACATCATTGTGAAAGTAACATTTCACTGTTATGCTACATTTCCTAAAAACACACCATTGAGCCTGAGTGAGTAGCAGCCTGTTTATATTTTTAATAAGTAACAATAAGAAATACATTTGAAAAATGACTAATTCACTGACTGTGTTCTTAGCTGTCCCTTCTCCCCCAAATTTGAGGTAGTTCAACTGCAGATTTGCTGGTAATGCAAAGGGAGAGAGATACATCTGCCCCTCCAAGTGCCCCTATTCTCCAGGGACAGTTCCAGATTTAGAGAAGCTGTCCTGGTTTCTGATTTGATCCTAGAATGTCCCTCTTTTCCTTAGGACGTCCCTATTTTCATTGGAGAAATGTTGGCAGGTATGGTAGGATGTCACTAATTTCATCGAAGATCATGGAGTTATGCGGCCCCTGAACCAAGGAGATAAGCAATTATACAGCCTTTAGAAGACACCTGGAGGGTAGCTTTGTATAGGGAAGTTTTTTTAATGTTTTAAGTTTTATTTTTATATGTTGGAAGCCGCCTAGAGTGGCTGTGGCAACGCAGTCAGATGGGCGGGAAATACCATATTTTTCGCCCCATAGGGCACACCACCCCATAGGACGCACCTAGGTTTTTTTTGCGGGGGGGGGGGATAAAGAAAAAAATTTATTTCCCCCCAGGCACGGGCCTGGCGTGGGGGAAGCCCGAGCTTCCCCAGCCCCCAGAACAGCCTGCTATCCGCAAGACTAGGGAGCCGCGCCAGTCTCCCCAGGCTTGCGGAGAGCTGCGCGAAGCCCGGGCGCGCTGAATACGTGCTGAATTTCCTGGACATAGTCGGAATATAGCAGTCGGAAATCGCTAAAATGTCCTGGAATGTTGGAGCATATGATATATTTGTCTTTCCGAAAGGACAAGGCAGAAAAACCAGCCACTTTAGCACAGACTTGGCTTAAAGAAGTGCACCTTCATTCCGCCCCTCTCCAAATGTTAGCATTAGAAGACATGTAGTAATCATGCCCCCTCGGCTCAATTAGGAACATCTGACATAATAAGCAACACAAAGGTATCTATAAACATGTGCAAAGTGCAATTCCCATATGAGAATGGGGGGGAAAACTTTTCTGTGAGAATGGCTTTCGTTCCTGGCAAGCTTCAGTCTTACTTGCTGTCCATTTTAGATCCATTTTAAACAGGGCTTAATTTTAACTAGGCCTAAGACCCTGGACACTGGTGGTGCTGTGGGTTAAACCACAGAGCCTAGGGCTTGCCGATCAGAAGGTTGGCAGTTCGAATCCCTGCGACGGGGTGAGCTCCCATTGCTTGGTCCCTGCTCCTGCCAACCTAGCAGTTTGAAAGCACATCAAAATGCAAGTAGATAAATAGGTACTGTTCCGGCGGGAAGGTAAACGGCGTTTCTGTGCGCTGCTCTGGTTCGCCAGAAGTGGCTTAGTCATGCTGGCTACATGACCTAGAAGCTGTCTACAGACAAACGCTGGCTCCCTCAGCCAATAAAGCGAGAAGAGTGCCGCAACCCCAGAGTCATCTGCAACTGGACCTAATGGTCAGGGGTCCCTTTATCTTTTAAGACCCTGGACCTTGTTTTCAGAGCCCTTGCAGGAAATGAGAAGTGATGTGATAGGAGCAGAAGATGCTGAGCATGTACAGAGTGTATTTCTTTCTCACCACAGAGTAAGAAAAGTACTCCTTGTGCAACTAAGATTAAGGAAGTCATAACATCATCACCACCACCACCACCACAACAACAATATAGTGGTTTAGTCACTTGCTATTAGGGATGGGTGAATATGTCAATTTTGGTGTATCTTTGTTTCTCATTTTTCAGTTGGCAGTGTGTGTGTGTGTGTGTGTGTGTGTGTGTGCGCGCGCGCGTGTGTGTCCCCTCAGGAAATTTATTTGCATTTATTGCGAATTTATCTACTCATCTTTGTATGCAGTTTTTCCTAATGTACACATTTTTTTTGCAAAGCAATTTCCCCTAATATTATGCATTTTTATATTCTTTTAGATTCTAATACCCTAGTGAAGGTGCACAACTTGGCTGGAAAACTGCGTTGCAAAATTCAGAAAAATGAGAATTTTTGCAAGATGGCTATGTTTCGGTTCACTTATAGTTTCAAAAGGCAAGAATTGCGTAGATTGGCCTTTAAATGTGAACTGGGCCGAATTTCTCCCCCATCCCTGTTTACTACACAAAAAAACCCATTGAGATTAATAGACCTAAGTCATGTTCATTCATTTCAATGAACCTACTCCGAGTAAAATTAACATTGGCTGCAATCCCATGCATTTACATCATCATCATCGGAATCCATGATAATGTTCATCCGTACAACATTTTTTGCCCTATTGTAAAAATGCACCATATATAATGGCATCATATTGCATCCTTGAATTTCCTTGTTTATTTGAAATGAGGAGGAGGAGGAGGAGGAGCAGGAGAACTTGGCTAGGCACGCTCCCTTCTGGGGGGAGAGAGAGAGAGGATAATGGGGCGTTATCTCCTACCTTTCCGTATCAAATTCTGCCATATGTGGAGGCTGGAAAAGTACTAGGCCAAGATCTTTTTCCTTCTTCTCTTTCTCCTTCTCCTTCTCCTTCTGTCTCTCCATCTCCTTCTCCTCCCCCCCCCCTCACATCCCCAAACTCTCTAACAAATTAATCTTTTAATCAGTCACTGAGTTGGGCCATATTTATCAAAGTGATGGGGACACATTATCTCCCTGGCCATCTGTTTGCTGCCCTCCAAAGCTGGCTTGCTGGACAAAATCCTAATAAAAGTGTAAGGACAGCTGAACATCAGGCCGCACAGCTGGCCCTTTTCACACGCAGGGGGCCGCTCTGGCCATAGAGCTCCGGCTTTTGCTCAGGGCGGGCAACTTGCCGCTGATGCGTCACCAGAACTAATCATCCCCATATTGGAGAACAAACAGAGCAGCCTCTGCCGGGAGGGCTGCCATTTCTTATTCTCTTTCTCTGGCCAGGGTTGGAATGGGCCTGGCATCTGCTGGGGTCCACACTCTGACAGAAGGCTCACTGTCAACCATGGCTGCCCCATGCTTTCCTCCCCAGAAGCAGGCAAGCTGCTAAGTCTGCTAAGATCTCCTTCCCAGCACCTCCCAGAACCAGCCAATGCTGATGCCTAGTGGCATTAAAGACTACATAGTCTCAATGCAGTGCAAGTGTGTACCTTCTCCTTGTCAGAAGGCCTTAAAGACCACAAAGCCATGATGCAGTGCAACATAGCAAGCTACCTTACACCAAGTCAGACCATTGGCCTATTTAGTTCAGTGCCATCAGGCAGGGGCTGTCCAGGATTTCGGGCAGGTGACCCTCCCAGCCCTAGCTGGGGATGCTGGGGATTGAACCCGGTGCCTTCTGCATGCAAGGCAGATGCACTAATGCTGAGCTGCAGCTCTTCTCCTAGAAGAGGCTTATACTGAGTCAGACCACTGGTTCATCTAGTCCAGTATTGTCTACACAGTGACCCTCCAGGGTTTCAGAGCTGTACCTGGAAGTACCAGGGATTGAACCAGGGACCTTCTGCAGGCAAAGCAGGTGTGCTGCCACTGAGCTGCAGCCCTTTCCCTGGTGCCCCTTGTGCCAGCAGCAGTGATTCGGGCACTCTGCACCAGCTGGAAGAGGTTAGAAGAGAAAGGGAAAGGTGGTGGCCGTGGTGATGGAGGAAGTAGTTGAGACAGTGGGGCATCTGTGCCTAAGGGGCCTGGAGGTCCAGTAGAGCAGGAAGGGGTCCACAACCGGGACCAGGCAAACATGGAATCAGCCAAGGCTGGGGCCAGCACCTGTGGCATCTGTCCCACAATGCATCTGGCAGGGTTGGTTTGTTCATGATGCATGGGTGGGTAGTTGCCTCAGGCGGCAGGCCATGGCGGCTGCTAGCATTGCCACTGCCAGCTGCCCCACTGCCGACTGCAGCAGCCGCCATTGCTGGTTGCCACCAGCACCATTACCAGCCACTGCTGCAACCACAGGGCAGCAGCTGGAGAAGGAGCTGAAGGAAGCTGTTTACCAGCAGATTGTTTTTCTCCTTCAAGGAGTAATAATACACACATTTTTCAGAACAGGTCACTGATGCCCTGGGAAAGTGGCAGCCTAAACTGTTTAAAAGGAAAGATGGAGGGGAAGTTTAAAAAGAAGAAGCTGGTGACTATGCTCCTGTCTCTAATAGGGATGGAGGAACCAGTCAATGTTGGTTTCTCATTTTCAAAGAATCTGCCTACTTCACTTTCTCATTTTCAAAGAATCTGTCCGTTTCAGTTTCTTCAGTTTCTCATTTTTCTAATATATATATATTTTAAAAGTCCTCATGAAAGTTCACCAACATCTTGATCTGATTTTCTCCTAATATTCACAGTTTTGTATGCATTTTTGTGCAAGAAGATGCATTTTTTTTGCATGTTATGTTCACGAATGCATGCATTCTTGTACACACTTTCCCCTAATATAAGAATTTGGGGGTCAGAGAATTTCACTGCAAAATTTAGAGAAGAGCGAACTTCAAAGGATAGTTGTGCTTCAGTTCACAAATAGATTCATGGATTGCAAATTAAACAGGTCTGCATTGCAACACAATCCGAAGCCAACTTCTCCCCCCAAAGTATGTTCCCTGTCTGCAGGTCATCTGAAATACAGGAGGAATGCAGCTGTAACTGGAAAATTGTGGCAAAAATTGTTTCAGGCAAGCAACTAAGGAGGAGCTTAAGGGGGGAAAAGATCTTCAACTGTGCAATGATCTTTTGACTGTGAAAGTCATCTGGATTTCTCCTGCCCCACCCCTGTGAGTGTGAAGATAGCACATCCCCACCTTTGCAGCCTAAGAGACCAACTCTAAGGAAAACTCTCCCTTTTCAGAAGCATCTCTAGCAGCTACCCAAAGTACCATATTTTTCGCTCCATACGCGCACCTGACCATAAGGCGCACCTACTTTTTCTTTGGGGGGGGAATTCAAGAAAAAAATATATGCGGCTCTTGGGGGCTTTTGCGGGAGGTGGGGGAAGTGAGAGAGCCTTGCTCTGTCCCTTCCCCCACCTCCCGCAAAAGCCAGGGATAGCCGCATGAAGCCTCCCCAGGGCAGCGGGATGAAGCTCCCCGCTGCCCTGCGGAGGCTTCACGGGCTACCCCAGAGCTGCTTGACCCAAACAGCAGGTCAGGGCTGGTGAGGGAAGCCCGGGTCCCCCCCCTGCCCCAGGGACCACACATTCGCTCCATAAGACGCACAGACATTTCCCCATGGATTTTAAGAGGGGAAAAGTGTGTCTTATGGAGCAAAAAATACGGTAGTCAGTTGGGCAGGGGGTACTTACCTGAACTCCCATCAGCAGTATCACAGCAGCTAACTGGGCAGAAGAGGGTAAAGGTTTTAGAGAGTTCAGTATGGTGTAGACACCCTGGTGGGAGAACTATATTGGCTCTGGTGGTGTGTTGCTGCTGTGCCATCCCTCCCAATCTCTCTCCTGATAAGCTGCAGAGATCCCAGGGATAGGAGGCTCGGGAAAGCATCACTGCCCCACCATGTAGCTACTTTCTACTCTTCTGGACCCATTATATTTGTAATTTCCCTAACCAATTATGTGGTTGGCAATAGTAAAACTGGCTAGTAATGCACTTTTTAAAAGGCACTTCACACCCATTGATCATTCTCTGCCCAAACTCAGACTCCAGCTGCCTCCAGACTTTTCCAGATATGATTCCATTTTATACCAGCATATTTAGATTGTGCAAAATTCAAGGGTTTTTTTTGCCTTAAGGATAGCGATGGGCAAATGCCCTGGAAAAGGGTGGGATAATGTCAATGCTGAGCAGCTCACTAATAACCTCCACACGAACCAATTGCAACGAGCACGTTTCGAATCCCCGCGGTGGGGTGTGCTCCCGTTGCTCAGTCCCAGCGCCTGCCAACCTAGCAGTTCTAAAGCACCCCCGGGTGCAAGTACATAACTAGGAACCGCTTACTAGCGGGAAGGTAAACGGCGTTTCCGTGTGCTGCGCTGGCTCACCAGATGCAGCTTTGTCACGCTGGCCACGTGACCCGGAAGTGTCTCCGGACAGCGCTGGCCCCTGGCCTCTTAAGTGAGATGGGCGCACAACCCCAGAGTCTGTCAAGACTGGCCCGTACAAGCAGGGGTACCTTTACCTTTACCTTGTGTGACTACCATGCAAATCTTGTGCAAACAAATGAGGACGGACACTCAATAAACAGACTGTCTGGGAGAATCCTCCCAGATAGTATAATAATATATTCCTTTTGATACAAATTTCTGAGCTGGGACAGAAAGTAAGTTAAGGGGGTAGGAACTATTTCCACATATTTAGACTGTGTAGGCTCATTGCCCAGAGCAAGAACAGATATTGCACCTGCTGATCTCACTTGTAGCTCCAGCACATAATGCAACTCTACAGCGGCAGTTCGGGATGATGCATTTTGCAGGGTACCGAAATAAGCTTGGGTGCAGTGCCTGTACACAGACAAGCTAAAGGCCCTGTGCATTCTAGAGTCACTCAAAGCAAGGGAGATGAGATTGGGGACAGCGGCTGTGTACATGCTGCCCATCCAATGCATTGAGCCTGTGCACATTCTAGAGGTGTTCATGTGTTACATTCAATGAGTGTACAATCGGTGTGTCTATATACACTAATAGTTGAGCTGTACACTTGCGTTGTTATTCCCATGGGGCATTTGCACATTGCGTTCAACGAGTGTACAATTTGTATACCTACGGACACAGATAGCTGAGCTGTACACTCATACAGTTATTCACATGCAATGTTCAATGGGTGTACATGTGTACACAACAGCTGAGCTACATCAAACAAGTGCAGTCTCTCTGTCCTCCATCCAGACAATCAAGAGGCATTATCAGAGTTCAAGGGCACAGTCCACCCAGGCAAAAACACTCAAGTGGGGGTGTAAGCCAGGATTTTTGAGGGCCGTGGCTTGGGGAGAAGGGGTGTGGTTGGGAAGGGGCTGTGGTGTAAGGAGAGTTTTGAAGGCTAAATAGAGAGGCTTGGAGGGCTGCTCTTGGCTCCCAGGCCTGAGGCTCCCCACCCCTGGTCTAATCAAAAGAAGAAGAAGAAGAAGAAGAAGAAGAAGAAGAAGAAGAAGAAGAAGAAGAAGAAGAAGAAGGAGGAGGAGGGGAGGAGGAGTAGGAGTAGTAGTAGTAGTAGTTTGGATTTGATATCCCGCCTTTCACTACCCTAAGGAGTCTCAAAGCGGCTAACATTCTCCTTTCCCTTCCTCCCCCACAACAAACACTCTGTGAGGTGAGTGGGGCTGAGAGACTTCAAAGAAGTGTGACTAGCCCAAGGTCACCCAGCAGCTCCATGTGGAGGAGCGGGGAATCGAACCCGGTTCCCCAGATTACGAGACTACCACTCTTAACCACTACACCACACTGGCACCACACTGGTAAAAAGAATCCCTTTCCTGCAAAAACATAATACCCTTGAAAAGAGCAGCAAGCTTCAAATGCACCAGATAACATTCTTTTGCAGCACTTTTGGAAAAGGTTACCAGATTTCCCCCCCAAAGAGAAAAAAGTTATTTTAAAAAAACAATTAAAAAATTAAGAAGTAATATCTTCTCTTCTGGGTCTCCTCTGTTGCGCAGCTTTCCTCTGGGTTGATCTCTTGGAGCGCTATCTGCCATGGAGTAGGCTTGGGTCGGGCCTGGGCTCGGCCACATGTCCTTGCCCTCCTGGTGCTCTCCTACCTCTCTTCCTCAGCAGCAGCGGACAGAGCAGCACGGCAAGGTTGGGGCTCCCCTCTTTTTTCTCCTTTCTCTTTCTCTCTCTTCCTTCTCCTTCTTTCCTCCTTCTCCTTCTCCTTTCCTCCTTCTCCTTCTCCTTTCCTCCTTCTCTGAGTCGGCTCTGGGGTTTTTACTGGCCCTGGAGCGCCGCTGGGCAGTCAGCAAGGTGGCCAGGTGCTCTCACACCCGGCTCGATTTGGGCCATGGGGAGGGTCAGCGGTTCCCCCAGTTGATGCGCTGGTCATCCCCAGTTCCCCCTCAGCAGTGGCAGTCTCAGAAGCCCGGAGCCAGCCTGGTAGTGCAGTTGCCTCTGGCTGGCTTCAGAAGCTCGCTGCCCTGGCACCCGCCATTTTGCCTCGCTGGAAGTCCCCATATGATGTGTCTTGTGCCGTTGAACCAATCACACAACATTCATTCCCTACTAATAAATCTACAACACTTAAAATATAAATCCGGGGACATTAAATGAAATCCAGGGACATTCTGGGGACGGATTTTGTCTGGGGACAGATTTGAAAATCCGGGGACTGTCCCTGGGAAACGGGAACGTCTGGTAACCATACTTTTGGATGTTTCCCTCCCATTTCTTCTGTAGGCTGGTGTCATTCCTTTGCTACTGGATCTTTTCACAGCCTGCTGCTCACCACACTGGCTCATCAGTCCATGTCCCCATTTTTATCCTCATGACAACCCTGTGAAGTAGGCTAAGCTGAAAGACAGTGACTGGCCTGAGGTCACCTAATGAACTTCATGGCTGAGGGCAGATTTGAACCCTGGTGTCCCAGGTCCCAGTCCAACACTCCAACCCATGGGTAGGCAAACTAAGGCCCAGGGGCCAGATCCAGCCCAACTGCCTTCTAAATCTGGCCTGCGGAAGGTTCGGGAATCAACATGTTTTTACATGAGTAGAATGTGTGCTTTTATTTAAAATGCATCTCTGGGTTATTTGTGGGGCATAGGAATTTGTTCATTCCCCCCAAAAAAATATAGTCCGGACCCCCACAAGGTCTGAGGGACAGTGGACCGGCCCCCTGCTGAAAAAGTTTGCTGACCCCTGCTCTAACCACTACAGCACAGCAGATCTCTTTTACAACCTACTACAATTGGCTACCACCAACCTTCTCCTTCTACACTGTGCTACCACCAAAAAGCGGCAAACAAACAGAATCCATTGTACCTGCATATCTAGGGCTGCCATATTACAAAAGGTGAAAACCCAGACACAAAACTGCTTTTGCAAAATCTCAAAAAAAGGAGAAGTTTTTGAGCTAAAGGAAATTCAGCAAAATCTAGACTTTCGACATGGGTTGCCATATGTTTGGATTTCCACCCGGACACTACTTCTGACTGCCGTATTCAGGCTATGTCTGGGAAATTCCAGATATATGGCAACCCTATGCATATCAGTCGCTACCAGGTGTACTAGGCAAATATCTTAACACATGGAGGAGGGGTGCAGGGTTTTACATGCCACACACACATGTCTCCATTCAGGACTAATGCGGGAGGTTGCCTTCAGAGGTGTGTGGGGCCTGGGAGGGGGCGTGCCCCAGGGAGAGTCTTGAGGGCCAGATCAAGAGGTCTAGGGGTGACATTTGGATCTCAAACCTTAAGTTCTTCACCCTTGCTTTAGACAAAATCCATTAATAGTTATTGGTCAGGCTCAGAATATGTACATCGGGACCTAGCAATGTCCATACTACCTGACTGACGTCTGTTTCTGCAGAGTCTCCAGTTACACTTGGAGACCGCAAAATATCCCCTGTTAATACTGCGTGTTGTGTACAGTTCAATATATTTGCAGGAACTTGTGCAACGGCCAGTGTTTGTGCACATTCTCCATTCAGCTTGCACGAACCACGGCATGTGCGTCTATGCAAACACAGACTCAAGGCACACATACCGAACATGTCAAGTAGACTGACCCAGGGTTTTTACAACTGCATGCACATCACTGAAAGGCATTCAGGTAGGGATGAATAATATTCCCAAGCAGACCCCACCCACCCAGGGACATACCCAAATCTACAGACAAAATAGCCGTCAGCCAGGATAGCCTTCAGTCATGTCTACATGCAAAAGCGGGTTATGTGTGCACATCAGGGCTTTCCTTCTCCTACAAAAGTATCTTGCAATATAACAGAGGAGACCCCCCCAAGGAAAAAAAATCATGAATGCAAACTGGGACCATTGTGTGCACAAAACGTTTCCCCCTCCCACATGTGGCTCACTTGCCGAAACTCTGTGTGCACAAAAGAGGATACACACGGATACATATGCATGAAAGGATACAAGTTAGGTGCCCGTGCTATAGGTACACAGCCACACCTTGCCTAAAGATGTTGGCCTGTGGGTGGTGGACACGCTTCATTCAGATTTAGGCTTGACCTGTAGGCTGCCAGTACCACAACTGCATTGGCAAGGGGAACTTAAGGATTTTGTCTCCCTAGCAATACCAACAAGGTTCAAAACATTGTCCCAAACCAATGTTCAATCTAAAATAGATGCCTGCACTGTAATCCAGACATTACTGATTTCTCCCACCGATCTTTAGATGCAAGTCCCTAGAGAGGAATGTTCCTCAAGTTTTTTGTTGTTGTTTTGGTCACCCAGGCACCCCTTTAAACGTACTGAGTTCCCTATGCTGCTTCTCCCCCACCTGGCAACCCACCAGAAGTCATATCTGGGGTCATTGTGTGCACAGAATTCTTGTGCAAGCCCATCACGTGCCACACACTTTGAATGGTGTAAGGATCTGTTGACTGAGGTACCAATGCCACACTGGAAGAGGTAAAGATGGGTGAAAAATTGTTACTCCCCACCCCCACTTCTCATTTCCCCAGTCTTGTTCACCATATTTCTGCATCAGCATTTAATTTGACAGCATTTAAATGTTTATTCTAAACTACACACTTCTTGCATGCAATGTTGCTTCCTACACAAATTTTCACAATACAGTAATTTCCCCATAATATAATGGTTTTAATCTGGGTCATTTTTTACTAATATGAGCATTTTTATAAATAACCCCCCCCCCCCAGTGCACACATGTTTGTGCCCATTTTTAAGCTGGAGAATTACACCGCAAAATTCGCAGAAGAGTGGCATTCAAAGGATCTGGTTTCCAATTTGTCCATTAACGGGCTTGGAACTTCACTATATCTCCCTGCAAGTATTTTATGCCAAGGAAACCTGCCCAGGAACATCCTCGCCTTTTCCAAAACAGAGTATCCTCTGATTCAGTCTTTTGGCTGTGTACCAGCATCTCGGCATTTACCCTCATTTTAAGAAGCTTTATGAAAAGACATTCTGATCTGCAACTTGGTCCGGCCTCACGAATCTCTTGGGAGAACATTCCAAAGTACACAACACCACACAAAAACACACACCCCCGCCCTGCCTTGGCAGGGTTAGGTTCATGCTTCCTAAAAACCCCGAAACGTCTCCACTGACGTGCAAAAGGCAACTAGTTGTGCAGGAAGACACTTAAGCCTTCTCCCCACTCCCCACTCCACAGACCACAAGCTGCCCCTCTTACCAATAAATCAGAGAGAGTCCGTCAAAGCGTTCAAGTTCCCTGCCAGTCGGCTTAAGATAGGACATTCTCTCGTGGCCCCGGAATGACTGGCTCCCTCCTATTGTCCCCAGCGATGGAATAAGACTGTGCAACAAATCTGGTCGCTCAGTTGCAAAGCCATATGTCAGCGACCCGACGGCAAACGCTTTTCCCCGACAATCCAAACACCTACAGAATCACGGGAGCGTTTGAGGGGTGGAATCCGATGCCTCTAATTCCAAGGACATGCGGCGGGCTCCCCAGAGTTGGAGGCCTCTTGGCTCTCAATGCAAATTGATTTGAGGAATAATTTGCAAAAGGGCAATGCCCTCAACTCCCTCCTGCGTCGGCTAACAAAGGTGGGCTGGCGCCGCGGTCTTGGCCTGAGCATTTCATTCTGGCAGCCTTTCGGGCACAGCGTGCGAGGAACAGATGTTGTGACTCTTTGTTAATCCTAAATGGCAGGTCCGTCAAGGGCAGAATCATTCCCAAGGGCTTCCAAAGGTTTTAGCTCTGGCTCCAGACATAACAACAAGAGGGTGGCTGTAAAAACCTCCCGGAAGGGACAGCTAGGATTGAAGGGACCCCCCTCCCGTGTCTCCTTTTCGCTCCTGCATGACAGAGAGCTCTCAGGAGCATTGTGGATGCTGCTGTTAGTGGGTCATGAGTCTGTTTCATGCGTTGGGGAGACAAGCAAGGCACACCAGGAGCCCTTGGGAATCACACTGGGGACGCAATAAACGGATTGGCATGGAGCCTTTTCATTGTTCCCGCGTTCCAGACTTACAGGTGCTGCAAATCAAGCCGGCAGCCCTTCCCTCCCACTCAGTTGATAAAATATCCTTTGCCCAAGAGCAGATCAAGGAAAAGAAGATTTTATGGTTTTATTTAGTATGTAAACAGTCCAAATATCCCACCGGCCAGTTAAAAGAAAAAAGAGAGGCAGAGAAAGAGAGAGATGTTTGTTCTAGGATGTTTAAAACATAGAAAACTCTTTTAGATCACATGTGTTGTTGATTTATTTATTTTTAAAATCTCAGTATATACACATATATAAATTTGCTCACCCGCTCTGTCCCCAACAACAAAATTCAGGCTGGGAGAGAAGAGATTAAAGAGAACAGAAATGTCCCTCTTGGAAACTTTAAAAATCCAATTTCAACAGCTAAGGAAAACAGATTAATGGATAGCTCAAGCCCTCCCCCTCAAAGGCTGCCCAGAGATAGATTAGAGAGCTGCCTTCACACTTTCCACGGCAATCATGTTTGCAACGGATACACATTTGCGTTCCAACAGTATTTGCCGTGTGGGAAGAGCTGCAAACGGACATGCTCTCAGGCATGTAGTGGCCTGGTAGTACAGCACTGCGGTCCATCAGAGCTCCCTGTCAGGGATGCGGGGGGAATTCAGTTCATGTTTAAAGGCAAACCTAATTCACACTTTCCGAAACACTACATGAAGCAAAACACAGGCATCCTTCAAAATTTGCACTTCTCAGAATTTTGCAGAGCAGCCCTCCAGCCAGGCGACGTGTGCAAAAATGCATATACTAAGCTGTGCATAAAAACACTGCAAAAATGATGGACACAAGTGCATCCTATTAGGGAAAGTTGTTTTGCAAAAATTATGGAAAACTGTGTATAAACTAAAGGTGCATATTAGGATAAATTCAAGAAAATGCTGACAAATTTCCATGAGGCCTTTTTAAAAAAAAAAATAAATCACAAACTGATGTGGAAAGGTGGAGATCTGAACTTAAAATGGGAGGAAAGGATTGGAAACGGATATATTTGCCCATCCCTACTCCCTGGGCGCTTAGGAATGCATGCCTGCTCGTCACATTTTCTGTATTTGCTTTGAGGGATACGAGTTAGCAAAGCCACAAATAGCAGAGCTTCCATATCATCTGAAGCATGACTGGCCTACCCTCAGAAAGGGGTAGTTCACAGTATGATTAATAGAATCACACAGACAAGCAACAGGCCAAGATGATTGTCCTATGAGAGGTGGGTGTATCTGCCTTGGTTTCTCCCAGGTTCTCATTTTTCATAGTCTATGGTTCAGTTCAATACATTTCCACATCAGCATGAAATGTTTATTTTCAAAAAAAAGAGGTCCTCGTGAAAATTTGTCTACATTTTCGGGAACCTTCCTGCTAATATACATATTTTTGTATGGTATATTGTCAAATGTGCACGTTTTTGCAATCAAGTAATTAAAAATGTCTTTATCGGGGAAGTGTGCATAAGAACCCAGATGTTTGTGAACATAGTGTGCAAAATATATCAGGGGAAATTGCTTTCCAAAAATGAGGAGATGAGGCAGCCCAATATGTTTAAACTTACTGAATTGTGTTACTTCTTAGTGAGCGATTGGGTAAAATGTTGGCTGCATGCTTAGACCTCCATATTTTAAGATCTAAGTCTGCACAGAGTGATTCAGAAATTCAACCCATGAAGTATTCCCCTAGAAGTGTATGCTGGGGGACCTACTGAATTTCTGCTTGTAAAGCAATTATAAAAGGCATAGGACCTTATCTTGGAGAAAATGGTTGGTGCTTATTACTGCAAACTGGAGAAGAAGATGGCCTTCTGACTGTCTTTAGCTGAAGGCGCTTTTTGAATCATGATCCCTAGTATTATGTAGCATACAGCAAAAGACACAGAATGCCAAACATAAGGAGTGTTTGCACACGCCTAAGCATGCCACCTCCTGCAAGCCTAAGAAAATAGCTGTTTAAAAAAAGAAAATGTATAAAAATCAGCAACGGATGGGGTAAACATGTACAGAAGACTGGAAGGAAGAGGAACAGAGAGAGCATTGAAACTGACAAGACTGGTCCATCCTTCGGTATGCGTCTTCTTTCAAATGTCTTCCTTTGCGCAAATGCCTGCTGAGATCCACCACAATGAAAGAGCTTTCAGATTTGGCAAGAACTTCCCCCTGCTGTAGTTAGAGAGATGAGTGGAAGCTGCAGGTGGGTGGGCATGGAGCTGTGAAGAACCAGAGCACCTGCCAGGGTGCATAGGTCTATTGGATCACGGGTGTTAGTGAAGCTAAGAGGTTAATCGCTGGTGGAGATGTGTCACACCTTGGCAAGGGGCTCCTGATGGAGTTGATGGCAAGCAAAGGCATTAGTGGCACGAAGCCACGCTGAAGCTCCAGGCCTCTTAATAGGCACTGCTGTGATTAAACAGTGCTGAGCCCACACTGTGTTACAGGCAAGCGGACCCCTTTACACTGTGGGTGGAGAACTCCAGGCTTGGGCGCTGAATGCCACTGTTGGGATTCACCCCTCCTTAGACCACACATACCCTCCAGGCCGCACCCCTCATCTGACTTGAGCATCTTTGGTTGGCTGGTTTCATGGACTGCTTGGACGCAGAGGAATGGTGCGAGGAACCAGCTGGGGAACCCCCAAGGGAAGGAAGTTCAGAGCCTGGGGAGTGGTGGTCAGACAACAGTGAGTGGTCAGAGGGAGAAGGCTGAGAAGAGGAGGTGTCAGAAGCTGAAGTGGTGATAGGACTTAGCGACCTGGGAGAGTCCGTAGCAGAGAGAAGTGCAGAATCAGAGGCAGAAGCTGAAGCAGGAGAATGGAAGGAAATAGGCCAAGAGGCAGAGATGAGTCAGGCTGATGAAGTCATGGGTGTCTCCCCCTCCTGCAAGCGACAAGCTCCCCTCTTCCTCCCTGTCTCCCAGAACAAGAAGAGGCATGAAAAGAGCATAGGAGAAGATGGATCCATGCAGGGAGCCAGTCTCAGATTGCTTGGAAAAAGCCCTGGAGAGGAGTGGACTTGTGGGAAGGTGGGGACTTGCAATCTCAGCAGCTGATCCATGGGGAAAGACCTACTGGGAATGCCCTGCTGTACTCATGAGGCCTGACACTAAGTCAGTGCAGATTGTGTTCTTGCTAATAGGGAGTTACCTTCAATTTGAATGGTATGATTTACTGCTGGTTCACTCCTGACAGCTGGAATGTGTCCTTGAACCCTGAAGATGCCTCTTGCTTGCCTGGATGGAGGAGGGAGAGGGGTGTGCCAGCGTGTGTAGAAAGTGGCCTGAAGTAAATTTCACATTTGTTGCTCCACTCACTTTTTCTTCTCATGTGGCCCCCCAAATACTGCCCAGAATGGAATGTGGCCCTCCAGCTGGAAAAGGTTCCCCATTCCACTTTACCTGCTCAATGAACCAAAGAGAGATCTGTGTAGGGGAAGGGCTCAGGGGTGGAGCATCTGCTTTGCCTGCAGAAGGTCTCAGGTTCAATCCTCCACATCTTCAGGTAGGGCTGGGAATGCCCCTTCTGTGAAACCCTGCAGAAGAGCTGCCAGTAAGTGCTGTTGATAATGCTAAGCAGAATGAGCCAAGGGTCTGACTTGGCGTAATACGGCTTCCTATATTAGACTTGGTTGGGGAGGTGACAAGTGTACATCATCTTCTGCATTCACCTGCAGCATAAGGGCCTAGGAACCTAAAAAGAGTTCTGGGGGTGGCTGGGCAAAATATTGTGAAATAACAGAAAAAGTGGGGGACACTTGGAGGTTGCAGAGCTTTGAAAAATTGAAAGGAAAGGGGCGAGACTGGTTTCATTATGCCCAAATTTTAGAGATCTTCAAAAAGGACAAAAAAATTGGTTTCCAGGTGGAAAAATCAAAATTAGAGTCAGAACTACTTGAACCTAAGACGAAAGTGCTTTCAAGAATGTATAACTTGCTGCTTAAATGGAATACTCAAGACGAGACAGTTAAGTCAGCCATGATAAAATGGGCGCAAGATATTGGATACAACATTATGTTTGAAGACTGGGAAAGGTTATGGACCACTGGTATGAAATTTACGGCATGTAGTGCCTTAAAAGAAAACATTATGAAAATGATGTACAGGTGGTACATGACCCCAGTCAAACTTGCAAAGATATATCATTTGTCTGATAATAAATGTTGGAAATGTAAGGAGGCTGAAGGAACATTCTTTCACCTTTGGTGGACATGCCCGAGGGTGAAGGCTTTTTGGGAAATGATTTATAACGAGTTGAAAAAGGTATTTAAGTATACCTTTCATAAGAAACCAGAAGCCTTCCTCCTGGGCATTGTGGGCCAGAGAGTGCTAAAGAAAGATAGAACTTTCTTTTTATATGCAACTACAGCAGCAAGAATCCTTATAGCCAAATACTGGAAGGCACAGGAGTTACCCACACTGGAAGAGTGGCACACGCAACTGATGGACTACATGGAATTGGCTGAAATGACTGGCAGAATCCGAGACCTGGGAGAAGAGGCAGTGGAAGAGGACTGGAAAAAAATTAAGGACTATTTACAAAAACATTTTAAGTTATATGAATGTTGAGAATTTGCTAAGTCTTGAGAAAAACATGCTTCAGTATTGAGATTCGGAAATGATTGAAACTAAGTTATGACTGAGAAAAGCTTAACTTTTAGAGTAAATATTAAGATGAAAATACAAAAACACATGAAACAAGGTATTAATTTGCTGTTGATTTTTATTGTAAAGAATGCAGGGATGGAGGATGTGGGGAAGTCCAGTTGATGATGAAAAAAAAGATTTGGAAAAGTGTATTCTTTTTTGTTTTTTTCCATTTTGTAAAAAAAAGCTTTTGTTGTGTTATCGACGATGTATTGACGTTGTACTTTGACCCTGGAAAACAAAGCAATAAAAAAATATTTAAAAAAAAAAAAAAGGAACCTAAAAAGAGTTCTGCTAGATCAGTCCCTCTAGTCCATTATCCTCTTCTCACAGTGACCACCCAGATGCCCCAATGGGAGGTCTGCCAGCAGGACTTGAACGTAACAGCACTCTCCCCACATCACGAGTCCTGTGGCATCACCGAGGCATGGAGTGGCAGGCAGAGGCATGCAGTAGTAGTAGTAGTAGTAGTAGTAGTAGTAGTAGTAGTAGAATTGCTATTGTTATTATTAGCATCAAGAGGGCTGTCCACCTCACTCCCTCATTTGTAAAATCAGCACATGCCACTTTATGTACCAGGTTACCAGGCTCAGAGCAAGCCAGGATCTTAAACCATAGTCTGACTGTAAAGGTAAATGGACCCCTGACTGTTAGGTCCATTCGTGGCCGACTCTGGGGTTGCAGCACTCATCTCACTTTACTGGCCGAGGGAGCCGGCGTACAGCTTCCGGGTCATGTGGCCAGCATGACTAAGCCGCTTCTGGCGAACCAGAGCAGCGCATGGAAACGCCATTTACCTTCCCACCGGAGCGGTACCTATTTATCTACTTGCACTGCATGCTTTCAAACTGCTAGGTTGGCAGGAGCAGGGACCGAGCAACGGGAGCTCACACCATCACAGGGATTCAAACCGCCGACCTTCTGATCGGCAAGCCCTAGGCTCTGTGGACAAAATAGGGAACAATGGTTCATTAGAGACTTCCCAATTTAATTGTAGTTTGCAGCAAAGGTACCGTGTGCTTGGGCAAAGTGTTTGCTGAGGTCTCAGCTGGTTAAGCCAAGATTGGGGCTGTCAATATCATTTTCTTTCATCTTCTCATTTTTCCAATCTTCAATCCAGTTCTTCACATTTGTGCAACAATATGCTCTTTAAAAAAAAACAAAAGAACACCCCGAAAATTCACCAGCATTTTAGCATGCTCTTTTCACCCAAAACTGAAAACCCAACCTCTCACTCATCACAGCAGCAGCAGCACTCCAACCAAACTGAACATCTGAGTCCTACTTAGCTGGCCAAGGCCACCTTCATTTAAAAGCCCCTAGACACCAACTGAATGTAGCCCACGGGCTCCCTCTTGTGGGCAACATAGAGCACATCTGCTTAGCATGGCTTGGCAACATGGACCATGTACGGCGATCAGTGCTGTGAGCTTTAGTTCTGCCTGTTAACCAAGGACAGATCTTGGGTGGTTTTTTCTTCTTCTTTAGAAAAGAGAGTTTCTGGTCCTGTGTGCAAAATATTGGACAATCTATCATACTTGCTCAACGGTTAGGGCCCAGGTTCTCTGTTGTGGGGAAACATACAAAACTGCCTTTTAATCAATCAGACCATTGGTCCATCTAGCTCAGTATTGTCTACACGGACTGGCAGAAGCTCTCCAGGGTTGCAGGCCATGGATCTCTCCTAGCCCTACCTGGAGATGCTGGGGGTTGAACCTGGGAGTTTCTGCATGCAAAACCAGTGCTCTGCCACTGAGTTACACTCCTTCCTCACATCTGTGGTTATAACCTTTCCCTCACTTGGAACGGGCTTTCCTGGAGATTTGTTGATGCATGCAAACATACTGCCTCCAGGGGGCGCTCTCTGATCTCTGTCATGTTGGAAGCCTCACAAAGGCAATCAGTCCTGGTGTAGCAATCCAAGCTGAGGCAGCCTCACCCCCTTGCCAGACAACTTGGGGAGCCCAACCCACTCTATTTTTAAACATCCCTGTGCTCTTCTCTGTCCATTCTCGGGGCCCAGCTATTCCTTCTATTGTTCCTCTCAGGGCTGGGCCATTGGTGTCACAAGTACAATGCCACAAGTGTTATTTATTTTCTTTGCAAAGCCAATTCCTTCTCCTGTTTGCAAGAGAGCCACGGGGCAAGGAGGCGATTGGCAAAAACCGGCTCCACCTTCAGCGGAGGAGAGGCTCAGAATTTGGGGGAGGCTTTGTCGAAACTGTTCGGGATCCAGCCCGGCCCCCAGGTGACTCTGGGTTCGAGGAGCTCAGCCGGCCCTCCCCCAACAAATCGGCTGAGATATTGGGCGTTGCAGCAGCTCCTGTCACAGCAAAAGGCTCGCCTCCTTTAGCCTTTGTTGTTTCTCAGCCAAGCATTTCATTTGAGAAATACAGTAGTGCAAGGCAAGCAAATCCACAGGCAAGAAGGTGAAGTGGGCATTTGGTCCCGTAAAAAGAAAGGAAAGGCCAACCCCAAGACTGATGGGCAGGGGAAGCTGCAGGTTTGAGAGAGGCCCAGGCAGAACATAGCTAAACTATGGAAATCGCCCTTGCAGGAGGCAGTGATAGCCACCAACTTTAAAAGAAGATTGGATAAATTCATGGAGGAGAAGGCTGTCAGTGGCTGCTAGCACAATGGCTATGCTCTGCCTTCACTTCTGGAGGCAGTAGTGCTCCTGAATACCAGTTGCTACAGGGCCTGGCTGAGGGTTTCCTGCAAACATCTGGGTGGCCAGTGTGAGAACAGAACTGATTTAGCAGGCTCTTCTTATGTCCAAAGTGAACCCTGGGAAGTCCCCTCTGTTGTCAGGGAGGCCCTGTATGTTTCTGTTAGGCAGCCATTGTTGCAACCAACACTGCTTGGCTGAATCTAGCTGCCATTTTAATTACCCACAACACCCCAAGAGTGATACTACATCAAGGGCACTCTGGGCCAGCCCTAAGCAGGGGTGAAGGTGCTATATTTACTTTTTATTATTGATTTTTTAAAAACAAAAATGTACATTCCTTGTCATAGTGTCAAGGCAGTTTCTAGCTGTGATAATATTTGACATTTGATAGGCAAATATTGAGAGGCAAAGAGAATGAGATGCGATAAAAATAAGATATATCAAAAGCAAGCCGCTATGCCAATGGGTGAGACCCTCTCTTTTCCACTATAAACATAAGAAGCGCCTGCTGGATCAGGCCAATGGCCCATCTACTCCAGCATCCTGGTCTCACAGTGGCCAACTAGCTGCTTGTGGGAAACTGGCCAGCAGGATCCGGGCACAGGAACACTCCCCACTCCTGTGGTTTCCAGGAAGTGATATGACTCAAGTATCTGTTGTCTTTTGCACCTGATCACTGTTTTCTGATAGGGTTGCAGAACCATGTTTTGGCTTACATTCCTTTCCTGTCCCCTAGGGTCTGCTCTGTCTGTTTCAGTCTGTGTATGGGAAACCTCAAGCCCCCTTACCCACAGTGTCAGGTTCAGGGAAAGATCCCATCTCCAGGTCACAGCCAAGTCTTTGCAGAAGAAGCCGTTCATTCAAACCGGTAGCAATTCATTAATCAGAGACCCACACATAGCATTCTAGGCCAGATCAGGTATGGCCAGCCATTCCCTCATGAGCAACCATCCAGGGGCCTCAAAATGCCTGGAAACTGTAGTTTCCCAAGAAAGCTGAGAGCTGTTATTATGCCCCTCACAGAGGTAACAGTGAGTTTATCAGAAGTTCTCCATTGCTGGCCTTAGGCAACACCTGTTAATCTCTGAGCTATGATTCCCAGAGTTCCCTGGGAAGAGGGATTGATGGTTCAACCATGATGGGAATTGCAGCTCTGGAACAAACTGCAGTTCCCATGATTCTTTGGGGTGGGAGCCATAACTGTTTAAAGCATGGGTTGGCAAAGTCTGCAGGCTGGATCAGGCCCAATTGCTTTCTAAATCTGGCCCACGGACAGTCCGGGAATCACCATGTGGATCACCAGCGCGCATGTTCTTTCACTCTCCCTCACACGGCAGTGGTGGCACCTCCCTCCGTCCCTCCCCCCTCCTGGCTTCTCCCCGCCCGGCCTAGAGGAGGAAGGGGCTGGGCTTTGTTGGTGCCAGGCCCTCTCCGGAGCCCTTTCACATATCGCTCATCATGCCTCTGCCGCCGCCAGCCCCTGCCGCTCGCAAGACACAGGAGCCATGGCTGGCTGAGCACGTTTCCGAGCACAATTCAAAGTGTTGGTGCTGACCTTTAAAGCCCTAAACGGCCTTGGTCCAGTATACCTGAAGGAGCGTCTCCACACCCATCGTTCTGCCCAGACACTGAGGAGGTACAGTGCCAAGGGCTTTCTGGCGGTTCCCTCGCTGCAAAGAGCCAAGTTGCAGGGAACCAGGCAGAGGGCCTTCTCGGTAGTGGCACCCACCCTGTGGAACGCCCTCCCACCAGATGTCAAAGAGAACAACAACTACCAGACTCTTAGAAGACATCTGAAGGCAGCCCTGTTTAGGGAAGCTTTTAATGTTTGATGCGTTACTGTTAATATTTTGTTGGAAGCCGCCCAGAGTGGCTGGGGAGGCCCAGCCCAGATGGGCGGGCTATAAATAATAATTATTATTATTATTATTATTATTATTATTATTATTATTATTATTATTACTGAGCACCCCTCTTGAGCAGCCACCATTTAAAGCAGCCCCTCTCTGGAGCCCTTTCAAGCATCACTCATTGTCCCTTGTTCGTTCCCGCCCCCCAATATAGTCCAGCTCCCCACAAGGTCTGAGGGACAGTGGACTGGGCCCCTGCTGAAAAAGTTTGAGGACCCCTGGTTTAAAGGGTGTGGCACTGTGTTAAATGCATAGTGCAGATACGGGACCTTACATAGGTGCGGCAGGCTACATTCTAGCCAGGGAAAAGTCAGAGGGATCTCCCAACCCACCTCTCCATCCTCCATCCAGGCAGAGAAGAAGCACCATCCCAGTTCAAGGACACATTCCAACCAGGCAAAAGCTCTCAAGGAGGGTGTAAATTAAGACCAGGGAAGGGTGTGGGCCGAGGAGAGGCTTGGAGAGCCAGAGTTGACCTCCTGACCTGAAGTTCCCTGCTCCTGGGCCTGATCCACCATACTCAGAAGGGCATTTGGAAGGTGCACTCAGCTTCATGAGTCTTCTTTCTGCTTCCCAACCAGGACATCTGAATGCATCTGACAGGGCAGCAGAGGTGGGTGCTGCCTCTACAGGCTTCGAGGCTGGGGGGCTTCAAGAGACTCTTTGGGCCTGATGCTGTCACCCACAGATTCAAGCTCTGCTCTCAGGGATGGGCTGCAGATTCCAATCCATTGACAGAGAGAGAGAGAGAGAGAGAGAGAGAGAGAGAGAGAGAGAGATGCAACACACGGGAGGGTGTAACCCTCTACTTTCTTTAGAGATGGAATGAGGGAGGGGTGAAGACAACTCTGCAGGGCAGGCCCAACCTGTTCCTGAAACCCCAGAGCTGGTTCGTCAAGGGAGAGGCTCTGCCAAGAGTGAAGGCTGGGAAAGTCAACGCTCAAAGGGAACCTGTGCTCTGTGGTCGGTGGCGGTTTCAGGTGTGCGAACACAGAAACGGCAGGCCCACAGACCTGCCCTGTCAGGAGGGCTTGCACCTGTACCCAGGGAAAGACAGTGGCAACTCCCTCTCCTATAGCACAGCAATGCCGTTGGAGAAAGGATCAGTCTAAAGCTCAGTCCCACTGTGGGGAAGTGGTTAGGGCAGGGGGAGAGAAGCCTCGTGTCCAGAGGCCAAATGCAGACTTCCAGGCTAGGGGAAACATATTATGCTGCTAGAGGCGCAATGGGAAGTGCCATCTTGTCCTGCTCTGCTGCTTCCATTGCTGCCACCATTACCGCTGCTTCTCCACCCACCTCCTCAGCTGCTGGTGGAAAAGCAGCGCTGCCATCATTCCCAGTTTTGGGCAAGGTCACCCCTGATTTGAGTAGATCTTGCCGGTAGTGCATGAAATCTTGAACACTCTTGCAAGATCTTGTGCAATTTTGGATGTGATTTCAGTCAAAATTGGCGCTAACACTGGCGCTGCTTCTGTGCCACCTTAGGGGCTTCTGCTGCCTGAGGCAGTCTGCCTAATGACAGAGCCAGCTCTGCTCCAGGCCTCTCTGGGGTTGAACAATGCATGGATTCATAGAACTGTGGCATTGGAAGGAACCATAAGCAGACCCTCCAAGTGCCCCTATTTTCTAGGGACAGTCCCAGATTTATAGAAGCCGTCCCAATTTCTGATCCGATCCTGGAATGTCACACTTTTCCTTAGGATATCCCTAAGGAGAAATGTTGAAGGGTATGGAGTTATGTGCCCTCTGAACCAAAGAGATGAGTAACTATTCAACCTTTAGAAGACAGCCCTGCATAGGGACATTTTGTAATGTTTAATGTTCTATTATGTTTTTATATATATTGGGAGCCACCCAGAGTGACTGGAGCAACCCAGTCAGATGGCATGCTATAAGTTAATAAATAATAATTGAATAGGACATCCCTATTTTCATTGGAGAGTATGCATGAGCCTGGCTGCCGGATTAGGCCAAAGGCCCATCCAGTCTGCCCGTGGGAGTTCCTTCAATAAAGGGTGGGGACAAAAATGAAACAAGCAAACAAAGACGAGAAGAGGAGCCAACATGTGCCGGAGTCTCAGGAGCCCATTTGTGCAGGCATTTAAAATCAGAGCGTTGCACCAGGGCTTTAAATTTCTTCTGCTTCGGACAATGCGGCACCGGTTCTGCCCACATAGCCCAAGTGCCAGAAAGGTGATTCACGCTCCTCTTGAGGGATGGGTGAAATGAGAATGCCACACATACCTGTGTGTCACGTGAAGAAGGAACACCCTGGGCTAACCAAAAGTGGGGTTGGGGGGGGGACAGGGCTTGGCGGGGCAGGACAGATTCCTCTTGTACTTTTGACCGCCGAGGAGGTTTCTATTTTGGCAAGAAGCTCAGCATTGGATTAATAAGGTGCTAACCTAACAAAGGGTCATCCTGCAAATGAACAATTTCCCCCTACTCATTGCTAGTTGTTTCTTTAACAGCAATGTGATGGGCAGCGATCCAGTTGGCAAAGCTGGGGGAATGCAGAACCAGCTGAATATGTGTCTGATAAAGCACAGAGCTCTTGTCTGCCAGAAAGGCTGGGTGGAGGCCCTCCTCTTTTGACACTCAGGGTTCTCTCTAAGTCCTGCTCAGAGTAGACTCATCGAAATTAATGTGCCGAAGTAAGTCTTGCCCTTTAACTTCAGTAGGTTTACTCTGGTTAGGACTAGCACCGGCAACAACCCTAAACATGCAGATTCAGGACACGTAAGTTGGCATATGCAAATGTGATGCAAATACCCTTTTTTGGTTCCCTTTTATGGTGATATGTTAAGTGCCGGCCCTCCTCCTTCACCTGGTGGCAACCATTCAATTAGATCCCAGGACAGGGCAGGTTGTTCAGCAGGCTCCTCCATGTAGGCGGAAAGGTATTAAGAAGTAGGGGGGGAACACCCAAATTGTCAACAGCCGGCTGATATATAGCAGTTTGACTCGATGGGAGAAAATACCTGTAAGTGACACACAGCTTATTTATGGCTTCCTGTCGCACGTCAGGGCTTACGTTGCATGACAAGCGATGCCTGTTCACCTGTGATGTCAAGAGGCCATGCACACTGGTACCATGTTTTCCATGAACGCATGTCTTCTGGCGGCAGTCAGTGGTACAAAGGGAACATCTGCATTTATTCCTCCACCCACTTCCCTCTCTGGCCCGGCCCACCCCTGGCACGTGGCCCCTGGAAGGTTGCTCCGAAGGGAATGTGGCCCTTGAGTTGAAAAATGTCCTTACACCTGGGATAAGTGCACAAGTCTTGCTCCCAAACGTTCCTTGAAAAATGCAAGGGGTTCGCCCTCCTGCAAACTGCATGTCCAAGCGACATACGAACTAATTCCAGCTCATCCAATGATATGCCCATCTCCGCAGTGATGTTGGCAAAGAGCCTGTTTCTGGCTCCTCTCACAGCAGGCAGTTTGCAGCTGAGGAGGACTTCCTCAAATTTCACAGCCCAGCTGATGTCATAGTTGCTCAGAGGGGGACCATGATCCTCAGGATATTTGTGTCATTTATCACGAACTTATTTAACATAGCACCTTTGACGTACTTTATAAAGTCACTTATGCTGAAACAAAACAGGACAGGTCTCTGCCCTGATGACCCTACATTTCCATAGCAAGAGAAACAACAAAGAGAAGGAAGGAAGTGTTGGCAGAGGCACTTAAATCATGCTGAGGGAGTCCCGAGAGAAAAGAAACTGGCAATACTTGACTAGGTGAGCTGAGCAAAAAGAGCACATAATAAGAGGAGAAATAAACAGAGAGGAGTTGTCTTTCTTACAAGGTTCAGGGCTAGTCCACAGCAGGAAGAGATATGGAGGAAAACTCACTCAGAACTAACCAGCCACTCAGAACTTGAATTACCTCAGTGGGGCCAATGTGGCTGGCTGTTGGGAACCACTTCTTGGTTGGCTGACTGTAAAGCAGAATTAACCCATTGGTGTTGTACTTCCAATAGGGAGAAGCTGGGATAAACCAGGGATAAATGTGGGCAAGTGTAGTCTTCTGCTCTGCTGGCAATGAGGACTAGAACCTCCATAAGGCAAGATGTATTTTGAGCTTTGGGAGGGGGAGTTCTGAAAGAAGAAAGAGAGGTAGTCCCATCATGTGGGCATTCTGGAAGGACATTCCAGGCATGCAGACTAACAGAGGATGGAGCCCTTTAAGGGACTAGGGGACGTGGGTGGCTGAGGGTGGTAGAGCTGGAGGAGAGAAGGCCAGAGGTAGGAAATAATACTTACTTGGGAGCCAGTTCAATGAAAGCAATAATAATAATAATAATAATAATAATAATAATAATAATAATAATAATTTATTTATACCCCGCCCATCTGGCTGGGTTTCCCCAGCCACTCTGGGCAGCTTCCAACTGAATATTAAAAACAATACAGCATCAGACATTAAAAACTTCCCTATGACTTTTACATCTGAGTGGGGTTGCCTACAGTTTTACTAGCCCGTGCTCCTCCACCTTTAGCAGCAGTTTCACCTGCAGATGTTAGCAGGCGATCGCATCCATCTCCCTGCCCTGAAAGCTCCACTTGTCAATCTCTGCAGATAAAACTGCAGATTAAAACTGCGAGCCAGCCTGATTCCCACCCCCATCAGTTGGCCACCCTATTTTCAAGGCAACACGATCCTTCCCTTCGAGCATCCCATGAACCTATAGGACTTGATTAGTGTAATTGCTGCCACTTATTGCTGGGACACCAAAATTGGAGGGTGTTTGATTTTCTTTAATTACATCCGCTTTGCTCTCTCTCCTTGCCATAACCCTACAGTGCAGTCCCTGGGTGCCTAGTTGTTCAAGAGAGGGAGGAGAGGGAGGCTGTGTAATATTGCCTCCAGGGCTATACGCAAGCCGTTTGATGCTTGAGAAGATCCACGTCAATTCATGGATCCAAATAGCCCAGAGGGATGTGGAAGGCTGCTGGGTGACAAGAGTCTTAGAACAGACCTCCCACACTGGGATGTGGAAGCTTGACATGTTTGTGTCTTTTAAGCGTTCCAGGGAGTATGAAATACACCCGTCATTTAAATTTGGACTAGTTTTCTTGCATGCATAGAAAAAGAAGAACAACATAAAACACTAGAGGTGATAATTAACATAGCAAAGTTAGGATAATTGTGTTTTATCACCGATTACTAGAATTGTGAATGGTCTTTGTGCTGATTTGAGCAAACAGTTCAGCTTTAATTCAGGGGTGGGGATCCTCTGGCCTGGGGACTGGATGCAGCCCTCTCATCCTCTCTGTCTGGTCCTCTGGCTTCAAAACTTCCCAGATACATCCCAACCGAGCCTCCTTTGCACCGGCTTGAATTTTCTGACCTGGCCAAAATGTGTCCTTGGCTCATGACTCTTGTTTCATTGGATTGGGGGTAAAGAGATGCGCATGACCATGTGCAGAAACAAACAAACAACAACAACAACAACAAATTTTATTTATACCCCACCCTCCCCAGGCAAGACCGGGCTCAGGGCGGCTAACACCAGGTAAAAACAATGGATTAAAATGCAACTTAAAAACAAGATTAAGTACAACATTAAAATGCAGCCTCATTTCAGTAGAAACTCAAATCAAAAACTTTTAGGGGATGAAAACGTCAAATCTTCACCAACTATCCAGACTGGTCCTACGTGGGCCAGAAAAAAGCCAGGGAAGTCCCCAAATAGGGGTTCCATCACAGAAGGAAAAGGAAAGAGGGGGAGGGGATCAAGTTGATTCCAGGCCAAAGGCCAGGTGGAACAACTCTGTCCTACAGGCCCCGCGGAAAGAAATCATATCCTACTAGCCTACTGTGCAAAGGTGGCATGTATATTAATTGCCCTACGCACTTTTGCTCCCCCACCACTATCACTGGCATGTGAGCCCGAGAAGGTTGCTCAGAATGGAATGTGGCTCTCATGCATGCAGCCAGCTCCTGGGGGCTGAGGTCCCTTCACACACACCCCGCAATATTTTTTTGAGAAGGCCAGATCCACCCCCCCCCAAAAAAAAGTTGATGGGCATTGCTATTCAAATGATGAATGGGTGCCACGTCAAGTGATTGATTATACAAGGGAGGATTTACCTGCCCCCCCATATTTTATTCAAGTTAGCACCCTCCTACCCCTGCTTTAACTGAATTTTCACAGATGCACTTCATGGCTAAATGGCTTCACTTATTAATATTTTATTTCTTTGATTTACATACAAAATATTTTATACCACCCTTTCAACTGCCTATATACCACTCAGGGAGGCTTTCAACAATTTGAAATAACAAAGCAATAATAGGCATTAAACTGCAATGAACAGAACAATCAACATGTATCTTTTTATATTGTTGTAATGTGCCCCGGGACCTTTTGGTGAAGGGTGGGTAATAATAATAATGAGCAAGTTTTAAAATCTTTATATGAAGATTTCTGTCTAATAAATTTTCCTTCCGTGTCCAGATATACGTCTGTTTGTCTAAGCTAGATACGTTGTCCATTTTTTGAATCAGACTCTAGTCCACAAATTATATCAGTTTTTTGGGAATTGCAGGTGGATGGAGTACTGTTGTGCTCATGTCCAGATTTCAGGCTTCCCATTGGGGTATCTGGTCAATCACTGTGAGAAGAGGATGCTGGACTAGATGGGCTACTGGCCTGATCCAGCGGGCTCATATTACAGTCCTAAAAGTCTATGAAATCATTCCATGGTCTGAACATAAGCAAGGCTACCACCTTGCTGAAGCTAAGGTGCTCTGGGCAGTGGCGTAGCGTGGGTTGTCAGCACCCGGGGCAAGGCAAGTAATTTGTGCCCCCTAACCCATAGATTTGCGCCCCAACCCGTGGATTTGCGCCCCCTAACCCTAACCCCCAGATGTTGCGCCCGGTGCGGCCGGCCCCCCCTGCATCCCCCACGCTACGCCACTGGCTCTGGGTCTGGTCATGCAGGCTGCGAGCTGTAATGCAAAACATCCGGGCAGCACCCGGTTGGCGAAGCCAGTCTTTGGAGAGGCCTGAATTCTTTTCGGCTGCAAATGTCAATGCATTGAAAGAATTTTCCGTTCACCTCTCAAGATTAGAGCAGAGAGGGAGAGGCCTGAGAAAAGGGGTGGAGGAGGGAGAGAGAGAGGGAGAGAGAGACGATGCTATGTATGAGCAAACCATGTCATGTTTCTGGGTTTATAGTTTGAATTTACAGTCAGGTGGTGGTGGGTAGAGTGGATCTGCAGCTACGCTTTTGCCAGAGGGCATTATCCATGTGCTTCAGGGGAAGCAGTGGCAAGCAGAAGCTGCTATTAAGTAGGTGCAAAGGAGAAAGGAACATAAGATCGTAGGAAGCTGCACAGGCATTGCTGCTGCCCACCAAGTGGCGTGCCTTCCTGGACCAGGAAGCATAAAAGACTACAAAGCCATAATGCAGTGCAACATAGCAAGCTGCCTTATACTGAGTCAGACTGTTGGTCCATATAGCTCAATATTGTCTACGCCAGTGTTTCCCAACCTTTTTTGGGCAAAGGCACACTTGTTTCATGAAAAAAATCTTGAGGCACACCACCATGCCAGATGGGGAAAAGTCACTTTTTACTTATGTAAAAAAAAATAAAAAAATAGTAACAGCATAGAAGGTAATGGTTATCTCTTTGATGTCTGATGGGAGGGCATTCCACAGGGCGGGCGCCACTACCGAGAAGGCCCTCTGCCTGGTTCCCTGTAACCTCACTTTTCACAGTGAGGGAATTGCCAGAAGGCCCTTGGCACTGGATCTCAGTGTCTGGGCTGAACGATGGTGGCGGAGACGCTACTTCAGGTATACTGGACCGAAACCGCTTAGGGCTTTAAAGGTCAGCACCAACACTTTGAATTGTGCTCGGAAAGGTACTGGGAGCCAATGTAGGTCTTTCAAGACTGTCGTTACGTGGTCTCGGCGGCAGGTAGCAGCGCTCACAGCTTACGGACTGCACCGTGTAACAGGTGTCTGGCCCAGCAGCCTAAGGCGGACAAGCCACTGAAACAGGCATTCAGAATCCATTCATTTCATAAAACCTGCAGGGCTCAATCTCTGTGTTTGTGTATGT
Organism: Podarcis muralis; assembly: GCF_964188315.1. NCBI lineage: Eukaryota > Metazoa > Chordata > Lepidosauria > Squamata > Lacertidae > Podarcis > Podarcis muralis. The sequence continues at coordinate 36,377,398 of NC_135668.1, forward strand.
GTGTGTTTCTGCTTTGCCCAAGGGTCTGGGGGTGGGAGAGAGCTCTTTAGCATGATGCTTTTAAAACAATTAAATTATCAACAAACAAACCTGATGATACGAATAGCAACGTCAGGTGCTACGGGGGGGGGGGAGAAGGGGGCCTACTCAGAAGTAAATACTGCGTCCAGGCGCAATTAGCGCTGATTTAAGGTGCACCAAGACTGCCTAAAAACCTCACCAAAGATATGCAACAAAGCGCTTCGTTGCAGAGGGGAGAGTTTGTGCACCGTGGAGGCTGGAGGGCTTCTATTCTACATGCGGGGGTTGGGGGGGCGAGGAAAATGTGCTCCGTGGGGGGGCGGGGAAGGCAAAGTTGCAAAAGCGCCCTGCTCCTTCTTCCGCGGAGGGAAACGCTCCTGCGGAGGCAAGAGGCAGCGAGGAGGCGACGAGGTGAGGCTTTTGTGAGGTAGGGAGAGGAAAGACGGGGGAGGGAACCCAAGGAGGATTTGCACGAGGGAATGAAGGGGAAACGCGCCTCCCACGTGGAAATGCACGGGGTGGGGTCGTGGCGGATCCGTGCTGCGCGCTCGCGTCGTGCGGCCCAAAGTGCTGCAGGATCGCCAATGCAAGACCCCCTTTTAAAACCTCCCCCTCCCCCAGCTCTGGAAAAAGTTGCAAAAGCGCCCTGCTCCTTCTTCCGCGGAGGGAAACGCTCCTGCGGAGGCGAGAGGCAGCGAGGAGGCGACGAGGTGAGGCTTTTGTGAGGTAGGGAGAGGAAAGACGGGGGAGGGAACCAAGGAGGATTTGCACGAGAGGGAATGAAGGGGAAACGCGCCTCCCACGTGGAAATGCACGGGGTGGGGTCGTGGCGGATCCGTGCTGCGCGCTCGCGTCGTGCGGCCCAAAGTGCTGCAGGATCGCCAATGCAAGACCCCCTTTTAAAACCTCCCCCTCCCCCAGCTCTGGAAAAAAAGGGGGAAGGGGATGGCGTCGGCGTCGGGGTGCGGAGGCTGCCCGTGCCCGGCCAGGCGTCGGTGGCGGTGTCAGCGCTGCTGCAGTGGCTGCTCCTCCTGCGAGCAGTGAGTGGAGCGCAGCCGCAGCGGCGGCGGGGGGCGCGCGCGCGCTAGGGCGCAAGGCTGGCGGTGGCGGTGGCGGCGGGGAGCCCGGCGGAGGAAGGAACTTGTCCCTTCCCTCTGGACTCGCGCCCCCCGCAGATGTTGCGCCCGGTGCGACTGGCTCCCCTGGCACCCCCCACGCTACGCCACTACTCCCACGGCACACTAGGCAACGTCCGGCGGCACACTAGTGTGCCGCGGAACACCGGTTGGGAAACACTGGTCTACGCTACCTAGTGGTAGCTCCTGAAGGCCCTACCTGCAGGGCTTGAACCTGGGACCTTCTGCATGCAAAGCGGGTGCTCTACCACTGAGCTATGCCCCCAGCCAACAAAGACACAGCCTCTCAGACCAGTGCCTCTCTTGAGAACACTTTCAACACAAAAAGCCTCCTCCTCCCCACCCCCACCTCCCCTCCTCTCCTGGGAAGCAGCTATTTCAGACAATATTTACAGATAGTAGAGAGAACAGAATTCAGGGCTGGGCAGGAGAAGGGTGTGAGATGCATTTCAAAGAGAGAGAGAGAGAGAGAGAGAGAGAGAGAGAGAGAGAGAGAGAGAGAGAGAGAGAGAGGCAGAAGGTGCCAAGAAAATTAATTGCATAAGATGCTTTCTCTCTGCCTGGCCCCTCCCAGCCTCCTGCTGCTCCCACAAGTTATGGTAGAAAACCACTTTTAGATCAACAAGTGCTGCACTGCTGGAGTCACCTGCAAAGAATCTGCTCACAGAGATGCCAAAGGAGGAGACTGTCAGCTTGGCTGCCAACTTCACACTGGTCCAGCCAGTAAAGGCTTTTATGTTGTTAAGCCACCAACTTACTAGTCAGGTTTGGAAAAGCCACTGAACACATCAAGAGGGTGGTGGGGTTTGGGGGTTTTGTTTTTAATGTAACCACAACAAATGCTTCCCAAATATTTATTTATTTATTTATTTATTTATTTATTTATTTATTTATTTGGCAAGACTTAGACACTGCTTAATTCTAAAAAAACAAAAACAAAACTCCAATGCACACAATTTTTTTGGCAAGAAAATTATTCTAATATAATGAGTTTTCAATGTTGTTTTCCCTCAGTTTCTATTTTTTTCAATATTAAATTCAGTTCTCCCCATTTCTGCAGCAGTTCCCATTTCGTTCTGAATCCTTATGAAAATTCACCAGCATTTTAACATGACTTTCTCTTAATAAATAAATTTCTGTGTGCATTTAACTAATGCAAACATTTCTGCATACAGCTTCTCCTAATACAATGCATTTTTGTATATTTATGCACACTGTCCTCCTAATATATGCAATTTTTGCAAATAGCTGTTTGTTTGGAGAACTACAGCGCAAAATTCGTATACTTGCCAATTTCGGAGGGTGGCTGGGTTTCACTTGTCATATCGCTTCAAAAAGTGTGGATTTGATAGATTCGCCTTTAAACGCGAACTGAATTGAATTTCTCCCTCCATCTGTACTCAGGAGTAGACAGAATGGGGCTTGATGCACCAAGATTGCAAATGAGAATAAGCCACTTTCATTATTTACTGAATCTCTGAGCATGACCGAGAAATCAGTGTAGTGAAATGCAGGTGTGAAATCTGGCAAGTCAGGACAACTCGGAAGATTAACTGAAGGGCCTTGGAAATCTTGGCACTGCCTATTGCCTTCCTGCTTTGTTAGAATTCTCTTGATGCTTGTTCCATCTTGTTCCCATCTCCTCCCCTTCTTCCCAACCCCACAAGCCTTTTGTTTGTGTGTGTGTCTCCCCACACACTCTAGAACTGATGCCATTGTTGGCTTCAAACAAGACTCCCTGACAACTATGGAGTCCTAGACCATATTCACCTTCCCACTTACTAAGCACACACTGCATTTCCCATGCTGCCGTTTTTTTAACTCACAGTTCACACATGACGTTATCCAAAATGTATATGTATCCTGTATTTTCATTATAAAATATCGCCATTGGTCACATGGAAGCACTGTGTGATGCTTCAAACACTCACAACCTCTCCCAAATAATGCTGGGAACTACAGTGGTACCTCAGGTTACATATGCTTCAGGTTACACACTCCGCTAACCCAGAAATAGTGCTTCAGGTTAAGAACTTTGCTTCAGGATAAAAACAGAAATCGGGCTCCGGCGGCGCGGCAGCAGCAGGAGGCCCCATTAGCTAAAGTGGTGCTTCAGGTTAAGAACAGTTTCAGGTTAAGAACAGACCTCCGGAACGAATTAAGTACTTAACCTGAGGTAACACTGTATTGTTTGTTGACTATATTCATTATCGCAAATGCACATAAATAGCAGGATGCATGGAAGGGTAGCCATGGTACAGGCCCTTTCTTTAAAATATAAATAGGAGTGGAGTGGCTGGGAAGGAGCGTATTTGCACATCAGCTCTTATTTTGATTAACCCTGTTGCCGTGAAATTGCCCACTGAATTTCAGCACAGAGCTGGATGAAAGACCAGCTTCGGGCGTTGGGCCAAGGTGGTTTTTAAAATGATGAATTGATAGGAGTGATAAACAAGATGACATAATTAGAGTGCAGGATCAGCAGCCAGCACTCAACACAGGCCGGAGAGAATTCACAGGTCTCTCCTAAAAGCTCCAGAGAGAAGTTAAAATCAACAGACTGAGCTTGGGCAAGAATATTTTAAAAAGAGAGAGGTGGCTGTAGGTTTTCTCAACATTATATCCTTTGGCAGGCAGCTCACAGGGCATGAATACTCCACCAGCCTCAAGAGAACACAAGAATAGCCTTGCTAGATCAGGCCAGAGGCCTATCTAGTCCAGCATCCTGGCCTCAAAGAGGCTAGATGAGACCTCAGTGCAACAGTGCTCTACACACTTGTGATTCCTAACAACTGGTATTCAGAGGCATGCTTCCTCCTGTGGGAGTGAGTTCCATAGTTTATCTGTGCACTGCACAAAGAAGTACTTTATCTGTCCTGAACCTTCCAACATTCACCTTCGACGGATGTCCGTAATTTCCAGTCTTGTGTGAGAGGGAAAGGAAAACTTTGCACTTTCTCCATGCAACTCACAATTTTTTAAACTTCTATCCTCCTACTTGCCTTTTCACTAAACTATAACATCCCAAATGCTGGGGTTTAAAAGCAGAATGCTGGGGGTTAGCGAACGGAATTATAATGGGGAGAAGAGAAATATTGAATGGGTACTTCACAATCGAAGTAATACCTATGGCTGCTTAACGGGGGGTCCTCTGTAAGACTAAGTTGAGGGTCTAAAATGGTGATGATGAATGATATCCAGGTGAGCAGATAGAGAAATCTTAGGGTGGGTACAGGTGCAGACATTACAGACTTACCCTTCATGAATTTGTCTAAGACTGCGTACATGCTTATTTTTCCTCTGCATCCATTGCGCTCCCAACACTGGTTTGGGAAGTGAAGTGGTGTCCACATGGCATTAGCCATAGTTCATATCCATCCTTTATCTATCCTGTTGTTTCTTATGTAATACCAGGTTTCGATGCACCCCTGCCAAACCGCCTTCAATCTGAATTGAGAAATAGAACAACCTAGCTGCATTTTGTAATATGTGCACAGCCCTGGTCCTCTTTCAAAGCTATCTAAGTTGGTGGCCATCACTAGCCATCAATAGGTCTTGTGGGAGCAAATCCCATAGTTTAATTTCTTTTGTCTACCCTGAATCTTCCAACATTCCATTTCATGGAATGTTCCTGAGTTCTAGTATGATGAGAGAGGAAGACCCTCCCTGCCCACTTTCTTCGCACCATGCAAGTGATCTCCATTTTGCTTAATTTTGAGGAACAACGGTGAGGCTACTTTACTGCTCCCCTGTTTTCCTGATCTATGTAGCCCTCTTCAGGGTACTATTAGCTCACTTGGAAAGGAGCAGTTCTGTGCTGAGGTTCAGCATTGGAACTCCCAATTATTTTTTTCAAAAATACCAGGGGAGCCAGTCATAGATCTCCCATGCTGCCATATCTGGTTGTCCTTCAGATATTTATTTTTGAGGGACTTGGGCAAGGTGGTTATGTGTTCTATTTTAAAGCACTTGTGTAGTGGCCAATTCAGAAGTACAGAGTTCCTTCATGATAGTCACAGCCATGGCTCCTTATAGCCACACCCCTTTATAAAATTATACAACCTTCTAAGGTTATACAGTAATCTTATAATTATACAGTAATAATAATTACAGATGCATTGCAATGATCAATGCAGATTTCCATGTTGCCCTTCAGCTATATCTACTGTTTACTGTGCAAATACATGGGCAAATGATTTGGCGTTCTCCAATATCTTCTTCTGGAGTGACGTTAGTTCTGTTTCCATTGAAGTTCCATTGCATGTAACAGAATTTGCTCACTATTATCGTGAAACTGAACAACCTTCTCTTGAAACTGAAGCCAATTCTCAGTGGTTGACTCACCTCCTTTCACTCTGATTGGCTAAAGCACAAAGGGTGAAGAGACTTCTCAGTGCCTAAAAAGCTCTCCCTTCAAGCTAATTGGGCATCTCTGAGGCACTGGAAACAGGGACCCCATTGCAGAAACTGTAATGAGCTGTTGACCCTCTGCAACTCTGAACCGCGACATCAATGCTTTAAAGAGAACAATTTGAACGGATATCAGAAGACAGTCCTCTGTTTGAAGACGTCCTCTGTTTGAAAAGCTGCCTGGTCTAAGCTATGTTTAAAGATAAAGAATCCTATGATGGCAGAGCAGAGGGCTTGAAGTAGCCCATCCACAGTTAGCATATGGACAACAGACTAAATGGGCATGCAGCTCACCAAGTGGCAGTCTTCCTCATTATGGTGTGATGGGCTGGATTCTTTCTAAATTTGCATCCTTACATATCAATGAGCACACACACAAAGTTATACATCACCTTCTTTGGGTGATATGTTTCCTCTTTTTTATTTTTTTGACAATGTGTAAGTCTGTGTATTGCTTAGGTGATGTTGTTGTTTAGTCGTTTAGTTGTGTCCGACTCTTCACGACCCCATGGACCAGAGCACACCAGGCACTCCTGTCTTCCACTGCCTCCTGCAGTTTGGTCAAATTCATGCTGGTAGCTTTGAGAACACTGTCCAACCATCTCGTCCTCTGTCGTCCCCTTCTCCTTGGGCCCTCCATCTTTCCCAACATCAGGGTCTTTTCCAGGGAGTCTTCTCTTCTCATGAGGTGGCTAAAGTACTGGAGTCTCAGCTTCAGGATCTGTCCTTCCAGTGAGGCATTGCTTAGGTAGAGAACTTTAAAGAAGTGATAGGCAGAAGCAGGATCTACCGGTGGATCTTTGGTTATTTTATTGGCAAGGATTTATGTCTCCTAATTGTTTAGAAGCGGCAACCACAAAATCACCCACACCAAAAATTATACTGCTGAAAAGGAGACAGCTTGCAGCTGGGGTGGGTGGGGAATCAGCAACCAGGTGTGGATTTTTGTGCGGCAGGACTGTGAGCTCTTGTTCAGTTCTGGTACTCGTAACCATCATTTCTTGGACTCAGATTTTCCCCCCAGTGTGTTATGTCTTTTGCAGCAAGCTCTAGCTGGTGGATCTCACTTCCTAATACAAAACAAAGTAGACCCTACAAGTTTTACCACTGCTGCTGCAAGGGATGTAAGTGTACAGTAACACATTTGTAGACCTGTCTATCTCCAAGACAAAAAAACAGAGACAAAATGTGGACAGTATTTTACCATGATGGACAGGAGCCAGAAAACAGAGAGTGTTTCTGGTTAACAGGGACAGTTGGAGCACATGGCATGGCTGGAATCCTCTTTGGGCAAGTAGGTGTAGTGGTTAGAGTGTCAGACTAGGGGCCACACCATAAAGATCCACACCATAAGGTACATTCAACACACATTTAAAGCACATAGTTTCCCCCCCCAGGAAGCATTAACATTGTAGTTTCTTTCTCAGAGATCGACAATTCACAGTAACCTTCACAATCAACAGTTCCCAGAATTTTCTGGGGGATGTAGTGTACTTTAAATGTGCCTTGGATTGCTTCAAAGGTCTGCCCTAGGAGCTGGAAGACTCAGGTTCAAATCCTCGCCCAGCCATGTACCTTTCTGGATGTTAAGGGCTTTCCTCACTCTTTCTGCCTAACCCACCTCACAGGGTTGTTATGAGGAAAAAGTGAGGGTGGGGAAGAGAACTATGCATTCTGCTTTGAGTTCCTGGGAGGAAAGGCAGTAAATAAATGCAATGAGTCAATAAAATATTTGTTTCCTGAACAGCAGGTGCCCTTTTAAAAGGAGGTATTTGGACCCGGACAGGCTCAGAATCAAGGGTTTGGAAGTGGTTTTTTTCCTCCCCGGCTACAGTTACATGGTGTGACCTCAGACACCTGAGGCCTCTGATTCTTGAGGTCCCAAACTGGGGGACGTTGGTCATATCCCTTCTTCATAACTGACAAGACCAAAGATGAGGTGGTGGGTGGGCTGTTAATTATTGCTCTATCGAGGTTGGAGTTACGCCTTGCTGAGAAAGAACACACTCACCAAACCAGTTTATTCAAAGGTGTGCTTTCAAAGTCACACCTGCCCTGTCACTGATGAGTAGAGGGAGAAGAAATACTACCTAAGCCTAACAGGGATGTTGCCTAGCAACCAAATGGGCCTTCTCCTGTAACTTCCTCCTGAGGTCTGGTGCAACCTGTGTACTTCTGTATCCACCCCAACAGGAAAGGGCTGGATTAACCTCTACAGGGACAGGAAAAGGCTCTCAAAAACAAGGGCTGTTCCCATCGCTTGGCCCAGCCTTCAAGGGCATTCCAGCCTCCCCCAGGCAAAGCCCAAATTGTGAGGTGCTGATACTACAGCCCGCCTTCACTGATCACCTGGCCACCCTTATTCCTGCTCAGGTCCACATATGGCTATCTTTACTAAATGGGGAGAAATGTGTGCTCTGCATGTGGTCAGAGGCACTCTCGTTGCTCTTGTGTGCAGTGGCTTGAGTTTTGAGCTTGGACTGGGACAAAGTTCCCAGCTCAGTCCCAGATCTCACTGGATGGCCTTGGGCAAGCCGTTATCTCTCGACCCAGCCAACCTAACAGGGTTGTTGTGAAGATAAGATCAAGTAATGCCTTGTACTCTACACTTGACAGAATGGTAGGGTATTTTGCCAACTCAGATTAATGTGATAAGAGGCATCCATTTAATGCATGGCTGAGTACAGGCATAAAAAAGGGGGGGAGCTCTGGGACTAAAATTAAGCCCTATCTAAGGTAACTAGATTCAAAAGCAGATATGGCTCCTTTATCTTTTACAGTTGCCTAGCCAGGGAATGTTTGCCAGTGAAGCTTGTCATGCAAAACTGAGAAGAGCTAGTCGCTGGAATTCCCTCCACGATACAGATAGGGCTGCCATCTGATTGGGGGGGGGGGGACCAGCCTGATCTGCTCTTTGTGGCCTGAAAGGCCATTTGATCCAATGAAATCAACAGGAGAAGCTTTTCAAGGCATGAAGGAACTAAACATTATCACCAGCTAATGCCTATTGATCAAACTGTCCTTAAGGCAGTTTCAACATTGCCAGCAATAAAAACAAAACAAAACAAAACAAAACAAAACAAAACACTACTCCCCTCTCCTCCTGATCCTCGGCCTTTGACAGCAGCCTTGGGTGCATGAATTTAACTGGTGAGGTTTTCCCCCAGCCGCTTATTTTCCTGTTAGGTGAAAAAGCTTCACCTGGTGAACTTTTACCTGCTGAGCTGCTGTTAAAGTCAAAGGAGAAAGGGCTGAATGGGAAGTATCTTGCAACCCTCGTACACTGCCAGTGACAGAAAGATGTGCTAGTCATAGGCAGTCATAGCAACAGCTGCTCCCAGCAGAGGCTGACGAGGAAATAATGGCCTAGACTGGCTCCGCCTGGGCCCATGACATGTGTGTGGTAGGTAAGCACCACCTCCAGGGGGGAGGAGGTAACTCCCAGTTCGCTTGGCCTGGGAGAGTTGCAGTTCCTTTGGCAGAAGTGCCAGAGAAGCAGGACTTGAGGTAGCCGCAGAGTTGCTCTTTCTCTCTCCCTCTCTCCGTTCAGCAACTTTTCTTAAAACTGCGGGATCTAGCATCAAAAACAGACACCAGCAACCTTTCACCAGGGGGAACAAGAAGAGCTGTGTGACAGAGCCTTGCCGGTTCATTCGTTTTAATTTTATTTTCTTTGGACTTCCACTGGAACGAGATTCCGTCGGCACTTGCTGAACCCTGGGGTTAACATTATGCATTCCCTGTTCAAGAAGAGAAACAAAGGGAAGTACAGCCCGACAGTGCAGAAGAAAAGGTGAGCGTTGCACTCTGTTTACACATGCCGTTTGACATACGGATCCTGCTCCTGGCGAGGCAGCTTGTGGGGAGGAACAAGCAGGTGTGAGCCGTGCCTGTACGGTTTCAGATCTCCAGGGCAGCCCTAGAGCTGTCGCCTAGATTCTCCAGGGCTGTAGCTCAGTGGCAAAGAATCTGCTTTGCATTCAGAATGTCCCAGGTTCAGTTCCTGGCATCTCCAGGTAGGGCTGGGAAAGTCTCGCTGCCTGGAAACTTGGAGAGCCACTGCCAGGAAGTGTAGACAATATTGGGCTTGATGGACCAAGAGGAGAGACAGAAGGGCCACATCTTAGTGGTACAGCATCTGCTTTGCATGTTGAAGGTCCCAGGTTCATCTACAGAAAGGGCTTGGAAAGGCTCCCTACTAGAAATTCTGCAGAGCTGCTGCCGGTCGGTGTAGAGAATACTGAGCTATAGATGGACCAATGGTCTGATTAAGTATAAGGCAGATTCCTATCCGGACTTTCTACAGTACATACCTCTCTTTTGTGATCCAGTGTCACAGGAGTATCATTTTGCTAACAGCTTTCTTGGCAAATATCCACTTCATTTCTGTTTTAAAATGAAACATGTGCAGGATCACGCCTGCCACTAAGATGCACCCTGTGCCCAGTTTACCTTCACTACTGCCACCCCAAATCCGGTACCTGGGTAGGTGGATTAACGAGCATAGCTGTCAACTTTTCCCTTTTCTTGCGAGGAATCCTATTTGGAATAAGGGAATTTCCCTTAAAAAAAGGAAAACGTTGACAGCTATGTTAACAAGTGGTGTGCAACAGGGACTTTGCACATGTTCTATAGCATTTCTGTGTTGTATTACTCGTGTCACTGAGCCCTCGTACTGAAAGCAGGTTTGCTTTTGTTTTGTTCTGTTTGCTGTTTGTGTTCCTGTGTCTTGCGGCAGCAGCAGCTTGAAAAGGCAGATATTTGGAAAGCTGCCTTTACCTGGCACAGAGATCAGATGACAGAGAAAGCTTTTCCAGGTTAATTTCTGTGTGTTTGGTGGTTGTTGAAGAGGGCAAGTGAAAGAAAGGTCCAGAAACTTGAGTTGGAAGGGACCCTGAGAACTATCCAGTCCAACCCCCTTCAATGCAGGAATATGTAGCTGTCCCTTACGGGAACCGAACCAGCAACCTTGGTGTTATCAGCAACCTACTCCAACCAGCTGAGCCAACTTCTTGACATTCTACTCCTAAATATGAAGAGTTATGGTTACTAATGTGCGTGTGACAGGTACTCTGTGTATCCTCAATAGTACTTTCTCACACATTATTTCTCATACCGAAACAAGATATACAGTTTGAGCAGCCTGATCCTGTGTGCATTTACCCAGGAGTCAATCCCACTGGGTGCAATGGGGTTTACCATGCAGGGAAATATGCACACACAGGCTGCAGCTTTAATTTTCCTCTTCAGAATAGTTTGTTTGAGATTGTTGCCACATTCCTGAACTTAATCTCTCAGGGTGCGGCTTCATCACCCTTTCTTGTTTTCTCCTCCCTCTGCTCCTCTTCTCATCTTATGCTGGCATGCACCTGATGTGTTACTTTTCCATAGCCAAATAACATGTTTCGATGTGTCCTAATTAAAACAGCAGCAACTTGCATTGATTTAATAAGCAGGAATAGAACATACGAAGCTGCCTTGCACCAGGTCAAACCATTTTATATATCGGGCGGGGGGGGGAATGACCACAAAATCAAGCCCAGTATTGCCCGCTCTGATTGGGATAGCCCAGGTGAGAAACAGACAAGTGCTCTTGCATCTTTAATAGCTTTATAGAAGATCTTATTGAGATTGGCTTGCAACTGAAATAACTGCATACAGTACTCTATCCCTGCCTCCGTTCTCCCCCAGTCCTCTGTTGCTTCTCTGTAGTGTCATAAAGCCTCATGCACATATATATGTTTTAATTTAAGGTGCAGGAGCCCCAATATCTTATGTACATGACCACCGTAACTCTGGCAGTGTTTCCTCTGTATTTATTGCATTGAGTATTTTATTCTATTTATTACATTTGCACACAGCCCATCCAACTGAACACTTTGGGCATTTTACAAAATCTGATTCACAGTGGAATAAAATCACAGCAGGAGAGATCCCAGGAAAAAGCTGAAATGTGCATAAAACACAGCAATTTAAAACCAGTTTTCATGCTGGGGAGGTTTGTAAACAGATTTCCAAAGGAGGGATTACGAAAGTACTTCCTTGTGATTTATGAGGGTCTCTGTATAGTGTAGTAGAATTATGGCTCAACGTGGAAATATAAAGCTGCCTTATACAATTTATATAGATTGACTTCTAATCATACAAGCATTGGTCTTCCCTGTCATCAATTGAGCACAGCCTCCCTGGTCTTGAGATGCCACTAGAAGTAGTGATAGGGTATGCCTCTGAGCATGTACAAAATGCCTTTTATTTCTACCCTGCTCTTCTTCCTACCTAGATCAGTCTGGCTAATTAGGACCGATGTGCAAAATTAGCTGCCAAGTAGCAGGCAGAAATCCATCAGGTGAAGCTTTCTACCATGACTTGCATAGCTTGCAGCAGCAGCCCCTAATCAGACGCAATGTGCAAACCAACCATGTTTGTTACCATTCTCCCTTCCCCAGTCTGTGATTGTGGGGAAATGTGTTTCAGGTCAGTGGGTAAAAACTTCCCTGCAAAGCGGAGGCCCAACAACTTAGCACTTCAGCCCTGTTTACACAACCCTCCTTTCTAATCTTCCACTCTGGAGGCAAGTTTCAAATTTCCATATAAGCAGGGGGGGAAAGTGTTCTTCCCTGGTCCTAACAAGCCCCTAGAGAAGCTGCAAGTCCGTTTGGCCTCATTCCTTGAAACAGCCATGTGGAAACTTTTTGTATTAAACTTTGGACACGAGCTTGTGACATTTCTTGGAACTTCAAGGATCTCTCTCTCCCACCCCCAACAAATGTCGTCTGGGGAATCCTGTTATGATGAGGCACGATGCACATTTTGTGTGGGCGTTGCGTTCTTGTTCCGGAGGGCTTGTTTTGGAGAAGCTGTCAGAAGGAGGGTGGTGACTTGGAGTTATGATCCTTTCTGATGTGCTTTGTTTGCTATTTGCTCTTTTTCATTAATTGTGCCAGCCACACCATTTCAAAAACCAACCAACCAAACCCTGAACAATCTGGAGGAGATTTAACCAGGGTGGGTCATTGGAGTGACTTTCCTCAACCTCCAAACCATGTCAAGCCCTGCTATAGGGTGGCTATGTGGGTAGCTGTTATTAAATGTTGAAACACACACACACACACACACACACACACACACACACACACACAGCTGAGACAAGCTTAAAAGAAAGGGGTGTGCAGAGGGCATGTGGGCAGGGGAGAGGTATGAAGGAAAAAATCAATTCAGTTTGCAAATAAAGGTGAAGCTAACTAACTTACATTTCTCAAAATCTGCAAATCTCTGGTTTTTACAGTGCAGTTCGCCAGCCAAGTAATGTGTACTTATACCAGAGTAAACTGCATAAAGATGCATGTATGAGCAAAAATGCATTCTATTAGAGAAGGCTGCTTTGCAAAAATTATGCAAAATTGCATATAAAACTGCATATTAGGAGAAATTGACACTTAAATGGTGATGAACCTCCTTGAGGATTTATTTATTTTTAAACTGCATACGGTTGTCAAAGTGTGGAGAACTGAAGAGTGAGAAAATGAGAAACTGAAATTGACAGATTTGCCCATCCCTGGCCTACAGCCAGTGATTTTGTGGAGCAGGGGAATTATTGTAGAACTGCCAGAACATAAATACAGATAGCCCAACATGTTTAAACTTACAGTACTGAAATGTGTTACTTCTTAGTGAGCGATTAGGCAAAACGTTGCCTGCATGCAGGATATAAATACATTGAACTAATTAACTAATTAATATTTAGAAAACATTTAATATTGAGGGTGGGCCTTACCAAAGGCTGAATTTTGCCAGCTTTTTTCTGACCCTGCTCCTGTGCAGTTTGTACCAGCCAGACACTCAGAAATATAATTGGTATAGTTTTTCCCAAACACCTCTACCTCTGTGTTTGGCTACTGTTAAAAGCACAATATTTTTTAAAGGAAAACTCTATTGTTATCCAGTCCATGAAGGATTTGCTCCACTGTTTTTGCATGCATAAATATGTCAGAATTGGAAAGGAGCATAGCATTGCCCATCCAAAATACTGCTGGGGATGGAAAAGATACTCAAAACTCCGAGCAGAGACAGGCAAATTGCCATTCATTTTGCTCAATGACTCATTGTAGCAAGAAGGGGAAACTGGAACAGATCCAAGTTCCGCCATGCAATCAGCATTTACAAATTAGGTCTAGGGACTGGATGATCTTCCTAAGAATCTGAAAGCGACAATTGATGCAGGGGGGCATCCCATCACACAGTGTGACAGCTGCTCTGAATTGCTGGGAGCAAGGTGGTAAAACTCCCAGATAAATCTAAGTGGGGTCTAAATTGAGCTGGAGTGCCATTCTGTGAAGTGCTTAGCACGGTGGATAATCTACAAAGCTATGTATTGGAGGTGCTACTGAGAGGGTGCAGCGGCACTGGCAATTGCCAATGCGTTTTACGTTTGCTATGCAGCAAATACTACTCTGTGATTGGACACAAACAAGTGGCTTGTTTTTTTGTGGGATGGGGGAACCCATCATGGTGGCATGATGTGCACAATTCATCAAGCTGTCTTTTTTTGTAAAACAACTTTGCAAGATCATGTCCATAGCCAGCTTCTCTTGCAAAATGACAAAATCAGCATCACAGTGTTTGCTTGTTTTTTGAGGTTATCTTGGAGAAAGAATGTGTATTTAGTTTCAGTGCTACAAGGAGGTTTTCAAACTGGGCCCCACTGCCCTTTAAAATGTCTTCACTGTCCAACAGCTGTGATGCAGTGGTCAGAGAACATTTAACATTTTGGCCGGTGAGAGCAGAATTAAAAATCTCCACTTGGCAGAAGGGCTCACTGGGAGAGCATAGGCCAGACATTATTTCCCAGTCTACCTCACAGGGTTGTTGCAATAGTAAAGAAAATCTAACCAATATGTCCAAGCACCCTGAACTCAGTGGAGTCATTATTGCATTGCTATTTTTTTGTTTTGTTTTGTTGTTGTTATTTCCATTCCCATTGGACAGATGAATATCTGAAGCCAAAACAACCTGCTTGTCTTAGCCCAGGGGTGCGGAATCCTTTTTTTTAGCCTGAGGGCTACATTCCCCCAGGGCAAACCTCTGGAGGCTACATGCCAGGATGGGGCAGGGCCACCTTTCAAATTGACCACTGGAAACCTGCAAGAACATACTTCTTCAAAGCATCATATAGTTAAACTATGATTTTAAAAGAGAATTTGGCAGTTGCATTGACTTCAAGTGACTTCAAGTTGCAATGACTATGTTCTGCTTCCTCTCTGAGTCTGTATGCCTCTCAATACTGGTTGCTGGAGGTCACAGGTAGGGAGAGTGCTGTTGTGCTTAAGTCCTGCTTTTCCCAAAGGCATCTCATAGGCCGCTGAGAGAACTGGATGCTGGACTAGATGGGCCTTGACCTGATTCAGCAGGGCGCTTCTTGTGTCCCTACCAGTCCCTACCCATATCGTAAGCTGCTTATACCAGATCCGACCACTGGCCCATCTAGACCAAGGGAATGATCAGAAGGCACACAAGACAACCACTTTGCTAAAAAGAAGTGGTCTAGATCTGGTTGTTATTGCTTGGTTATTATTGCCCAGGACCCTTACATTCTGTGTTGGAAAGAAAAGCAAGACAAAATGTACTGTTCCAACAAACTGTTGCTGTCCAACATCTGCAGCAGAAGTCTTGCCCATCACTTGCTGACTGGGATTCTTCCGACATCAGGGATTGCTTTCCTTCTTAGCCAAGGCAGAAGAGCCCTTGCATAGCCCCATCACAGAAGTGCTGGTAGGCAGGCAGTTGCTGTTTTTGCCTCTGGCAGCTTGCATTTTTTAAGTTGCTGAAAGATTTCAGCTGAAGGATATTTGGGGGAGTAATTGCCCATTGTTTATCCTGCTCCTGTGTCCCTGATAAGGGTTTTGCTGACAGGAAGCTCATTTTAACACACCCTATATTTTTTTTCCAAACGTAGGTTGCAAATAATCGCATTGCAAAGAAAGCTATAATTTAATTGGGCTAAACACACTGTATTTCTGAATGCAAGGAGAGTCGATTATTTCAGCCGCGGCTTCTCATAGAGAAAAAATGAAGGGAAACCTGCCCAGGACTGTTGAGCAGCATGCCAGGCTCTGAATTCCTGGACTGTCACTGGCGGTTGAGCTTTGGGGCATGAAACACTGAGAAAATGATCTACGCATCATGCCTCCATTAATGGCAGCTTCTCCCAGGACTGACTGCTCCAAAGGGTTGAAAATGGCCACACTGCTTTTGGCATTGTGGGCTCTACTGGCTTTGCATGACACTTGAGCCCCTAAGAATTGTCACTGGCAATGCTACCCCACTCAACCCAATAGGAGACTATATTCAGCTTTCCAGAAAGGCCAGCTCCATCGGCTCTTCTTTTCCTCATCTGTCACCTGGCAGCAGTCACTCCATCAGTCTGCAGTAGAAACAGAGAAGGGAAGCAGAGTCACTCTGCCAGCTCTGTTGAGAGTCACTATGGGCTCATCCTTCTCCTTGCACAGCTTTAAATTCCTGTCCATCCTTTGTAACTAAGAACCAGTCTCAGGTGTCTGCTTTATTCCTCCTCCCTCCCCAGTCCCTTTCCCTTTTGTATCCCTTTTGTAAGCCTGAGGGCCGGAGCCATCTTCATATTGATCTCTGCAAGCTATTTTCGGCTGAAGAGCAGAATAAAAATCAGAGTAAAATGAGCAGAGTAAAAATTTAGCTTCAAAGAGCTAAATCATAAGTGCATGATGCAAAAGGAGGAAAGCAGTTGGCCTTCAGGATTGTGTGGAGTCCCATTTGGACCATAGTTGTGGCCAGAGGCCAAAAGTGGGCAGAGTAGTGAGATATGACGTTTACCCCTGTAGAGGAGGCTACATTTCAGGCAGCCAAAGTCAGAGGTTTCTAGACAAACACACATATACAGGACACAGCTCTTCATCCTCTATCCAGGCAAGCAAGAGGTGTTATCGCAGTTCAAGGACACGTTCACCCCAGGAAATGTGCTTGAGAAGCAGGCCTGGTGAGAATGTGTGGCTTGGGAGAGAGGGTGTGGATTGGGAAGGGCCAGACAGAGAGGTCTGGGGGGCCACAATCAGCCCCATCGGGCCTGAGGTTCCCCACACCTGCTTCAAAGGACACATGGGGCCATACTGTGAAGTACCAATACCTCTTGCTATTGCCCTCTTCTTTGCTCCCAACTTAAACAATAAGCACGCATGCTGCTATCGGAAAACCAACCAGTTTTTGATAACTCACAAGGGTGTAGGTCGGTCTAGCAACTGAGCAAGGGCACTGACTGGCAGCTAGGCAAGGTCATGGAGACCAGTGAGGCATCCATTTCTTGCTTTGGCTGAAGGACATAATTCTGGTTCTCTGCCAGTAGCAAGTCCACAGAAATGTGCCAGACCTAATGCAGTAAGACATTTTATACACAGCCCTTCAGCCAATCAGAGGGCTCTGCTTTGAGCCAGTCAGGGCTTAGAAATGTCTGTAGACATAAAGCAAGGGTTGTAAGTTAGTGGTAGAACATCTGCTTTGAAAGAAGAAGGTCCTAGGTTCAAACCCTGACATCTCCAGGAGAGATCCTGTCTGAGATCCTGGTGTGTTAGATGGACCGATGATGTGACTTAGTATACAGCAGCTTCCTATGTTGCTGTTTCTAGGAAATAGTGGAGAGAAGGCAGGAAGGCTCTTTTTAGGGTCTCCAGTAAGGTTCAATTTGACTAGTTGTTGATGTTGGCATCCATCTGTCTCAAGTGTCAATGGAGTGTGCCTCTGGAGGTGAAGTCAAACTGCTGCGTTAGCAGCACCAAAGTGACCTCCTTGGGGTGCAAACCTGGGCAGTGTGTAGGGCTGGGCGATAACTGGTTTTCGATATTGCGATATATCACCAGCTAAACATTGCAATATATTGATATATCACGATATCTGAAATAAGGAAGGAACTACGCAGAGGCAAACAGGACAATGTCCTGGCAGTTGCTACTACTTAAGGGTCTAAAACTGATAAATGATGATATTATCAATCACTTCATGGTCACTTTCAGCAGCAGGCAAGTCAAAATGCATTCAAATGAGACTTTTGGTTTTGGGCTTGGCTACCAAATGGTGGTATTCAGGACAATCCAAAGTACGGTGATGAGTCAGAGTGAGTGCAAATAATCTGGGACTGTCAGCAGACAATCAACAAAGGGGGGGGGCAGAAGCAGCGGCAGCCTGGCAGCATGGGCACAATAATCAGCAGCCTGTGAAGCCTCCTCATGGCAGTGGGTGGGGGTGGCAGAAGCGGCGGCAGCCTGTGAGGCTTTGTTGATGTATCGCCCAGCCCTAGTGTATGGAGGTCCTCAGCTGCCCAGACAACAAGACCCCCTTCTTCGCCTCACTGATGGGGTCCAAAGGAAACCAGAGCAATTTGTTTGGCACCAGCTTGGCTGCAGGAGTTGCTAGAAGGAGAAATCTAAGTCACCACCCAACGGTCCTAGGGGCTCCACTCCGGATTTGTGTAGGATTTACTCAAAGGTGGATGTGTACTATGCATGTTTCTCCTATGACATTGATCTTTGATCTTGTTCCCCCAGATATTGTTGGACTACAACTCCCATCATTCCCAGCCAGCTTAGCCAATGAGCAGGGATGGTGGGAATAGAAGTCCAACAACATCTGGGCAACCCAACACTGTCCTATAAGAAGGCATAGGAAATTTTGTTTAGAGGGCTCACATGTCATATTTAGGCTTCAGAGAGTTAATGGCAGCAGTGCTCAGTTGCTTGCAGCTGTTGTGGTGGCATCCAGGCCTTGGATGTGGCAAAGAAACCCAAGTTCATATTTCTGCTTAGCTGCGTGGCTCTCTGGCCAGCCTTGAGCAAGTCACTTTCTCTCATCTATCCTCACAAGAGCCTTGTGAGGTAGGTTATAATGTTGCTTTAAGCTCCTTGGAGCTCAAATGCAGCTTAAAAATTATTCCAAACCTTTCGGCTGATTATGGCAGATATTGGCTTCTCTGCTTATATAACATACACAATGAATCTTGTGTCACTGACAAATTTCTCGTGGCATAAACCACAGTAAATCTGTTAGCCTGGCTTCTCCTTTCTGAGATTTGGTCACCTTGAAGATGATCTTCTCAACCACAAGAGGCAAGACGCTTCATTTCTTTTAATGAAGACTCAGCTTCTAGAGAAAATTATGCTGTAGAATGAAAGTGCCTATTTAGCTAATCGCACAAATTCCCTGTTGGCCACAGAGTCCTGTTCACATGGCACTGTGGAGCAGCCGACCTTATTGTTTGTTATTTATTTATTGCATATGTATCCTGCCTTTCCTCCACGGAGCTTAAGGTGGTATACATTATTCTCCCTCCACCTCATTTAATCCCTCACAACAGCCTTGTAAGGTAGGCCAACCTGAGAGGCAGTGACCTTCATGGCCAGGTGGGGATTTGAACTCCAGTCTCCCAGGTCTCAGTGCAGCACTCTGACACCACGCCCCACACTGACTCTCTTAATTGACTCTTGATTGTATTTCCTTGCTCGAGGTAGAGGGTGAAACGTTCATCAGTTCATTTAGCACTTTGAAAACAACCCTAGTAATTAATACTCAGTGCACAGGTGAAATGTGAGTTGTTATTCCCACTACAGTTTTGAGTGACAAATTCAAAACAAGCATGATGGTGATGTGGTTGGTGGTGATGACAGGAAGAAATTTCAGTGGAAGTCTGGGGAGAACTGAACACCTGTAGCTGGGGATCCGTGTCTGATCTTAAAGGTGTACAGGCCAAGACCCTGCCTCTGCATCCCCTCTCTCAGAAAAGCCTTGAAAGAAAGAGAAGGCAACAAATTCAGGAGGCCTCCAGACTTACATTATGTTGCATGAGGAAATTGAAGCATCTCCCATAACTTTGTTGTTGTTGTTGTTTAGTCGTTTAGTCGTGTCCGACTCTTCGTGACCCCATGGACCAGAGCACGCCAGGCACTCCTGCCTTCCACTGCCTCCCACAGTTTAGTCAAACTCATGCTGGTAGCTTCAAGAACACTGTCCAACCATCTCATTCTCTGTCATCCCCTTCTCCTTGTGCCCTCCATCTTTCCCAACATCAGGGTCTTTTCCAGGGAGTCTTCTATTCTCATGAGGTGGCCAAAGTATTGGAGTCTCAGCTTCAGGATCTGTCCTTCCAGTGAGCACTCAGGGCTGATTTCTTTAGGTATTATTTAGGTACTTTAGGTTTGTATAATTACAGTAGGTTAAAACATTCTGTTGTCCTAGAACAGCAAACCCACTTAAAAAAAAAAGACTTTCTACAGTTAGGAAAGTGAATAGGAAATGCATTGAAAAGTGTGGGATGAACAAGTTATTATTTCAGAATACCTTCCCCTTGCAGTATTATTGCAGTTTTAGCTATTGTTGATTCAGATTAATGTATTGTCTAGTAATGCATATAATGAGTTAAACTGCTTGTACTGAGCTAGATGTAGGTATGTGAGAAGACAGCGATTGCTATTCTGACTAGTTTTCACCAGAATCAGTGCTGGTTCTGTTCAGCTGCACTTCGGTTTCTGCCAAATAGTATGTTATTTGTCTCGCTGCCTGCTATTTAATGTAAGTTATGTAACTTACATTCTTTCAATGTAATGGAAATGTCAAACCAATGTAAAAAAAAAGTCATTAATTACTTGTCATTTGCAGACTTAGACAAGCAACTACAATGTGAATAGATACCAATTGCTTTCGCATGACTTGTTTCTGTTCCTGACCACCGTGAACAAAAGAACCGTAGCCATTTCTGCTTCCTTTTCCATTTTTGTCGGAATTCTCTGACATCCCTAGCTGGATGTAACCCATCCTGGGACTGCATGGTGAAGAGTAGACTCAAAGAACATAAGAGGAGCCTGCTGGATCAGGCCAATGGCTCATCTGGTCCACTGTTCTCACAGGGGCCAGACAAATTCCTGTGGGAAACCCACAAGCAGGATTTGAGCACAAAAGCCCTCTCCTCTCCTGTGGTTTCCAGCAACTGGTATTCAGAAGTATTTCTGCTTTTTAACCTGGTGGTATAGTCATCATGACTAGTAGCCACTGATAGCCCTCTCCTCCATGAACTTGTCCACTTCTCTTTTAAAGCCATCCAAGTTGGTGCCCATCACTGCCTCTTGTGGAAGTGAGTCCCATAGATTAACTATGAGCAGTGTGAAATATCAATGCAGATAAATGCATAATGAAATATTAATAATAATAATAAATTTATTATTTATACTCCGCCCATCTGGCTGAGTTTCCTCAGCCACTCTGGGCGGCTCCCAATCGAGTGTTAAAAACAATACAGCAATACAGCCTTCAGATGTCTTTTAAAGATAAGATAGATGCTTATTTCCTTCCCATCTGATGGGAGGGCAGGCGCCACTACCGAGAAGGCCCTCTGTCTGGTTCCCTGTAACCTCACGTCTCGCAATGAGGGAACCACCAGAAGGCCCTTGGCACTGGATCTCAGTGTCCGGGCTGAACGATGGGGGTGGAGACGCTCCTTCAGGTATACAGGACCGAGGCCGTTTAGGGCTTTAAAGGCATAAATGAGTAACTGAGAACTGTGGGGCCAATTGGGTTTTTCTGCCTCAATATATCTGTTTTTCTGTGTGGGTTAGGCATGGAGGTGAAGAATGAGATCAGAGAAGAGGGACCCGTGTCTGTTGATCTGGCCCTGAAGGGAAAGGGCTAGTGGGTGGGGGAACCAGGGTTGGCAAACTGTCTCTGGGTTCCACACATCCCCCTACCCAGGCCACCTGTAGTAAGCTTATGCCTTGATCAGACATCAGAATGGGGAAAACTGAACTTAATATTGGGGAAACGGAGAGAAACAGAAGCTGGCTTGCTTTTGGCTTCCCAGTTGCTAAGAATCCTTTTGCTTAGCACTTTGCAATTTGATGTTCAGGTGTTCAGGTTTCCTGTTTTGGTCGTGTGTGTGTTTTGGCAGGCAAATGCCTGCAGCCTGAAGGTTTGCTATGTTTGGAATGTGCCTTGAGTTGACACCCCCTCAATTCCACTTTGTTCTTCTGGTGCCATTCCTACCTGGTCCTAGGTGCTAAGACATACCTGCAAGGACTTTTGCATTTTTCTCACCCACTTTCTTCTTTCATCAAGGAGCAGGCAGGGTGTCAACAAGAGCAGCAGTACTGAAATGGGGGTTTCTTTAAAACTCTCATGGTAGAAAATTCTGGGAACTGTCTCTACAGCTGTTCGCTGTTAGTGAATCAAGCACTCAGTGGGAAATCCATTTTCTCCTGTTTCTTTGGAGCTAATCTTGACATGTGCTCGCTGACATCTGAAGATGCTGATAAGCTGGGCTTTTCCCCACAAAGCCTTTCCGTTGTCATATTTTTGTTCTTAAATGGGATGGAGATATCAGGAAGCAGTCAATTATTAACCAGACAGTCTTTGTGAATGCTTATCTACCTGGACTAGGATTGCAAAATCCTATGTGTGTCTACTCGGAGTCAGAAGTAAGCCCCATTGAATTCAGTGGGGCTTACCCACACAAGATTGCAGGCAAACTGGTGTGAACAGAATAAGACAAAAATTCTTGGACATGACGCTTGAAAATAGAATGGAAGTGTGATCAATGTTATTGTACAGGCATCTCCCCACCTGCGCATAATCAGCATGCACACTCCCTCTGATGTGCACAATGTTTTCGGCACCAAAAGGGGGTGGGGCAGGGGCAGAATGGGGTGGGGTGGGTTCCAGTGCAGCAGCTGGGAACAGAAACCCCACATAAGTGGGGGTTCCCCTGAATTTCATTCATTGTTCTGCACATTGTGTGTGTGTGTGTGTGTGTGTGTGTGTGTGTGTGAGAGAGAGAGAGAGAGAGAGAGAGAGAGAGAGAGAGAGAGAGAGAGGAGGGAGTGGGAGAAGACACCCGTATTTTTTGCTCTATAAGACGCATCAGACCATAAGACACACCTAGTTTTTGGAGGAGGAAAACAAGGGAAAAAAATATTCTGAATCCCAGAAGCCAGATCAGCAAGAGGGATCGCTGCGTAGTGAAAGCAGTGATCCCTCTTGCTGTTCTGGCTTCTGGGATAGCTGCTGTCAGGGGCTCAGGAGCAGAGGCACAGGGGAGAGAGGAAATGGAGAGCGAAGGGGAAGAATCTGAGGGCAGCAGAGGGGAGAATGACAGTGACCCGAGAGATTCCATGAGCCTCTCCAGCGAATCAGAAGATTCCCAGAAGGGGGCGCCGATGGTCAGGGCAAGGGGGGTCCCAGGGGGGACGCACCAGAAGCAAGGGGCCAGCGGGGACTCCCAAAGCAGCAGCTGGAGATCAGGACCAGCTTCCCCACCAGAGTGTAGTGGGGGGGAAGAGTCCCATGTGTCAGGGCCAGCGTCTCCTCCAGCAGGGAGGGAAGAGGAGTCAGGGCCGACCACGCCTCTATCGGAGAGTGGGGGAACGGAGGGGAGGTCAGACCCAGCTAGCCTCCCCGAAGGGGGAACCAGTGACAGGAGCAGTGTAACGGTCAGGAGGAAGGTGGCCGGCTGGGCGCGCGCGCCAAGTTCGAATGTACAGGCGCGCGGGACAGCAGAAAACCCGGATTGGGAACCAGGTCCTAAAGCCCGCCGGAGGCAGGGGGAAGACTCAGGGGACTCAGCGTCAGAAGAGTCTAGGAAGGGCAAGACCCCAGCGGACAGGCGGACCCAGAGGAGGAAAGAGCAAAGGAAGAGGTGGAGCAAGGCTAGAGTCTTAAACTGGTGTCTGGGGGGAGGAGACTCAGACGGAGCTTCGGCGGTCTAGAGTTTGAGACGTAGAGCTGCGCGCCGCGGCTGTAAAAGCGAAAATGAGCTTCAAATAATGAATACAGTGGTACCTCGGGTTAAGAACTTAATTCGTTCTGGAGGTCCGTTCTTAACATGAAACTGTTCTTAACCTGAGGTACCACTTTAGCTAATGGGGCCTCCCGCTGCCGCCACAGCACAATTTCTGTTCTCATTCTGAAGTAAAGTTCTTAATCTGAGGTACTATTTCTGGGTTAGTGGAGTCTGTAACCTGAAGTGTCTGTAACCTGAAGCATCTGTAACCGAAGGTACCACTGTAATAATAATAGTGCTGGTAAGCAGTTTCTAGTACAGAAGGGTGAGTAATTTGTCTTGAAGAGCCTCCAGGATTCTTTGGCAGAAGAACCTACTGCTGCTCCACCCATGCCCTGGCACAACAGAGGGAGGCCCAGGGTGTCCTTCCAGTAAATAAACAGGTCCTTTGACCCCCTCCAAGAATGGCTAAGCCACAGTGTTTAATGAAAAAGAAAACCAATCTCAGCCAAATGGATACTAGTACCATCTGTTCTCTTGAATGGCTCCACACTACATCTGCCTTCCATTAGTAGTTCATGTTGATGTCCTTACTCAGAGTTTAATGTGGGCTTGCATTCACAAATGTTCCTCTGACCAGGTGCAGAGAGAGAGAGAGAGAGAGAGAGAGAGAGAGAGAGAGAGAGAGAGCGCTCACCCTTTACATAAATATCCTGCCTTTCCTCCCAAAAGCTCAAGATGGTGTAGTGGTTATAGTGCCAGACTAGGTTTTACAGTTAAAAACATTCTAAAAGCAATAGCAATTAAGTCGTGAAATCAAGCACTCGCCTGACTCCTTAGGCAGGTTGATAAAGCTTCCACTGTAGTCTTTGCCAACTTGTGTTGAAACCCTGAAGTCAGTGAAGGAAAGCCCTGCCAAAGGCTCATCTAGGCTAGCATTTGTTCTCACAGTGGCCAAGCAGGTGTCCCTATGGGAAGTCCATGAGCAGGTTTTGATCAGAAGAGCACAGTCCCTACTTGAGATTCTCAGCAACTGGTAATTCTGAGGCATACTGCCTGCAACAGTGGAAGAAGAACATGGTCATTGGGATGTCCCAGGGGGTGGCTATCACTAAATCTGGTTTAGCAATATGCTGTGTGGATTACTTTATTTTATTCTGGATCTTCCACGCAATACACCTCTATCATGTCTCCTCTTACTCACTTTTCCCCCTTAATTAAAAGCCTCCAAATGTAGGGGAAATAAAATCCACTAATACCATAGGCTTAAATATCAAGTAAATGAGTTTAGAACTGAGGTGAACAATAAGATTGTGGCAGTCATTTTCTGGTTGTTAGCATGAATGCAGATCTCTGTTTTGAAGACCATTCCAGTAATACTGGCTGCATATTTTTAACGGGTGTGATAACAAGTTAGGTTCAGGAAATAAGAATAACCAGGAACAATAATGTCCTATTTGCAACAGGGTAAGATTTTTTTATTTTTATTTTTTTAAAAAACCCCTCGTATTTCACATCTAAAATCTCATTCCATAGTGGATGAGGTCCTGGGTGTTTCCCCACTGCAACTCTGAACTACTATTATCAAACCGGTTTAACTTTCATCATAGCCAAGTAATTGCAGGAACAATAATTATGTGAAGAGTCTAAGGCTCTCACACCCGCAACAAAAACTGCAGTCTCCAGAGTTCTTGCAGAGTATGGTGTGGTAATGGTGGAAATTCAGCTTTGCTTCCATTTAAATTAGAAACTAACTAATTTGCACTTCTTGAACCATTATGCAAAACACAATGCTATTTTGAAATTCACGCACCTCTGAATTTTGTAATGCAGTCCTCCAAGCAAGAATGTATCCAAAATGCATGTATTAGGGAAGAATGTCCATAAAAGTGTTTGCATTCTTGAAAGGAACATGGAAAAATGCATTATATTAGGGAAAGCTGCTTGCAAAAATGTTTTTATTAGGATAAATGTTCCCTTGAATGCATAGAATTCATAGAATCATACATTTGTTTTTTGCAAAAATTGCTACAGAAATGTAGAGAACTGAATTTAAGATTGGAAAAATGAGAAACTCTCTGAGAGAAACAGAAAGAGCATGCCAGCTTAAAAAGGGAAAGAAAAAAGTATCTCCCTAGCAAATGTAAGAATAACAATAACAATAAAAATAAAATAAAAGCTACATTGGTTGTGGTGCA
The DNA here is from genome assembly GCF_964188315.1 of Podarcis muralis. Classification (NCBI taxonomy): domain Eukaryota; kingdom Metazoa; phylum Chordata; class Lepidosauria; order Squamata; family Lacertidae; genus Podarcis; species Podarcis muralis. The sequence goes on from NC_135668.1 coordinate 36,402,942, forward strand.
GAGTTGATTTTAAGGCACCTTTTTTTTTCCACAGCACGACAGCATTCATGCATGGAATAAATCACATGAGAGAATCGGTGCCAAACTTGCTTTGGTGCAATGGATGGGGATGTGATGGGAAACCGGAGGGGGAATGGAATGGAGTACTCTGAAAAAACATGCATGGCTGGCTGGAGCCCTGGACAGGGGCATGTCGCACTGCAACATTTAGCTGCAAGTCCCACTTGTGTAAATCAGTTTGGCACGTGCAGCTTCTCAGCGGAGCTGCTGTGGAGAGTTTTGTTTCTCCAGCCTTCTGCTGACCAGCGTCCAGTGGTATCATTTTGCCTGCCTGGCAGGGTCTGAAAGGCAAACTGAATGGTTATTGTCCCTTCCACAATACTGTTCATTTGCTGCTGGTATATGAAGCCTGGCAGGAATGGCATGCCTTTGTTGATTGAGCAGAGCTACAGTGACAGACACCAAGCTTGAAGTTTAATACAACTGGAATGAATGTGAAGCCTGCGGGAGGCCAAAACCAAAAAGGAAAAAGTGCATTTGCCCCCACTTGTAAGTTTGGGTGAATTGACTTCTTGTGACCCAATGTAGGAGTATTTTTCCTGAGTCTGTTGCACCTTATTGTACTGGAGGAGTTTCTGATGCTAATGATAATACTCAGGGCACCTCTAGAAGTGCTTTTTACCATGTATTCATGATGATTTGCACTCATGATGCTATTGGGGTAGTTATTTGAGCTCCTGCTTTCAAATACTGTTTACCCCTGCAAAAGTTTTAGGGCAGACATACTCTTTGTTTTCAGCCAGTGCCTGTCCCAGTAACTCCCTGCTGAAATCCTGTAGCTTCTTGCACCGAAAATGTTCTTGTTTATTTTCTTGCACTATAGTGCAAGTGTTTCCTTCCAGTAACACTGGGGAAGCATCACAGAACAATGAATCAAGCAGAATGGTGAATGGACAGTTCAGAATAAATTCACTGCTAATGCACTATTATTGCATCAATAACATATTGCAGAATACACCTGCAAAAACAAAATTAAAAATGCCAAACTAATCTGGAAAGGCTCTTATCCTATCTGTCTATATATTGGGGGTGGGTGGGTTTCAAGGCAATTCAAACATTCATAATCTTGGTGACTTTCATAGAATAGAATCATAGAATCATAGAGTTGGAATAGACCACAAGGGCCATCGAGTCCAACCCCCTGCCAAGCAGGAAACACCATCAGAGCACTCCTGACATATGGTTGTCAAGCCTCTGCTTAAAGACCTCCAAAGAAGGAGACTCCACACACTTTATTACTAGCCACATTTTTCAGATGTGGTCCTGAGAGACAATGGCTTGCTTAGAGCTACCTTGTGAGTTTGTGGCCAAGGTGAGAACTGAACTTGGATCTTCCCAGTTCTTAGGTTCAGCTCATGCGTTTCACCACATGTGTTCGTTGTGATGGCTCTGTTGTAAGCACAAGATCAGTTGATCCTAGCACATAATTTTCTGCAGTAGCCAATTACTAATAGCAAACCCATCCTTTGAGTGCAAAACCTTATACAGTCGTACCTTGTTTCTCGAACAGAATGCATTCTGGGAGTCCGTTCAACTCCTGGAACCATTCAAAAACCAAGGTGCAGCTTCCGATTGGCTGCAGGAGCGTCCTGCAGCCAATTGGAAGCTGTGCTGAATGTTTGGCTTCCGAAAACCATTCAAAAACCGGAACACTCACTTGTGGGTTTCAATTGTTTGGGAGTCAATTTGTTTGGGAGCCAAGGTGTCAGGGGGGAGAGCCCTCAAACAGGGAGTGGGGAGACCAAAGCAGCCACCCCCCCAGTCCCCACTTTAACAGGGGGAGAATATTTGGGAAATGGTGGTGGTGCTGATTTTGACCATACCTTGACAATTAGAGGACAATTAACGCTGATGAATTTTCATGGGGTCTTTTTCACTCTAATTTTGCAAACTGTAGTGGATAAACGTGGGGAACTGAACGGAAGAAGGTTGGGAGAAAATGAGAGAAATTGAAATTTACCCATTCCTATCATTTGCAAGCAAAATCTGCATTCTGTTTCTTAAGGCATCATTTAGGAAAACTAGGGGAGGGGAGTTGGTTGTGGTTGTCTGCTTCAGTTTTCACAAGCCTAGGAATGCTGCTGGCATAGTTCTTCCAGTGCACAAGCCTCTCATTAGACCTTGCCCCTTGTTCAGGATCTCTGGTTGTTCCTGTCCGGATGCTGTGCTGCTGTCTCGTTTCCTGTCCAAAACTGTCAGTCAGAGGAGCCGTGAGTCACCCTCCGTCCGAGAGGATGCTTGGCTAGGAGAGAGAACAAGCTTGGCAAGTCAAGAGGCAATTGCTTAGTAGGAACAGTGCTGTATAAGCAGGAGGGAGGTGTCACCAAAAGGTTCTATCAAGTGCCAGGCTTTCATCACTCCAGCACAGTAATTCCCAAATTATTTGCCACGAGGGAGCAGCTATTATGGTATGAGAAATAAATGAAATAACCAAAGATTTCCATGAGTCCAAATCACTCATTCACTCTTATCAGTCATGCAGAGGGCTATTCCTGCTTTTGCATATTTTAACCCTTTTCCATGTAAGCAGGGAGACTGCTTCTAATTTGGATTTGGGGGTGGCTGGGTAGGCAAGCAGGAATGCGCCTCAAGTTTCAGAACTCTAAGAAACAGTACTCTAATCCAGAAGGCTCTGCAAACAAGGGTGACTTAGTTTTCAGAAGAATCCCACTGAGTTCTATGGGGGAAGCCTCAATGGACTGAAATTTGAGACAAGTGAGAGAGGGGAGAGCTTCTGCTTCCTGAAGGAGGCAAATTAGGGGTGATAGGACAGCAGGAAGACTTAGCCTCTGTCTAACCCTGTTAGGATCTCTGATCTGCAGTAACTCCCATGCGGATTTGCTGACCATCTCAGAATATGGTTCATGGGGTTCAAAAGGTCATTGGCTCTGCCCCATTTGGGACCTGGTTCCGCCTTCACACAAACCACTGTTTTGAGCTTTCCTCTACTTGATGGACTTCAAGGTTCCAGTAAAAAAACAAAAAGGTAGTTTCTGCAAGCCTGAAGTTTGGCCAGATCAGCTCTACATATAACCATCACAATAAATAAGGATTAACAATAATAAATAACGATAAACTGCTGGAGAATCACAGCACCTGCTGTGGCTGCAGAGACTTGTAACTCGTAACTGCTGCCTCCCATGTTGCTTTTGCTACATTTGCAGCACAACAGTGACCTCTCCGGGGCTCAAGCCTGGGCATATAACAAGCCCATATAACAAGACCCTCCTCTCAGCCTCGCTGATGTGGTCCAAAGGAAAACAGAGCAATATGTTTGGCCCCAGCTTGGCAGCTGGAGTTGCCGAAAGGAGGCATACACTCATAAATAAGGACGTATATAGCATGTGAGAGCCTCTGGCAGTCAGTTTAGGCAGTACAGAGCTAGATGGGCCAGTGGTCTAACTCCATAGGAGCCAACTCCTAGAGGCCGAGGTCTCTTCGTCCCCCAATAAAATATTTGGATGGTTCAGGCCATCTCCAAAGTTGATGGGCATTTATTCTAGTTGGCACCCCTATAAAGGCTGCTTCCTGAAGGCAACAGCAGTTGGCTCTGTGGCTTGACACCATCTTGGATTTGCCTCAACAGTTTGCTATTTTGCCCCAACTCTGCCAAACCGGAGCCAGTGCCAGGAGGATGTTCCGACTCCACTGCCCTCAAGCAAAGATTGCATGACTAGGCTTCAGTGTAGGAAACTTGATGGGGAATAACCAAGGCTGAGTGGCATTGGGTAAAAGACACTAATCTCTCCTGGGTGCCCAGAGGCCTTCATGGGTGGAGCATCAACCACAACCTGCTAGACTGCAGACACCCTTCTGAATTGCTGAATGCTTCCTCTCTTGTCCAAAGACTCATCAATGGCCAGTTGCCAACTTTTGTCCATGGGCAACTCCTGTGGCTCTTACAGCAGCATGTCATGGATGAATTAAACTTTACCCACCTCTTAATTCCCTACTAGGGATAAGTTTCACACAATTTATGCCTGTCCAGTTGCTGTTTAAAAGCACAGAAGCAGGACCAGTAAAAAGAAATTGGCAAGTGTTACACAGAACATGACTTTGATCTTTAGCTTTGGGCAAGTCACTATCTACTTAAAATGGTGCTATCTGTAACCAACCTCACAGGGTGCTCGTTTGGGTGAATATAAAGGTTGTGAAAGCATTTTGCAAATTAAAAATTAGACTAGCTATGAAAGGAAAGTACTTTATAAACATTTATCTTCACCAGAAAAAAAATCCTTCAAACACTACACTGAAGTAGTCTACTGTTCTTTTGATTTTACTGACTAGGGTAGTCAACTGCTGTTTTTGTAGTGTTTATTTTGTAAGGTGTTAGGGGCTAAGTGCTTCCTAGAATCCCCTCCTCCTCTTATTCCAAAAATTGTGGCCAACTGGCTGCAGTTACTTGGTGGTGAATTAAAAGCACTTTGCATATGCACAGGGGAACTCTTGCTCCTTGTATCTTATATCCCTGAGTGAGCTCCTGGCTGGCTGTGATCTGCTGTTTCATCCTTCTTGAAATCTCTCTTTCTCTCTTCGCAGCATATCCAGCAAGGAGTTGTCTGAGCTGATTGAGAAGTTGCAGAAAAATGCTGACCAGGTGGAAAAGAACATTGTGGAAGCAGACTCTAAGATGCAAAACGTGAGTTTATTTTATTTCAGCATTCTTATATGCCACTTTTAATTTTTTAAAAAAAATAACCTCAACATGGTTTTTTACATAGAAATGAATCATATCAATAATGGTGCAGCAATAAAATTGCTAGCACATTTGCAAAGCTAAGCAGGGTCTGGTGTGGTTTCAAATAGGATGGGGCCTTGTGTTGAAATTCCTGGACTAGATGACCCTCAGGATCCCTCCCAACTCTTATGATTCTATGAATCAAACACAAGAAAACTTAGATAAAAATACAATTAAAAACTAGCAATAAAATAAGATCAGTATAAAACACAGAACCAGAGACTGAAAAAAAGTAACATTAAACAAAATGTGGCTTCTGAACATTTGGGGGAACCAAATAAGATGACATTCACACCATATATTTAAAACACATCTAAAGCAAATGGTGTCCTTCAGAAAATCTGTAGTTTGTTAAGGATACTGGGAATTTTCTAACACAGCGTTCTCAAAACCTGTACAAAACTACGTTTTCTAGGCTTCCTTTTGGGTGAAACATCAGTTCAGACCAGTTTAAATGTAAATGCAGCCTAAGGTGACAAATGTCCATCTCAAATTATACTATTCAGATTGTAAAATAGGCTTAGTTCCTACTTTCTAACCTAGCAACGGTTATTGTTTTGCAGGGCTTGTCCTACCATTAGGCAGTGGAGGCATTTGTCCCTTAGCACTGCCCCATCGATCTTTGTCTGCCTTCAGCCAGCCCCATCTGCCTGCCTTCTTTCTTCCAAACAATTTGGAATTGGGACTTGGCATTGGCTATCGGCTCCCTCCTCCTCTTCAGTCTCAGTGTTCCCTTGTAGAACTAAGCAGGCAGGAAGAGGTTGGGGGACAAAACTAGAATGAGCTGGCTCTGCCTGCCATTGGCTCTGGCTCTACAGACTATTTGGGCTTCCTGCTTTCCATCCTATCAGTCCCAATGGGCACCAGCCATCTCTGCCATTGGGCAGAGTGAGCCAGCAGCCTCTGGCGGCTGATCTGTGTTGTGTGGCGGCAGCTCCCCACCTCACCCGGCTACTCCTTTTGAGTCCCTAACCATTCTCCTCTGCCGGAGCTCTGCTATAGTAGTCCCCTGGCCTGATGTATGGTGAAGGATGCTGTCACAGAATCGTAGAGTTAGAAGGGACCGCAAGGGCCATCTGCAATGCAGGAATCTCAGCTAAAGCACCCCAAAAGATGGCCATCCAACCTCTGCTTAAAAACCTGCAAAGAAAAAGAGTCCACCACCTTCCAAGCGAGTCCCTTCCGCTGTTGAACAGCTCTTACCGCCAGAAAGTTCTTCCTGATGTTGAGTCAGAATTTACTTTCTTGTGACTTGAAGCCATTGGTTCAGGTCCTGCCTGTCATCACTCTTGAAGAAAGATTCAATGGCCAAGTCTGGTCAGCCTCTGTACCTAGAAGGAAGGAGATGCCAACTCTACTGTTTCATTAGGTGTCCCATTCTCTTAATGTTCTAACCTCACAGCTCTATTGATTCTGCTTCTATTTAACAATGAAAACCAGCTCAAAGCTGTGAGTGAAGAACAGAAGTGGGGTGGATCTGTTTAGAGTGATCCCTGGATCAGTTCTTCTTCCCTGTAGGTTTGGGGGGGGGGGTTAGGAAGAGGACCCGAGGTACTTCTTTTTGCGCTATGTTGATTCTGTTGTTTATATAAGCCTGCTCTCCCTTTCCAAACGCTCTCTCAGGACCTGCACAAGCTTAAGGCCGGTCAACCTGCTGAGTACCAAGACCTCACGGCAGATAAGCTAATAGAATCCGATAAGCTCCTCTATGTCCTGGATGGGGATGCTGCCATCGCTCGCCACATGAAACACCCACAGGGGGATATGATCACAGAAGAGTGAGTCTGGGGAAGCCAGTAGGGCAGGGGTGGGGAAGTGGATCTGGGCAGAGTGCTAGATCCAGAGTTGGGCCCTCCTTTTGTGTGCTATTTTGACAAATGGGTGGGGCCACTGGCAGGTGATAAAAAGTTCAAGCCAAAGGAGCAGGCAGAGGCTTATCTCTGTTCTTTTCATGGTTGGACTACAGTGCTAAGATCAGAAGTAAGCTTCTGCCTGCTCTATGACTGCAAAAGGCAGCAGCAGAGGCTTAGCTTGATAGTAAAGTTGTACTCCTAAAGTGCTCAGATCAGAGATAAGCTACTGCCTGCCGCCTTGTAAAGAGCACCACAGCACTAAGCACCACAGCACTAAGATGAAATATAAGCTTAGCTAACACTTAGGTTGGAGATAGCAGATCTCCACACCTAACATCATATGACATCAGTTGACAGACAGGTGGGTCTAGTTTGCCCCAATGGCCTTGCAGGCCAAATTTAGAGGCCTAATGTACTCAATTAGGCCCATGGGCCAGAGGTCTCTCCCCCACCTCCTGCAATAAGGGATGGTGCTTGATTTGAAACTTTCATCTAGGGGTGAGCAAATCTGTCTGTTATCAGTCGATGCCACTTTAGCAGGCCCTCAACCATAAGTCCAGGTTTGAGCGCCAAAATACATATTTTGATTTAAAGCACATTCTCCCCACCCCCCAAAAAATGCATTTCTATACAAATTTTCTCTCAAAATGCACTATATATATATATATATTCAAATCAACACATTAGGCTAGTTCAAGTCAGGTCTTCTACCACCCCATTTATCTTCACAACAGCCCTGTGAGGTAGGTTAGGCTGAGAGAGTGCGTTACTGAGTAATTAGTGTAGATCCTTAAAATCCACACTTGGAAAACAGAATTAATTGATATGACATTTTTGCAATGTGGGGTAGGAGGGTTTTTTTTGGGGGGGGTGTCCAAAATGTTTCACTTTGAGGAAAGTAGTATTGCAGTTAGGGGAGGGGGAATCATTCGTCTATATGTTGTTCAGAGAAACCAGTAATTGCTTGTATCCTCTCTCCTTCCTTCAGCATCCGGCAACTAAAGGAGAGAGTGGGCAACTTGCGTGTGAAACATGATCAGATCTACAACTTCACCCCACAGGAAATTGAACCTCAAGTCAACTGGACCACGGTGATTGAAGAGAAGCAGGTGAGTAGGTGCTTTGCATCCAGTTAGTGAACATCTGATCTGTTTTTTCTTTAGACTGGGGCCATTTCTTCCAAAATATGGGCTTTGGGGGCATCCAGCACAGCACTAAGTGGAGTTCTCCTGCACATCTCCCTGGAACTAGAAATGTAGTGCAGTAGAGAGAGAGCTGGGCCTGAACTTTTCTCCCTGTTGTGCTAGATTTCTGTTTGCCAAAGAGCCTTTTTTAATCCATTCTGGGCCTTAACTAAACATGACGTTAATTGCCTGAATCCAGGTAACTTGCATGGGGGATATTTGTTTGTTTTGGTAGGTAATGGGGGGGGGGATGTAAAGTTGAAGCCAGAGCAGCATTTTGGACCAGTGGTGGAGAATTTAGCTCATCCTCCAGCATACCCTCCAAAAGACCACCCCCTCACCCCAAACAGTTGTTTGCAGTCCTTCCATTTTCTCCCTCCCCACCCTCTGCAACCCCAATATGTCTCAGACTTCCCTTTAACTGCTAATTGCACATTTTAAAAAGTGCACATTCACGTAATCCATGCACTATAAGCTTTGCCTAGTTTCTTTATATATTATATATTATTTAGATTTCATATGGGCTACAACAGTAAAATACACAATTATAAAACAAATAAAACAGTTACAATCAGAAAATAAGAAAAGTGGGGGGGGGGGCCTATTAAGAACAGCTCCATATATATAAACCAACTTAAAACAATTCCATATATTAAAGTTAAAAAGTACTTCCACCACTGGGATGAAGCTCCCTTATTTGTATGGGGTGGGCATTCAGAAATGGTACCTTCCACCTGTAGGCTGGCAGGTGGCCCAAGAGTAGGTGGAGCCAGAAGAAATAACAGGCGGAACCAGAGCCAATGACAGGCAGAGCCTGTCCCCATCCTCCTCCCTGCTGAGTTCTGCAAGGGTTAACACTAAAACTAAGGAGGAGGAGGTGTTGTCACCTGGACTGGTAATTAAGGAGGTATGTAAACAGGTGGGGGCTGGCTGAGGGCAGACTGAGGTTGGTGGGGCAGCCCCCCATTCATCCGGATGGACCTGTCTCCATCAACCCCTAGTCCAGCCATGAATGTACTGAAAAGCTCACACAGTGTCAGTTGTCTTGAATGAGCCCCCGCCCCACTCGTCAGGTGCCTGGGCACTGTTAATCAGCTCACAAAACGGGGTAGAGAGATAAAAGCTTTAGGCTGCCAGATCTCTTCCCCCCTGTTGATTTTTGCTCCTCTTCCAGTTGCTTTGTCAGCTTCCAGTTGCAAATCCCCCCCAAATCCTCCCTGGCTGCTGGCTGGAGATGCCCCCTAGCTTTTGGCTTAATGAGAGGCTTTGTGCAGCAGCCCAGGTTCTGCAAGCTTTGCAGTTCTGTCTCTGGGCTGCCTGGCAGGAGCTTCCCTCCCTTTGCCAGGGGCAGGGCACGGCTATCCAGCATCATAGGAGGGAGCCTTCTGCATCTTGGCTGAGAGCCATCCTGTGCAAAATTGCAACAAGTGGGCTTAAAACAAGACAGTTTTGTTTTGGAGGAAGGGAAAGCCAGCAGCACTAGCAATCTAGATATTTGCATCTAGGGATGGGAGACACATTCAGTTCAGTTTGCATTAAAAGGTGAACCTTCTTTCCAAAACAAGATGCAAGCTAAAATGCAGCCATTTTTTGGAAGTTGCACTTCGCTGAATTTTGCAGTGCATGCCAAATCAGGGTAGACCAGCTGTACCCAACCTGGTGCCCTCCAGATGTTTTGTACGGCAGCTCCCATCAGCCCCAGCCAGCACTGGGACATCTGGAGGTAGCGCTCCATTGAAATCTGTCCTCCGGTTTCACAGACATTTTTGGCCCCGCCAAAAGGGGTTGGTGATTTATTGCCTCGTTCCCAAGACTCTCGCCTTTTCATTTGCAAGGTAGCCAAGGGTGGTGTCTCTATTTCCTTCCCTATAAACATTTCTCTAGTGCACTGCAAACTCTCTGGCTGCCCATGCTTGCTGTTTTGAAAAAGAAGAATAAGAAAAAACAACCTATGGGAAGAGTTACCTGTCTTCCCTTTAATTGAACATGGTTTAATTAAATGACCTTTATTGAAATGTGGGCACCCAGGAAGGCTGCAGAATGCAGACTGCTAGAGACATGGCTTGTAGAACAACAGAAAGGGTGCTCAACAGCATCCACCTGCCATCTCAAAAATAAGGCAAATGCCACAAAATCCCTACATCCCACCCATAAGGATTTCCCTGTCCTCTTTGATAATTTCAAAGTTCTGATGAGGAATGTTAAAAAAAATGCAGGAGGAATTTTTGGCGCAGAACTGTCTGCATGCTGGTGTAGATGAGTATTCAGCCTTCGGTTCCCGGGCACTGTTGGACTACAACTTCCATCAGCCCCAGCCAGCTTAGCCAATGGTCAGGGATGATGGGAGGTGTAGTGCAACAACATCTGGGGAATCCAAGGCTGCAGAACATTGGCTGTGGACAATACTAAGCTAAACAGGCTGATGGGTTGACTCTGTATAAGCCAGCCTCCTGTGCTGCTATGTTCTTGGCCTGCTTTGTTTGCCAGGAGTTTGGCGGAAAAACTGGAACCTCCCTCTTTTCTTTTACCACTAGGAAATATTGAACAGCAAGGGCTTCGGCACTGACTTGCCATCAGTCAACGGTCAGGTGGAGGAGCACAACATCTTCCATAATGAAGTGATGGCTATCGGACCACACATCAGCAAGGAAGGTGACAAGGTATCATGTGCTTCTAATGCCTGCTTTGCAGTTCTTCGGGAGGAGGGGAGGGGACAGAATTGGTTTTACGCAGTTCCTGTGCCTTTAACTAGTGACAGGAGAAATCCAACTGGTGTAGCTTTTCCCAGTCACAGGGGCTCTGATGATGAGGAAAGCTGAACCTGTTGGATTTCTGCCCGATGTACCCCAGCTAAAGGTTCAGGAGCTTCAGGGATCTCTCAAAAAGTGATTCAAACACAGTTCAAGGTCCAACACCACCTTGTGTAGCGGGTTTGAGTAAGTGTTGCAGATGTTACTTTGTCCTACCTAACTCTAGCTCCTCTCCTTTCTTCTCCACAGCCTACATAGTCTTTAAATGAGAGACTCTATAAGCTTTACTCTTTGAATGAGAGAGGTTATTTGTTGGGGCTGCCACCACGAGGGGCTGCCCGGTTGGGCCTTTTCAGGGGTGGCTCCCCATTTGTGGAATGCCTTCCCTAGTGAGGTGTGTCTGTCTCACTATTATTAATTTTCAGGAGGTATTTGAAAACATTTGTATTTATTGTTTACTGAATCTATTTTTATAATGTTTAAACTATTTTAGAATGCTTAAGATAAAGCTTATGTGCTGGCTGCTCTGGGCACTTTCGGGAGGAAGGGTAGATACAAATCCAATAAATAAATACTCAACAAACCACTTTTGCCGTGTGTTATAACCGTCTCCCACAGCAAACACATAAACACACCAAGACCATGTGTTGTAGTGGTTAGATAACCAGACGAGAGAGGAGAGGATTTCCTTGGTATAGGATCACTGGAGGAAAGATCTAATACACAAATCAGGGTAGCTAACCCCCAGCACAAAGGCTTCATCTGTTCCCCTCCATCATCTCCCCCCTGCCCTTCCCAAAGACTCACTGATTTTGGCAAGAGCAGCAAAAAGAAAAAGAAAGGAGTTAGACAGAACCCAGTACCCTCTTGGGGGATGCAAATCGCCTCTTCCCCAGTGATCGATTGATCATTTGATTAAAAGCAGCATGCACGTAGCAAGTGTGTTTGCTTTGGGAAGTGTGGTAACACCCTCTGTTGGGGGCCTTGTCCTGTCTTTTGTTCATCCTCTCTTTCTTTGTTTCCAGGAATATATGAGTGGGCTCCAGGTGAAATATCAGAAACTGCTGGTAAGACCTTGTTCTTTTTATTTTCCGTCCTCGAAAGATCAGGGACTAACTTTGGTACATCCAAGCGGGTCAGAGGTGATGTGAGGAGACTCTTGGGTCCCATTCATACCATATACAGAGCATATTTAATGTACACAGCTTCCCTCAGAGAGTCATGAGAACTTTGGTTTGTTAAGAGTGCTGGGAGCTGTAGCTTGTGAGGGCTGTGAACTACAGTTCCCAGGACTCTTTGGAGGAAGCCATATGATTTACGTGTGTGTTACATGTATGGTGTGGCTGAGACCTTGGTTGGCATGCTATGCCCCATTTGAATTAAGACAGCGCTGAGGAGGATTCCTGCATACGTGCCACCTTTCCATAGTTCAAAACGTACTCAAGGCAACTTACAACATGAAAAAGTTACATAATTATAAACATAACAAAAGTACTCATAAACAATAAAACATTGAAAAGTATGCAACCAAATTGAAAATGCCCACATAAATCATAAGATATAAAAATAAAGATGCACGAAATAATATCAATAACAACCCGTCCAACAACACCCGCCTAAACTGTATCCCAGCGCACGAAGCCTTGATCAGTGCCAATAAGCAATTAAGGGCCCTTTGAGTCATACCCTGAGTGTGCTCTCTGTTGTTCCTTACTTTGATCAGAGCTTGGTCAAAATGCACAAGAAACTGTCACTGCTATTCCTTCCCTGCCCCTCCCATTCCCAACTCAATGTGGTCTAGAATCTTGACACCAGGAGACAGGAGTGCACAAATTATGTATTTCACAGTAGACTTAGCCCTCTCTTGAGTTGCTCTCTGTGACTCCCAATCTCCAAGCCTTGACAGCTGGCAAAACTCCCTCTCTGCTTGCAGTCAGGATCCCAACAGAGGCAGCAGGATTTGAACTCGCTCCAGGATTACATGCAGCGCTGCACCAACAAGCTCTACTGGCTAGATCAGCAGGCCAAAGACAGGATGCAGTTTGACTGGAGTGACCGTAACCTCGACTACCCAAGCCGCCGGCGCCAGTATGAGGTACATTTTCTCCCCAGAGCTTATCCCCCCTCAGGAGGCAGTTTGACTTTGAGATCTGTGTGGAAAACGCATTCTGGCATTTGGATCTGAATTATTCAGCCTGAATCGAAGCTGAAGGGCAGAAATATATTAAAGGAGGTGGTAATCATCGTGAATTCCAGTATGAACTAATCTGATCTGTACATCTTAAGACATCACAAACCCTTTGTACACACTATACTTTCAAAGCACATCCAAAGCCCATTTTTCCCCTCACAAAAGTCTGGGCCCCCTAGTTTGTTAAGGGTTGCTGAGAATTGTAAATATGTGAAGGGTAAACTCAGTGCTCAGAATCCTTTGGGAAAGAATGCGTTTCACATATGCTTTAAAGGTAGTGTGTACACAGGTGTTAGATAAATGGTGTTGGTGGTGATATTGTTGTGGCTAATTGCATTGCATAATTTTAGACTGTAAACTGCTCAGGATTGGGACCTGCCTTTGCTACTCTGGTTTGTATCCAACTATGTGATTTTCAGATTAGACTCACTTCCTTCTGTGGGTCTACTCTGGGTATGCCTGTTAGATACAAAACTCTTTAAGTGTTACATGCATTGGGTGATAGCCAACTAAGCTGTCCTCAGAGCAGATCCAGAAATTTCAATGGGTCTCCTCTCAATACGATGAACATCGGCTCTCCCCCATATTTATTTATAAATTCGATTAAGGAAAATAAACCTGGCAAGGAGACAGAAGAGGTAACCTGTGGAGAAAAGCTTTGTAAACTCCAACAACCTCGATCCAACTAAAGGCCCTGTGTGGAATGGGGTTGAAACCAATGTTTCCTTGACCTGCTGAGAGTCACGGCAATAGTGTTAGTAGGAAATTCAGAAGTGTCGGTCTCTTCATGATAGTCACAGCCACACCCTTTGAAGACTATGCAATAATAATAACCAAGGATGCATTGCAACCATCAGTTCAGATCTCCATGTGTTGCCTTTCACCTGCATCTAATAATTTCCTGTGCCTGTACATAGGGAAATGATTTGGATTGCTCCAATATCCGTCTTTTCTTTGAAGTTCCATTGTACATAAAAGAACTTGCACACCAGTCTCTTGAAACTGAAGCCCCTTGTGTTTTCAGTTGTTCCTCAATGCCTAGTGTTGGGAGCATATAGCAGCTGAAAAGATCCCCTTTCACGCTGAGTGGCTCTAAGCACACTAGAGACAGGGGCCCTGCTGCGGAAATAGTAATGGGTGCTGAATCCCCCTGGACCACTCTGCCTGACTGGGTTGTGGACCGCCCAGAAATCAGATGGTAACATCTCTGCTTCCTTCCTTCTCCCTTTAGAATTTCATCAACCGGAATTTGGAAGAAAAAGAGGGAGCGATCAACAAGCTGCACGAGGACGGCAATAAGCTACTGGCCCAAAGTCACCCTGGGAAGATCCCCATTGAGGTGAGTTTGGCTGCTGCCATGCGCATGGGGTCCTTTCTCCACCCCCAGCTGGTACCCTATCAGAGGCTCTTTTGGTTCCCGAGAGGTGTCTCCCCGCCACCGCCCTTCTGTGACCTACTGATCATTACCTGCTATCCTCTCGCTTTCAGGCTCACATCGAGGCAGTCCACGCTGACTGGAAGGAGTACCTCAACTTGCTTATCTGTGAGGAGAGCCACCTCAAGTTCATGGAGGACTACCACCAGGTACCTTGCCATTGAGGACACTTAGGAGGGGCTGTCAGAAAATGCAGCAGTGCATCTTTGCCCTCTAGCAAGATGGCTGCCATTCAGGATCTCAACCAACCAACGTCCTTCAGGATACTGTAAACCTCAATTGGAGTTGGTAATACTCACAGAAGACCTGTTAGAATTTAAGACTAATTTAGGTCCATTAATTTCAGTGGGCTATACTCAGCTAAGTCTTACTTGGAGCAGACCCATGGAAGGACCTGAGTCAGTCATGCCCATTAATTTCAGTGGGATTGCGGAGTGGAACTTGCATTGAATCCAACACAGTGGATCTACTCCAAAGAGAATCCCTACTGTTGTGCCCCCTTGTGCTTTACCTGGTACCTGCGAAGACCCCATTTTGAGGGGCCCAGTTGTCTTTTCTTTTACCCTTTGGCAGTGGCTGGCTTGAGTGCGGTTGACTTAAATGTTTTAGATCAGGAAGGGGGGAAACGCCAGTTTGGGGGGGGGGAGAAGGCTGGTTGTGGTGGTCTCCTGAAATTTGCTCATATTTCTAGGTGTGACCACTGCTGCTCCAAAAAGGTTGGGCACCACTTCTGTGAACTGTTCCCTTGCTGTTTTCTGTTTTTCTTTCCCAGCTGATATTCAACATTCCATGACCCCTGGTGATCACTGAGCATGCTCAGTCCTCGGGTGTAGGGGTTGTTTTTTTTAGAGGAGGGAGGGATTTCCCCCACCTTACTTAAGTTTTTTTTTGGGGGGGGAGCATTTCTACAATCCTTGAGATTTCCCCAAGCATACTCCATTTTGTCTCTGCTTCCACCAGCATGGCAGCACTAAGGGAGCGATGAGATGGGTGGCCGTAAATGGAACAGTTAGTGGCAGTGTTGGAGGCCCAGAGACCTGGTTGTCCCATAGAGCAGCTGTGGGCAGATTGGGCAGCCTTGAAGGATCTGCTTTGTTTTCCCCACCCCACAAAACCTGAGATCCACCACCCAGGGCCTGGTGCAAAGGGCACACACTTCTGAGCCCAGGGATTTGTTCTGAGCAAGTGAGTCAGATGTTGTCATTTGCAGGGGAGGACAGCAGGGAGGTGGCTTTCCTGATAATCAAATACCAAGCTGTCCTGCCAGACAGTTTGTCTAGCACGGCTTCGTGTTAAGCAAGGAGGTACCCACGTTGGGTGCTGCAATGCTTGCTTGTATGGGAAACAGCCGAAGGAGCTGGTGAGAAAACAATCTTGCCCGACCTGTTTTACCCCCCTTCGTCACTCTTTCCTGAACCTCTTTGCTGTCAGGTGTTACTGATCAAGCAGGCATCTGCCTTCTGCAGGTGGCTCAGAAAGGCAGAGGCTCCCAGATTCTGTGCTCCGATTGTCCTCGGGGCAAAGGCAGGCATGTCTCTTTGCTTTTAGAATTCCATAGTTAGCAGGTAATATTTTGCTGCCCTTCATTTTTCTCTTGTCGACTGTAGGAGTAGTTTTTGACTACTTGAATTTTAGGCAAGAGGCCCACACACAACTGTGTGGGGGGCCCTTTAAAACACCCCTATGCAGGCTCCCGCTTTTGTCTTTAGGGTGCGAGAGACTATAGCATAGTGGCCAAGCATGAAAAAGGTCCCAGGTTTAATCCCCACCTTCTGCAGGTAGGGCTGGGATAGAACGCTGCCCAAAATCCTGGAGAGCTGCTGCAGGTCACTGTAGACAATACTGAGCCAGATGGACAAAGGTTTGATGTTGTACAAGACAGCTTCCTTTCTCTTATGTTCCTATGTGACCAGATGAAAGGGACAACAGTCTCTTTAATAGTTGCACTGAAGGGGCGATTGGGATAGATTGCTGCTTTTCACAGAGGTGGGAGAAAAGCTTGTCCTCTTTTACAGGTTGTCACCCACTTCCTGTTTTTTTAAATACATAAATCCCCAAACCCTAAAAGGAACAAAGCACAAACGGTGGTGATGCCATTGCTGATCCAGCCTGAACCTACCTGTCCCAAACTCATTTTGTTTGTAGTTTATAGGCTGACATTCAACATATACATTCAGATCCCAGGGCGGTTTCCAATCATAAAATAAACACCAGAGAATCATAAACAATTGAAACATAACCCTTCATAAAATGAATATGGGGAGGGTGGGGAAGGGTGGCAGAAGAAGGGATGGGGGAGAAATTTAGGTTTGCATTTTAATTCACAGTTCCTGAATACACAAACTGAATTTCCTTCAATGTTGCAGTTCTCTGAATTTTGCAGTGAGGTTCCTACCGACCAGTGTGTTCAAAAATGCATAAATTACAGAAAAGTGTGCTTAAAACTGCACCTGTTAGAGAAATGACAAATGCAAAAATGCATTATATTGGAGAAATTGCCTTGCAAAAATATGTACATTTGCCAAAATTGTATACGGAAATGTGTTGATTAGGAAAAATTCACACTAAAATGCTCACGTTGTTGTTGTTTTTCAAAAATCACAAATAGCTGCAGAAATCCAGAGAACTAAATTTAAGGTTGGAAAAAAGAGATAGAGGACCAAAATTGATAGATTCAGCCATCCCTGAATCTATCCTGTTTAAGACAGGGCTGGAATCAACTTCCATAAGCCCCAGCTAGCATGGCGGATGGTCAGGGAAAACATGAGGTGTAATCAAGCAACATCTGGAGGACCACAGGCTCCAATCCCTGATGTGGAAGAGAGAATAGTATTTCATTTCTCTAGAACCCCCCATACTAGGGCGTGTAGCTGGAGCTTAATGGTGTAGTGGTTAAGAGCAGTAGACTCGTAATCTGGTGAACCGGGTTTGCTTCCTCACTCCTCCACATGCAGCTGCTGGGTGACCTTGGGCTAGTCACACTTCTCTGAAGTCTCTCAGGCTCACTCACCTCACAGGGTGTTTGTTGTGGGAGAGGAAAGGAAAAGGAGATTGTTAGCTGCTTTGAGACTCCTTCGGGTAGTGATATAGCAGGATATCAAATCCAAACTCTTCTTCTTCTCCTTCTCCACTCTACCAACAAGTGAGTTATTGCCTTACAGGGAGAGGGGGAGGGGAAAGTGTCCACACCCCTTTGTGACAGTCATGTTGTGAGGGTGCAGTGCACTGTTTTTCTGTCTCAAAGGGGATCCCTTGACTTTTTGAGTTGCTTCCCACCCCAAACAGTTCCAAAAAGATGCTAAGGATGCGCAGGACCTTCTCAGGAAAGTGGACACAGATCTGGACCAGAAATACAGCCCGGATTTCAAGGATCGATACCAGATTGAATCTTTGCTGAAGGAGCTGGAGGCAAGTATTGAGTGTGAGAGTTGACTGCAGCTGCACATCACACTGAGCTATGGCCCTGCCCCTCTGCTTTTGGCCAGCACAGCTTTGTCCATATCCCATTGTCTGCCTTGATCGTCTCTTCCCTGGTGCATCAGGATTTTGCCTTGTCTTCACCAGGACCAGGAGAAGGCCTTGGACAAGTATGACGATGTGGTGAAGTCCCTGCAGAAGCGCAGCCAGCAGGTGCTCCCTCTGAAGTTCCGCCGGGAGACCCCGCTTAAGCCCATCCCGGTGGAAGCGCTTTGTGACTATGAAAGTGAGCGGGTAAGAAGCCATGTTGCCCCTTCTCCTCATCACAGGATGGTGCAACGGGCAAAATATCTGCCTGGTAAATTCAGGTGGGGCAGGGGATATATTTACTTGGGTACACATTTGAATGAGATCATACCTAGCTCGCATTTCCTGAAACAATTATCCAATTGAAACGTCGGTATCCTTTGAAATTCATACTTCTCTGAATTTTGCAATGCAGTTCTCTAACCAAAATGTGTGCCTATTGGGGAAAAGCTTCCAGTATGTTATTGAGACTGCTGCTAAAACAAGGGGGGAAAGCTCCATTTTAGCAGCATTTTCAATGGAAATTGCTCGATACTATTGGAGCAAAGTGGGCTTTCCTTCCCACTGTTGTTCATGGGGGAGACGATCCTTGCTCCAGCAAAGGAACAGCCAGAAGCTCACTTTAAGTTCCTGGTTGTTTATTTGAAGCCACATCAACATCTACCTGAAGTTATAAGTCAGGTGTAGGAGCAGGTGGACCTGCCAAATGAGGAGGTCTGATGGGCCATATTTGGTCTACAGGCTGAAGGTTCCCAACCTTTGAACCAGCCCTTTCATCTGTAGAGCCAAGCTTTGTTTTCTCTGTCAGTGTTTGTCTGGTCTCAGGGAAAGGTCTTTCCAGCCACGGGCTAAAATACCCCCTTTTAACCAGTGGCACCAGGGCAAAGCATGCACTCCTGGGACCACTGGGGGTGGGAGAAATGAGACGAGTGCTTATCCTAAACTCTTTCTACCCCAGTGCCAGATCTCTCGTGGAGCCAGATACACCCTGCACAAGAACAGTGGTGACATCTGGGAAGTTACCGACAGCGCAGGAAATGCAATCAGCGCCCCTGGCGTCTGCTTCATGATCCCCCCGACAGATCCTGAATCGCTGGCTCACGCTGACAAGTAAGTGCTCCCCGATCCAGATTGTGTTGACACGAACCAGCCATTTGACGGATTAGGATGGAGTTGCTGTCTATCGTTGGTCTGTTTTGCTTCTGTTTGTTTTGCAGCTTATTGCTGGGTTTTTGTTGTAATGCATTCTCTCTTTCCTCCATGTTTTATGCCGTGCTTCATGTTTTTAATTGTCATAAATTGTATTAATAGTAGCAGTAACAATGCCAGTGCCAAGCAGGCCTTTGATGGTTCAGACAGAGGCCTTCCTTTTGTCTATTTCCACATTCATTTTAAGCATGAAAGTGCTTCGCATTCCCCACTATTTGCGCAACTGGCTCAATCTCTTCTTGTCCCACAGCATCACCGGTCAGTATCAGAGCGTGAAACAGAAGATAGCTGGCACCAAGGGCCTTCTGCAGCAGCGATATGATGGGCTGAAGGCAGACAGCATTGGAGGTAGGTGTTCCACACCATGCCTGGGGGAAGGCTTGAGTTCCACATTTAAAATGGAAGGGCCATTAGCTCATCACAAGCAGTGAATTGAGTTCAAATTCAGTAGCTATGCATACCATGCACGGAAAATGCTGCAATTCTGGAAAACTGAATTAGAATTCTGTGATCTGTTTACTGTATATTATGCAAAGGTATGTGCAGATATCTCTTTATTAATATGGTTGTGTGGAGAGTCATAGTTCAGTAGCAGAATCTGTGCTTTCCATGCAGAAGAGACATTTTGTTGTGATTCGGGGAAAATGTGAATTCAATATGACTGCATCTTATGCAGGGGTTCAATTCCAAGGGTTCTGCGTATACACAAAAGCGGTTATGCTCAAACCATCCCCATGTGAGCACCCTTACTTTTCGGAGCTGGTTTGGTGAGCAGGCCTCGCCCAATAAGCAAGGCAGAGAGTTTAAAAGTGCACATTGCGTGCCTTTAATTGGCACAATTTCAACCAGTTGGCATTCCGCCATGTGAGGCTGAAATCGCACAAGTGGGTAAGATGGGATTGTACTGTACCGCTTTGAAATTTGTTAGAAAAGTGACATCACAATATTAGCCTCCTTAGTAGCCCAATTTGTGAGAAGGCCCCTTCTTGGGATAGTTTAAGGGCCTCAGCCACTATTTCTCCACTTCTCCCAGCAAATGTACTTGCTGACCAGGGATCCAAACATAAAACCTTCTGCTCCACCTCCTGTTGTTGTTGTTTTTTGCCTCAGATGCAGCATCAGTCCAGGGGCGACAGTTGCTGGCGGGGCTGGAGAAAGTGAACAGTGAGCTGGATAAGCAAGAGAAAGCCATCACTGCAAACCTGCGGCCGCCGCTAGAGCAAAGCCGGGCAGTGCAGGACAGCGCGGAGCGATCCAAGGATCTTAAGGTAAAGTCTCTCCCCACCCCCAAATCTATTCTGCAGTGAGTTGATAGAATGGCAATTGGTTGCTCATACCATTGTAAATCACAGGTAAGGGGGATACCATTGTTGAATGCAGATAGAAACCTGCCCTTAAGATAGGTATGTGGCATGGGAGGAAGAGGCGCTGCCTTCATTCTCACAAGATGTAGTGATTGCCACTAACATGGGCAGCTTTTAAAGAGGGTTAGACAAATTTATGGGGGAAAGCTATGTTCTCCTTCCCCTGTTGAGGGAGGATGACTATGAATACCAGTGAATCATAAGGGGGGAGGGTGCTATTGAACCCAGGTCCTGCTTGTCGGCTTCCCAAGGGCAGCTGGTTGTTCGCGGTGGGAACAGGATGCTGGATCTAAGACTTTATAGAATCTTTATTCTCAATAGTGATGAAACCCACAGGTGGAGAAAACAGTGAAGCTGCATCTTACATGCATTTGACTTGCACAACTTCAACCATACATGGATAGTGAAGGATAGGATCAAAGGCTGTTGGGAAAGGGCTGCTTGGCCTTTGGCTTGTGAAAGATCTTGTAGGAAAGCCTCACCACTGCACAAAAATGCTGAGGAGTTTTCATGAGAATTTCTTTTTTAATCTCAAATTACTGCCGAAACGTGGGGAACTGTATTTAAGATTTAAAAAGAGAGAAATTGAGTGCTCAAACTGAGTTCCTCCCATCCCTAATATTGAGCCGGGCAGGATGCTATGAGTTGTGTCCAGAGTTATGGACCCTTCTCCCCCCTACTCTGCAGCCCAGGAGGATTCTGGCTCAAGAACTCAGCTTCTCCTGACACAGACAGCAGAGGGGCAGTGCCATGCTCTCTTGCTCACCTGCTGCCCACCTCTCTCCCCTTTGCAGAACATCACCAATGAGGTCCGGCGTATTGAACCTGAGAAAGCACGCAGGATCCAGGAGTGTGAAACCTTCATAGAGTCCGTGCCAGACACAGGAAGTGCCTCCCTGCTAAAGAACAAGGCAGAAGAGACAAACAACAAATACAACCATGTCATCCAGCTGCTTGGTGCCGCTCAGGAGAAGTAGGTGTCTGTACAGCTTCTCTGAGTCGGTTTGGAGAGGGAACATGAAATTTCACCACCTGCTCTTGATCTTTGGGTCCTTTTGGTAGCTTGGCTCACCTGTTTGAGCTCTTGGTAAGCACCTCCATATGGTGCACCTGCTTTTGGAGGATGAGCTGCAGCTCAGTAGTAGAACACCTGCTCTGCGTGCAACCTGTATAAATCATGAACAGGAAATTAGCATATTTCTTATTTTGCATAATTTATTCTGGCTTTGCTGGTCATGGGGGACGGCCAGTATGCAGGGCCTGGAAGGAGCCCACCCAACCCATTAAAAATCTTTTTCAGCCATCTCTCTGGCTGCTGAGGGAATATCCGCAATAGCTTACAATGCATTGCAACCATGAACACTAGACAAAAGGCGAGGTTTTCCAGACGCTGACTCCTTTGCCTAATACCACACACTGCAGATATTCTGTGCTCCTGTGAAATCATAGCATCCATCCATGTGCACAGAACCCCGTCTGCTTCTTCTGCCTGAAGGGGTATCCATGTCTGTAAAGCTGTGTTTATTTGAAGAGCTGCTTTTGTCTGTCTTGTACAGAGTGGATGTTGCCAATCGCCTTGAGAAGAGTCTGCAGCAAGGGAGGGACCTGATTTCTGGCTACGAGAACAAGTTGGCCATTGAGGACACTATTCCAGAGGACACAGGTGCCCTGGAGCGCAAGAGAGAAGAGCTGCTGGTGAGTCCTCACTTTCAGTGGGGCTTTCAAAACAACAGCAGTGCTGCTAAATGGCCCAAATGTATCCGGACAATCACCAGTCAGCACAGTTTCTGAGGTCATCCTATTGTCCCATCTCTGGCTGAAAGAACAAGGGAGAGGGGGTCTGCTTCAGCTGTGATAAGAGATGGAGGAGGAATCCACCTGACTCAGATTCCAAAGTGGATTCACCTGATCCAATCTGGATGGAATCATGACCTGAACTGGATCACTGGCCCGCTTAAGAATCCACAATCCAGCGGGTTCCAGCCTGCGGGTTTAAAACATAGTCAAAAGTAGGACCTGCAGGGTTGCACACTGCCTCTGTTTCCCTTTCTTTTTTTCTTTAAACTAGGGCTGGGGGACTTACGGCCCTCCAGATGTTGCTGAACTACAGCAAGCTAGGCCAATGGTGAGGGATGATGGGAATTGTAGTTCAGCAACATCTGGAGGGCTATAGGTGCCACACATTTGCTTTAAACACTCTAAAATAGCACTATCCAGCCACACACAGGCTGAGTGGCTAGCCCATGGGGTTCCTTGCTATCCTGTACCTTCAGTGAACATAGAGAGAGCCCCCCCCCCAAACCCCAACAGGGCTTGATGAAATTCCATCACTCCCAAGGGGACTTAAATAGGGGAAATATCACTGCTGCCAGGGTTACTTAGTCCTGTCCCCTCAAAGAACTGGGACTGCCAGGACATAAAATCCATACAATTAAAACCTCTTTGCGTGCTTTAAAATGGGCTCCTAAGACCCCCACCCTGCTTTAAACCTGGTGGGTGTTTTTTACATAGAACTTGGGATGACATCATGTCATTTGCTGGCTCCTGGCAAATTTGTATGATGCTGCTTTCTTGCTTTTTGTCTTTTGTTTTATTGTTGAGGCTTGTGTTTTCATTTGTACTGTGACAGATTTAAATCTTTGTGAGGCTGTCCTAGAAAGGTAGGGTAAAAATGTTAACATCGTTTAAAATACTTGATTATCCATTCCCCCCCCCCAACTTTTCTCCAGGCACTGGGTTCTGAATTGCAGGCCCACCAGCCTTTGCTGAGCGTGGCAGAGCAGGATCTGCAGAAAGCCAAGAAGTGCTCCAATGCCCTGGCCAGCCAGTTCCAAGAGCACTGCCCGGACATCGAGCGCCAGGAAGCTGAACTCCATAAGCTCAACCAGCGGTTTGGCAACCTCAACAAGCAAATAGATCACAGGTCAGGCTGTGAGCGGAAGAAAGAGGGGGTGAATGAAGCCCTGGCAATAGAAGCAGGAGAAGGAATGTCCAAACTCCTCTTTCCCCAATCCTGTGTCACCAGGTTATCTTGCGGAGGATGTTTTAGCTGTTTGCGTACTCCCCATCCCCGGAGGCTCTCAAAACGGATGGTGGTTAATACATACAAATGGGAGCTGCAACTGAGAGCTGCATTAAAGGAAGCAGATAAATGTAGACTTTTTTGCTATAAAACGGGAGAGTTCATCCAAATTTGTCATATATTTAGTCTAGTTTAGACTAGGGCAGTGGTTCCGAATTAGCTAAGTACTGCAGACCCCCCGTTTTTCAAAAGCCAAGACACTGACTACTTTTGAAAATGTTGCTATATCTCTCTGGTAGTTTTTGTTACGTGAACGCTTCAACATGTTCTAGTGCAAGACTGGGGTGCATGTCTTCCAGGCTGCAGTCCTGCACAAATCACATGACCTGCATGTTTTTGGGTGCCACAGTCTCACACGAGAGCACGCCCCCCCCCCCATGCAATGTCCTGGACAGTTGACTGGTGTATATACTGTGGACCCTCTGTGATCCACAGACCACCAATTGGGAACCATTGGTCTACTAGGAGGGTGTTACAGTTAATGGCACTGTGACATTTCTGCTAATGTCCATCCCAAGCAAGTATTGTTCCGCTTCCCTTCACAGATCTCAGATGTTGCAGAAAGCAAAATTGTCCTACTCCAACTATCGCAGTGGCTACAACAACCTGAACCAGTTCCTTTGTAACGTGCCCAACTATGAGCCTCAAGAAACCGACAATGTCAGTCAAGTGGAAACCAAGCTGAAGAACCAACAGGTAATCATAGAAGAGAATCATAAGAGTTGGAAGGAGCTTCAGAGTTCATCCAACTTTCTTGTCCGATTCCCCTGCACCCTGTGATAAGCTGATTATGCAGTAGGACTGTGATCCTAATCTGGCTCTGATCTGGACTGGACCCCAAATGAAATCAGAGGTCTTGCACAGCCCTAATGTTTAATTAGGGTTTTAAATGATGCAGGTGGAGAACATGGTCTGCATCATCTCCTTCCCACACCCTGCCGCTTGCAGCTGCATGGGTAATCAGGGTTTACAGAGAGTTTAACAGCCCCAATTAAACTTGTGGAGACTCTCATCTGTGTTGTCTTCTTCTGCCCACCCCCAAACTTGCTGCCCAGCGGCTCATCTGCCTTATGGCAACCCGACTGCTCTGGGAAGACCTGATGAGACCAGAGATAATGGGAGATGTAACCCAGAAACATCTAGTAGGACCACATTAGCTATCCCGATCTAAAAGATGGTATAGCCATTGGCTTCTTGCTGTTTCACATTTTCTGCTTGATCTGTTTCTGCAGGCCCTGCTGGGGGAAATTGCTAGCAAAGAGCAAGATGTTCAGAAAGTTTCCGCCGAGGCTCAACAGTATCAGCAAGCAGTGAAGGTGAGGATGGTGGGACATGGGTGTGGCTCAGAGAAGCAGCCACCTGTATGGCTAAAAGGGTTGCTTACAGAAAGAAAACAACCCCATCGCAGAGGAGATGTACTATGGAACTGTGACTGGTTCTCTGTAAGTAGATTTTCATCTCCCTCCCCTCTGCAGGACTATGAACTTGAAGCAGAGAAGCTGAGATCCATCCTTGACCTGGAAAATGGTCGCAATGGCTTCATGAGTAAGAGACCTAGAATCCAGTCTCCAGCCGCTAAAGTGAAAGAAGAGGTACTTGCTGGTATTTGACAAGCCCTCTGCCACGGTCTAAGTGGCTCCTCTAGGCAGTATTTCAATATTTTTCATGTTGAAGGTCCATAGCTCAGTGGCCAAGTGTCTGCTTTGCATGCAGAAGCCCCCAGGTTCAATCCTTGATATTGCCTGATAGGGCTAGGAGAGAACCCTGCCTGAAACCCTGGGGCACCACTGTGAGTCAGCATAGGCAATACTAGATGTACCTGTGGTCTGGCTCCATACAAGGAAGATTTATGAATGTGCTATGTTCACCCTGAAGGGAACAGCAGTTGGCTCTGTGGCTTGACACCATCTTGGGTCCATTCTTGGATTTGTCTCAGCTGTTTGCGTTCTTGCCTCAGCTCTGCCAAACCACAACCAGTGTCACTTCCGACAAAGGAAGGATGTCCTGACTCCACTGCATGACTAGGCCTCGATGTCATAAATTTGATGGGGAATGAACAAGGCTGAGAGGCACTGGGTGGAAGACACTGATCTCTCCAGGTGCCCAGAGGCCTTGTTGGGCGGTGCATCAACCAAAACTTGCTTGACTGCAGAAATACCCCTCTGAATGCTTCCTCCCTTGTCCAAAACCCCATCAATGACCACAGTTGCCAACTCCCCAGAAGCATGGAAGGAGGTTGTCAGCTTCTTTTATCTAGCCTGAAAATTGGTTCCTGCAGAGCTCAGGTCCTGCTTATGGGCTTCCCATAGGCATCTGGTTTAGCTATTCTAAGAACAGGAATGTAAGACTAGATGGCCCATTGGCCTAATCCAGCATGGCTCTTCTTATGTTCTTAATACCTTTTGTTAACCTCATTTCTTTTTTCCATTCTTAGGAAGCTCTCCTGGCTGCAAAGTTCACGGAGGTGAATGCTGTCAATAAGCAGAGGCTGCAGAACCTGGAGTTTGCCCAGAATCTCTTGAGACAAGTGAGTGTGAGAAGCTTAAGCTTTAATTTGCTTCTCACTGTTCTAGCTACTTAGGCAGAACTCTGGAAAGAGGAAGAAGATGCACATAGGCTGGGGTGCAGACTTAATACAGGCAGAGAATCCTAGCTGGCTGCAAGTTATAGAGCCGTTTTGTGAGAAAACATCCCAACTCTGCATGCCAATTTTTAATGAGAATATGCCCATGCAGATGGCAGGGAAGGGTTCCATCATCACTTAACAGAACATGCCAGCGAGGCTTTGAAAAAGAGGGGGTGGCAGACTAAGGCTGCAATCCTACACACGGTTACTGAATATAGTGGGATTTCTAATTACGATTGTAGCTTAAGACTGGCTCTCAGTACCCATCAGCCCCAGCTAATATGGCATGGGAGGGTGGGAGTTGGGACTCCAGCAACATCTCAAGGGCTAGAGGTTCCCCAGCCCTGTACTTGGGAAGCAGTTCCTTCAAAGACAGCCAGACTCAGAAGTAACATGCATAGGATGCTAGCAGCTTTGAAAAGAGTTCCTATCTGGCAACATTTTTCTTTGATTAGAGGGTGGAGGGAATGACAAATGATGCTCCAGCTATAGCAACTCATCATTTTTTTTTCTTTTTTGGCAGCAGCCAGAGGTCCAGGTGATGCAGGAGTCTGCTCAGACCAACACGTTTGAGAGGCCGCTTGAGGAAGTCTGGAAGTTAAGGAAGGAGCTGGACGATGAGAGCCAGCGCCGACAGCAGCTGGAGGCAGAGATCAAGGTCATCCAGGAAAACATCCTCCTCCTGCAGAACCAGAAGCCACAGGAGACTGTGGTCAAGAAGGAAGTGTTGAAGAAAGTGCCTGACCCAGCACTCGATGAGAGTTTTCACAAGATGCAGCAGAACCTGGCAGAAGAACAACGCAAGAACCAAAACTTGCACGACGAACTGGAGGTCCTGAAACTCAAGCTGCGAACCCTGGAGCATGAGAGGAGGGGAGGCGGGCAGGAGTATGTGGTCAAGGAAGTCCTCCGTATTGAGCCGGATAAGACACAGGCAGAGGAAATCCTGAAGTTGAAAGAAGAGCTGGAGGATCTCAAGAGGCAGGAAGGGAACCGCCAGAATGAGATGGCTCTCCTGCGCCACCAGGTGGATGCTCTTTCCAATGAGAAGAACAAGGAGCAGGAGAAAGTGATGGAAAAAGAAGTAGTGAAGCTGCAGAACGACCCCCAGCTGGAGACAGAGTATCAGCAGCTGCAGGAGAACAAACACAGGGAGAGTACACTGCGGAAGCAGCAAGAGGAAGAGCTTCGCTTCTTGCAAGACAAGCTGAAGCGGCTGGAGAAAGAGCGGGCGATGGCCGAGGGCAAGATCACTGTCAAGGAGGTGCTGAAAGTGGAGAAGGACCTAGCAACAGAAAGGGAAGTGAGCGAGCTGCGACGACAGTATGAAGACGAGAAGGCCAAAGGCCGCTCCAATGAGAGGGAGAAAGCAGAGCTACTCAGGCAAATCCAGGCTCTGGAAGAGGAGAATGCCAAAGTGATTGTCCAGGAGAAAGTTCGGGAGATTGTCCGTCCAGACCCCCAGGCTGAAAACGAAGTGGCTAACCTTCGCCTAGAACTGGTGGAGCAGGAAAGGAGATACCGGGGTGGGGAAGAGCAGCTGAAAACTTGCCAGAATGAGCTGGCTGCCCTGAAGAAAAGAGGGCCCCTGGTGGAAGTGCAAGAGGTTATCAAGGAGGTTATAAAATACAAGGCTGACCCAGAGACTGAGATGGAGCTTCAGTCTCTCAGGGACGAGATTGTGGACCGGACCAGAGCAATTGAGAGGGCGGATCTTGAGATCTATCAGCTGAAGCAAGAAATTCAGACCCTGAAAGATGCCAAGCCTCAAGTCCAGACAAAGGAAGTGGTGCAGGAGGTGCTGCAGTACCGGGAAGACCCCCAAACGAGAGAAGAAGTGGAGTCCCTGAGAGCTCAGCTGGCTGAAGAGCAGAAGAAGCACCTGGACCTGGAAAGGGAGAGGAAGTTGCAGGATGAGAAGATCAGACAGAAGGAGGAGGAACTCTCTCAGGTGAGGGAGAAGGTGGTGCAGCAGGAAGTGGTAAAACTGGAGCAGGACCCTGCTTTGAAAGCAGAGGTCAGCTCCTTCTCACAGAGCATAGAGAATGAGCTGCAGCAGATTGACTCACTCCGAAATGAAATGCGCAAGCTGCAGCGGAGGAGGTCGGAGCTGGAGCGCCAGCTGGATGAGCTGGAGAAAGAGAGGCAGGCACGGCGGGAGGCAGAGCTGGAGGTGCAGAGGCTGAAGATCAGGCTGAGCGAGCTGGAGGAGCAGGTGAAGGAGACAACAGAGAGAGTCACCGTGAAACAGAAGGTGATCCTCCAACAAGATCCGCAGCAGGAGAAAGAGCATGCTCTGCTTAAGCTGGAGCTGGAGGAAGAAAAACATAGGAGGCAAGTCCTGCAGGCCGAGTTGGAAGCCCTGCAAAAGAAACTGCAGGCACTGGAAAAGATGGAAGTCAAGGAGAAAGTAGTCTTCTCTGAGAGCATCCAAGTGGAGAAAGGAGACACTGAATACGAGATTCAGAAGTTGAAGAACAACCTGGAGGAGGAAAGCCGGCGGAAGATGGAACTAGACACGGACATCAACAGGCTAGAGGCCAAGTTGTCAGAAGTGGAATTCAACAACTCCAAGTCTTCCAAGGAGCTGGACTTTTTGAGGGAGGAAAACCACAAGCTGCATCTGGAAAAGCAGAACCTTCTGTTGGAGATGCGGAGGTTGCAATCGGAGATTGAACTCACAGTAACAGAAACCCGGGATTTAAGAAACATGTCACAGGTGGACAGCGGCGTGAACCTAGACTCCCGGTTCCAGGCTTTGGAGAGAGAGCTGGATGATCTGAAGAGGTTATCTCAAGACAAAGACAACGAGATTGAACAGCTTCAAAACCGTCTTCAGACAGTAGCTATCAAGAGGGAGCAGAGAGAAAATCACTTGAGACGTTCCATTGTGGTCATTGATCCAGACACTGGGAAAGAGATGTCACCAGAAGAAGCCCACAGGTTCGGGCTTATTGAGTGGAGCTTGTACGTCAAATTGAAGAGCCAAGAATGCGACTGGGAAGAGATCACAATGAAAGGGCCAAGTGGCGAATCTTCAGTAATCCTTGACAGGAAGTCAGGGAAGAAGTTCTCAATTGAAGATGCCTTGAAGAGCGGAAGGTTAACCATGGCTCAGTATGACAGTTACCTCAACAAGGAGTTGTCCATCCAGGAGCTGGCTGTCTTGGTGTCTGGACAGAAATAGCTGCTTTAAGAGAGATTTTTTTTTAAAAAAAAAGAACTGTTCTTAAGCAGCTGGTCTAGAGCTGTACCGAATGTTACAAACTTGGACTTCTACTACCTGTTGCTTCCAATAGGTGTATATTCCCCAAACCTAGTGCCTGTTCTCCAACGTTAGGGTGCTTTTAAGCTGCACTTACTTGCTTTTATCAAAAATATTTATGACTTGCCACCCCAGGCCAATGCTCCAATTTGCCAAAGCTGCATGTTACTTTTGACCCCGCCAGTCAGTGGCAAACCCCTCTGTGCACTGGGGTGGCAGGGAGTGGGTAGAAATCAAATGATTACCCAATGCTATTTTTGAATGAGAGCTCTCCAGCTTGGCTTTCCAAGCTCATGTGGTCTCTACCAACACATTCCCTTAGTGAAGTAGTTAAGAGTGATAGCTGAACACTTGTGAAATCCCATCTGAATCTCAACTTAATCTTGAACTCATTTGGTGAGCCATTTTCCCCCAAAGCCCCTTCACCCAGGAGTAGCAAATCTAGTGCACTTCAGATGTTGAACTCCCAACTCCCCGCCAGCATGGCCAATGGCCAGCGCCAATGGGAGCTGTAGTTCAACAACTTCAGGAAGGCATCACATTGACTAACCCTCATCTCTGCAATGTGTGGATAAACACTAGCATTATCTTACAGGCCTGTTGTAAGGACAGCTGAGTGTATGTGAAACTCTCTGAGCACTCTAAAGTACTATATGCATATATTGTTACCGCAGAAACTGGTTTTTACTCCTGGATGTTATTTAAAGACAATACTAATAAAGCCAAAGGAAGAATAAACTCACCAGTGGAGACCCAGTAACCACCTACTGCGAAGAATAGCAGTCTAAAGGCAGATGCTGTTCAATGCTATGCTGTGATCATTGAATACATTTGCAGAAGCTTCAGCATAAGATGACACTTAAGCACAGTGCAACTCCTTTCTACATAATAAACAACTGTCAGACTCTAGTACGTAGTCTAAGATAGTGATTATCATTGTATAACTGAGACAGTAAACGATATGTGTGTGTATGTTTAGAGTGACCTGCTTATCTTTCAGGTCATACTTGTGTAGGGAAGCTCCAGTCCTTAAAAAGGAAAGGAGGTTAAATAGAGGATGCTGCAGTTAACAATCCCCAAAAGTGCCTCTCATTCCATTGTCACTGTTAGAATGGAACAGTGGGTACTTATGATATTTGTGCTGGTGTTTGCTTAGTTGTTATTTGACTGTATGAATTCTCAAAGTATGCATTGTAGAAGGGAATGGGAAATTTTATTTATGCACCCAAATAAATGAAAAAATACTCTGCAGCAATCTAAACTGATGATTTCCTCCCATTTAATATTTGCCATTTCATTTGTTCACATAAAAGATACGATATGCAGGGCGTCTCACTGCATCTGGTATGTACACCACTGTTTGTAAAAGGACATATAAAGTGGAGAACGTTGGCATTTTCACAGTTTGTATAGACAGGCTGTGTTTCACAAATCCAAGCAGGTGCAGAAAAAGGATGGAGACTGTCATCTCAGCTGCTAGTTTTTTCTGAGGTCATGGGCCTAGTGCAATCTCCAGGCTCAGAAGAACTGCCAGGATCCAAGGGTCTGACTAGCTCACAGTCCCTCTACCTGACAACAGAAAACAAAATAAATTGTGCACAATGCACACAGGCTGCAGAATTTAAAATAATTCAAAACAAGCAGCCCCACACATAAATACCAAGATGGCTGGCAGTACGGTTTGGGGACGGGAAACAGAATTTTCTTAAGCCCCCGGAAAGCTTAAAAAACAAAACAGCCATGCTGCATTCCCAACACAGTTCAAAGGAAGCAGCCTTGTAACAGGTCAAACTATTTGCTCATCTACTCTAACTGGCAGAGTCTCAAGTATGGGAACATGAGACGCTGTCTTATGCTGAGACAGACTACTGGACCTATCTGTCTCAGGATTATTGGTACTTACTAGCAGCAGATTTTCAGGGTTCCAGACAAGAGTCTTTTCCCCACCCTGCTTGGAGATGCCAAGAATGGACCCACAGACTTTCTGCATGCAAAGTGGCTGCTCTGCCACTGAGTTATGGTCACCTCTTTGCCCTTTCTTTGGAAATAAAGAGAATGAAAACAGCAATTTGGAAACTGGAAAACAATTTTATTCAGCTGCTGTATACAAGATTAGCCATTTTAAACATCTCCTCCATCTTCCTCATTACCTAGAAAGGCCCCTGCCCCCACCCACCCACCCACAACACACACAAAAATAAATTGCAGCTCTTCCCACACTCAAAGACGCTGCTTTTCTAAGTTTTTAAGTGCCATCTGGTGGTGCACATGCCCACCATAAACAAAAATCTCCCAAAAGGGTCAAAGCCAAGGCAGAGAGAGAGAGAGAGAGAGAGAGAGAGACCCCAGTGCTCTTGTTCTTGTCCCAACCAAACGCTGATAGACCCTGCCCTGCCATGGCTCTGTTTAAGTTCTCTCACTGTTCAATGCAAAAGAAAAGGCGGGGAAGGAGGAGGGGGAAGAAATAACATTTCCCTGAGGCAAGAGGCTTCATGAGATTTCTTTCTAAAACAAGAAGTTTCTGCTCCAGCCACTGCAAATGCACAGGTAGCTTTTGACAACAGAAGCTTTCAAGGGAGAGCAACAAGAGGGGAATTGCAAGTAGCTCAAGAAGGCCTCAATCCTGTCGAAATGATAAAACAGTTCTCACAAGAGGTAATTAGCACCCAGCAGGATTGAGGCCTGACCAGAAAAAGCAAAAACAAAAAACACGCCCATCTATTACAAACTTCTGTGCTTCAAAACTGGCAACCTTAACATTTGGTCTTTGGCTCTTTTACTGCAACCTAGTGTTTTTATTATTCTTATTTTCTCATGGAAATAATGGATATATTTTCATAAATAAACTTGACATTATCCAATTCATTTTGTTGGGGAGATGTACAAATTAATTAGGGTTTATGTCCATATTTACTTGGACTTCAAAACAGGCATGTTGAAGGAATGAAGTTGGCTCCAAATTTGGTCATAATCCAAGCAGAACTCATTGTGATTTATTTTCCTTCTCTTTTTTTTAAAACAATGGGGCTCACACCACTTAGAGGATCAAGAGCTTTCTGATACCAAGGAAGAACCATCCAATGTAGGGCTCTGAAGGGAAGGGAGTACCTTGAGGAGCCATGTGGTTTATTATGAACAGTTTTTGTTTGACAGCCACTGGCCCCAACCTGGTCTATGGCCTTCCAGGAACAGAAGAGGCCGCTTGCTCCAGCAACCCTCTTTTCACAGGGATTGCCATATGTGCCCCTCTTTGTGGCAATGTGTTTCATAACTTCTTTTTTCCCCAGGGCAAGCAGCATGCTGCGGAAAAAAGGTCAAGTGAAGAGGGGGAAGGTTTAGTTAGTCCTTCAGCCCCCACCCCTTCCTGGTTCTCTTACACAAATTACCCACTGACCAACTGAGCTGTCAGTCACCTCCTCAAAGCAAGGTATTTATGACAGCTCTGATGCACAACCACTTTCACTTTCCAGCAAAGAGCCCTGGTTGGGTTGGCGCTGGCCCTGAGGAGCCTACACTACTCCCCAGACCTCCACAAAAGAGCTTAGCCACCAAGCTTCTTAGAAAAGCCTGAGCAAGCTCTTAAATGAAGAGGGTCAAGCCCAATTTCCAGTGATTGCACAGGAAAGGTTCTCAGAGGGAACTGCCCTGTCACCAGAATACAATGGTTCCATTATCATGCTGGTGCTAGCACAGCATCTCCAAATAGATAATGGTCCGCAACCCAGTAGTCCTACAGAGGGCCAGCTCCACACACCCATGTCTCTGTGCACCGGTATGCAGAACTCTTTCCTCCAGTAGAGCAAAAGTAGAGCTCTAGATCTCACCTTGCTTACAGAACACCTGCTGAAATCTGAGTCCGGGGAAACAGCTTTAGGGCAGGGATGGAGTATCTGTGGCCCTCTCACTCCCACCATCCCCAACCAGGATAGCCAACGGTCATGAACAATGGGGTTTGCAGTCCATCATCTTCAGGTAGACCACAGGTTCCCCATCCCTGCTTTTGGGGAAACTCAGGTCCACATACTCCATACCTAGTGATCAATATCTATTTTGTACTCTGCTTGGCACTAGGCAACTCCACAAGGTCAAGTCCAGAAAGTAGTGTATAACTCCAGAAAAAAAAGCTCTTATCAAATAAAGCCCAACACGTCTTAAATACAGCTAAGAATTTTTGAGGGGGAAAAAACAACAACAAAAGAGAGAGCCCACACAAAAAGAGCTTGAAATGTTTTGCACTCTTGCTCCACCATAAAAGGCACTGGAATTACGGCTTTGCTATACACAATGACATGCTGGGAAAGAAAGGGGACTTGTCCAATCCTATGCATTCAGTGGTAATGACAGGGCAGGGAAGAGGGCAGGATTGACCATACCAGAAAATAAAAGGCAGAGAAGCAACACAAAAAGATCAGAATGCCAATGTTCATGAATGCATCTCAAGGCCTCACAAGTCTCTGTTCTTCTGAGAAGACCAATGAGCTGATTGACTTTACAAAAGATGCCACAGAGGAAGGTGGGTCTTCTTGGTTGACGTCAGCATAGCTTTATTACAGGTACCATAAAAGGGGGGGGGGGGGAAGGAACCACTTGTGACTATCACTCTTTGATTAGCTTAAGCCAGCCAAGTAAACCCAAAGCAGGAATGTTCAAGCACCTTCACATAGCCCACTGGAAAATCAAGGAGTGAGAAACTGGATTCAGAGGTATGTGACAAGAAGGGCTTGGGTTGTCGTGCTCAGCTTCTAGAGCCCTGCCTGCATCTCTCCCTCCCACTCTGGTGCCTGAAGTATGTGAAGCCAGGGCAGCTGCCAGAACGGCACCAGTTAAGTGCTTCCTTTCTTAGTGCGAGGCACAGATCCCTGTGGAAAGGGACTGGTCCAAACAGGGAAGGAACCTCCAGATCAACTCCATTCAAAAAGGAACGGGGGGTGGGGAGAAAGGGCACCTTGCGGCCGTGGCTTCATTCTGCAAGTCCCTATCAGGGCTTGTCATGTCCTCAGCTTTCGAACTGTCACAATTTCCGTGGCTGTACATTGGACCCTTTACCATGCAGCTGAGATGTATCTGAAAGAGATGCAAAAGAAGAACTATTACTGTCCCCGCCCCAGCAGTGGAAGCTCCAAACATTTAGTTTACCAAATGATTAGCAAGTGTTACTAGCCATAAGCTACTAAAGAGTTTAATTAATAGAGACATTGACAGACAGGAAGGGATGATCACTGCAGTCTGAAAAAAACCTGTGACTGAAAAACTGAAGTTCTGTAAACAGAATTGGATCCTCAAATGATTACAGCTTGGGCCTTGCTGTCCTTTGTACTGCATCATGGGACAGTAAGGCTTTCTCAAGCATTTGGCAGGGACCAAAGAAGAGGAAGACGGATAGTAGGGAAGAAGGAAAACATGGTACCCATGTTCCCATGCTCTAATGAATGTGCACAACAAAGGTTTAGGTTCCCCTAGCTAAGTTCTCTCTCATCCTGGGTCTTGTGGGCAGGCAAAAACACACCCAAGACTCTTCTTGATATCACGTATGGTTGGTGAGTAAGCCTGGTTCACAATAGTGCATCACTGGTGTAATCAAGTACTGATGAGTTATGGATGATTTGTCTTAAACATGCAGCAAAATGTGGTGACAAAATCTGTAGAGTTCCAGGATGGTACAATGCACTGTGCTCCTTATACAGGTGAAGGAATGGCATACTGTGCTAAGTAAAAGCAAACCCTTTCACACAATAGGGAGGCTACAACCCCTCTTCAATAAATGCTTTAAAAAATAAAATTTAAATGTGCCAAGCACTAACAGTCCATTCTATGACCATGTTGCACTACAGGTGTAGACTAAGACAAAAGCACAGCAGCGGAGGCAAAAAGAGAGAGTTCTCCCTGTGGCAGCTCCTTTGCAGGTTGCTATTTGGCACAGCACTTATGTGATGCACACTTGCAAAGTTCAGCCTGTAGACCTCAAGCAAGACAGCAAAACCCATCCTCTGGAGGAGGGATGGAGGTTGCTGGACTCAAATTTCCATCAACCCCAGCCAGCAAGGCTCATAGTCAGGGATGGTGGGAGTTAGGGTCCTGGAACATCTAGGGGGCCACAGTTCCCCTACCCCGGCTCTGGAACATATTCCAAAGCATGCTTCCTCAAGGTCAGCTTACAAATCTTCAGCTATCTACCCATCCAATCGCATCCAGGAGACCTCAAAAGCTCCTACACCAATACGTGCTATTCCCCTGGCCACTAGAAAGCAATGAGGTGGATTTCCTTTGGGAAAGGGTTCCTGAATGTAGGTCTTCCAAGATTGGAATATTTTTACTCCGAGTAAAAAACAACAAAGTAGCAACCCCGCTACTTGAGGAAGTTCCTCAAGGCCTGGCTAAGGATTCGCTGAAATTCAGCCACCCCGAGTGTTTTGAGCTTTTGAAGAAAAGCTAATAATAACTGCACTCTGTGCTGTTATCTGAAGTATTGTTACTATGCAGTGAAGTGTTCCTAAGCAATGTAAATGCTATTTTTACACTCTGAGTATGTTAGATACCCAAGGCAGTGAATGAAGGGTTGGAGCTCATTAGCAGGGCATCTGCTTTGCATGCAGAAAGTTCCAGCCTCAATCACCAACCTCTCCTGAAACTTTGAAGAGCCTCTGCCCGCCAGTGTAGACCAATGGTCTGACTGATCTGACTGAACGAAGGCAGCTTCCTATGTTCTCCACAAGATCCAAAGCAATTAAAACATCGCAATTTAAAATACACAACACAGCAGCACAACCCCCCCTGCAACAAACAGAAGTAGCAGCAGCAGCAGCAGCAGCAGCATCACCACAAGTTATTAGCAACAACTTTGCAATAAAAACAAGCAATAAATTAATTAGCAGGGAGGGGGCAGGGGAAGCAACCAAGTTGCCATGGCACCACGTTCTGCACTTTCAGAGAGATTGGGCAACCTACAGAAACGACCTCCTAAATGGGAACAAACACATCCCCAAGTGATTTCTATGTTGAAAGTTTAACAAGAGGCTGCCAACTGCCATATAGTTCCTCTGAACACCTAGTGCAGCCAGGAGCATCCATGTCTTGTTTCAAGGCTTTAGAAAACAGGTTGCTGAACCTTTTCCGAGCAGAGGGCTGCACTGAGCCACAGCCAATCCACCAAGGCATACATGCCAAAATGGGCATGGCAGAAAAAGAGAAACCTTATTTCTTTTTCTTTTTTAAAAAAAGAAATATATCAGTGATACGTATGGTGGAGGCCAAAACCAGCATGTAAGGAACTATTTTTACTGGAATTAATGCTTCCTTCTTCCTCTCCCTACCCACAAATGTAATTCCTTGTCTTCCAAATAAAAACATTAAAGCCTACTTGAAGAACTTCCTACACCAACCTTCTTGCTTCCTCTCCATTCATTTCTTTAGAAATCATTCCCAAATGAAACAATTTATGCTCCCACTCCCTAAGTTACTTTATTGACCTCCACATTAATCACTCCCTTTCCCCGTCATGAAGAACTCCCCCTCTTTCTTCCCTCTCTGTTTCTGCTCCCTGCTAACTCATTTAGTGCTCACCACTCAATTTACCGCTGGGTTAAAGTGCAGCTGTGATGCTTCGTCCCACTTAATGCTGCAAGGCTTTCAACACCTCCTGGGACTGATCAGTCAAGACCAGCTCCCCTTTGGCAGTTAGAGCGTCAGTGTTACCGGAAATAAAGACATGAAGATTGACGAGGGCTCCAGAAGCCCAGTGAACACAGACGTTTGCAGCTCAAAAACCAGGTGGATATTTGAGGAACGCTTAAAGGAAATCCTTTGAAAAACATTTAAAACTCTCATTGAGGCAAGATTGCAAGACCTGCAGAAACTAAGCCCCCCACCTTGAAAAGTGTCAAATATTGCAGGTTCTCCATGGGCCACTGAAAATATCTTGTAGCCACCCATGTTAAAAGCCAGCCCAGCCCTGCATTTGTGCCATGTGGGCAACAGTTAATCCACATGTGTGTTTCACAGAAAGAAAGGCCTGGGGGGGGGAGTAAAATTGTAACCTGGGGCTTTTCTGAGAAAGCAGCTGCATGTAGTTTGGTGGCAGAGCATCTACCTTGCATGCAGAAGACCTCGGGTTCAATCCTGGCATCTTCAGGCAGGGGTGGGGGGAGAACCCTGCCTGAAACCTGGGAGAGCCATGGCCAGTCGGTGCAGACAATACTGAGCTAGACAGACCACTGATCTGATTCTGTTTAAGACAGCTTCCTAATATTTAAGGGGAAGGGTTATTTAAGCTTCCTGTGTTCCAGCACAGCTTCAATAAAAGAAATGGATACTTTCGTATCTTTCTCCTGAAATAACATTGTTTGAAACTGGAATAAAATCTGTTCCTTACAAAATAAAAGAACTGGATGGCATTAGAGCATCCTGGGCTTTACAGAGGTTTCCTAAACCACGCAAGTTGTGAACCTGGAGTCAATGGCAAGGGTGGCGGCTCTCTTGCTGCAAAGCAGGAGGGCACCTGCGGGGTGAGTCACGAGTGCAGAAGACAAACAACAACAGCAGCAACAGCAGCAGCAGAGGAGTTACCTGGCAGGCTGTGTGCTAAATGGGCAGGCAGCACTGAGAGTGGGAGGGGCGCTGCCTGGCGCAGGCTGGAGGGCAAGCCAGCCAAAAGACCTAGAAAATGGGGAAGAGGAGAGAAAGAGAAAGAAAGGAGAGAAAAAGGAGGAGGAGGATGGAATAAAGGAGAAACAAATGTATGTTGAAGACAGAAACAAGCAGAGAAGAAGATGTCTGCTGGTGGATTCTAATGAAGAAGAGCGGCCCCTCCCTCCCCAATGTCTGTCAAGTTCTGCAGCCAACAATCAAGTGGAACTAGTTCAACTGATGGGCTACAAAGCACAATTCAGTTCAAGCTGAGACTTGTTGGGGAAAAGAGGAAAGAAGCCTGGCTTGTCCAACCAGTGCTGGTTGTGGAGCTTGACATTCAGCGGAGCCCCTGCAAACCAAGAGTGGCTTATAATCCCTGTGCATTACTGGCAGCCCAATGCATGAACTGACTCTGCTGAAAAGCAACTGATCCAGGGCAATGTGAGGGATATAAAATATAGATTTGTGACGGCAAGGGCTCCATTCACACATACCAAGCCATCATGGAATAGGTCACAGGGGCAGTCAGACCTCTACTGTTGCCCAGGGCAAGCCATTCCTGCTGCTTTCACATTTCCCACATCTTTCTTTAAAATTATTTACACCCCACAGCACAACTGTAGCTTCCAAGTCAGCTCACAACACGAGCTCCAAAACTGCACTATAATACAACAAAGGCATAGACATCTAGCAAATAAAAAAAACAGCAGATTATGTTGATGCAGTACATTCAAAGTTACTGAGTGACTGAACAGACAAGGCTGTTTTACCTGACACCTAAATGCAGGCACAGGCAATAGCCGATGAGGAACAGGAGGCAGTTCCACCACCAAAGGAAAGGCTACCTCTTCCTGGTAGGCTACCCCATCCTAAGAGGCACCCTGAGCTGAGCCATTGAGGAAGATCTCAAGGATCAGGCAGCTTCACGTGGAAGCAAGTGGGCCTTCCCATACCCTGGTAGGCCCAGACCATTAAACGCATGGGTGTGGAAACTCTGGCCTGAGGGCCAAATTAAGCCCCCCAGGGCTCACAACGGCTGTTTCCCTGGAGTGCGGGCCCCTATTTCCCTCGCAAACACTTACTGTGGCCAAGGCCATGATGGAAAGTCCCCGGGGCCGGTCCTGTGACAATGGCGTCCTTCGACACCCCTGACTTGGGGGACGATTCAGAGCTGAAGGAAATCACATGAAGAGGGAAGGAATGGATTGGTGAGATAATTCCTAGCGGGGTGGAACTCAGGGCTGGTGCTGGCAGCTTCGGGTTGCCGGGCTTGTAAGCGGGAGACAGGACGTTCAAGGAAGATGAACTGGTAAGTAGGACTGCTCCGCTGGCTCCTTTCTGGGAAGGAGAGAGAAAGCAACCATCAGAAGAACAGAGAAACGGTGCACGATCATCAGTCATGGAAGCATGTGACACAGAGGCTTGTGCACAACCTCAGAATTCAATCGATGGGTTTCAACCTTTCCAGGAAAGAAAGTTCCCTTGCCTCCAGAAATTACTGCCAATAGCTAAGAGAAGCTGTTTTCTCCCACCCAATGCCACCTGGTGCAGGTCCCTCAGAAGTGTGCCAGGCACACAGCTCTAGCAATCACTTTCCAGATTTTGAGGGGGTGGACAGCCTTGCAACACGTCTCCTGAATGAAAGAGGACACTTATTTATTGGCTATATTTACATCTCACCTTTCCTTCCAAGGAGCTGAAGACAGCACACATGATTCTTCTAGCCACCAACCAATGAGGTAGGTCAGGCTGAGAGGTAAGCAACTGGCCCAAAGTCACCCAGTGATCTTGGTAGCCAAGTGGGGATTTGAATCCTTATCTCCCAGGTTGCACCACATTGTGCCAGTGCACCACACTGGCTCTCACTGGCATGAGTTGGTAACAGTGAGTTAAAGAGTAGCAGCAGCAGCAGCAGCGGCCAAATCAAGGGAGACAGGGAAGTTCACAGGGCAAAAGAAAAAGGAACAGCTGACATCAGGCCTCTGGGAGGGACCACTTACCGGCACAGGCGTTGAGGTTGCAGTGCTGCTAACTACAGCGGGCTTCAAAGAAGAGGTCAGCAACTTGGCCACTCCTTGCGTCCCTCCGCTTGAACTGACATTCGGACCCCCCGGTGGAGCAACCAAGGTCAGCTTCTGGGAGACCAGGGCCTTCTTCACCATGGAACTTGGCGACAAGCGACTGGGAGCCTGCCCAGGAGAAGGAAGCGATGTGCCTGGGAGCAGGTTCCCCGTGGAGGAGGAGGAGGAGATTTGGTTTGTGGATATGCTGGACGTGGAGCTGCTGGAAGAAGCTGCCATGTGACGTGACAAGGCCACAAAAGGCGACTTGAACGACTGCCCCAAGGAGCCAGGGGTGCTGGGGTGCTTCCCCGTGTAGCTCAGAGTCAGAGAAGAGGAATTGGGGGTCTTGTGGGTGCTGCCAGACCCTGGGGAGATGGTCGAAGAGGAGGAGGAGGAGGAAGAATGGAAACCGGGTGATTTGGTGGGGGTCTTGACCTGCTGGTGGAGAGGAGGCCGCTGGGGCAAAGGGGAGATGATCTTGGGACCTTGCAGCTTGACAAAGGGAGGGGATGCGGAAAAGTTTTTCTGCTGCTGGGAGCTCAGGGGGAACACCTTCACTTGGGGCGTTTGGACTGGGGTCGAGGTCTGGGGCCCATGAACGGTGCGTGGCAGGCTGTGATGCTTCGGCTTAGACTGGTGGGCATCCGGAATCTTGGCAGGGGGAGCCTGGCAGGAGAGTTCTCTGTAGCTGGAGTTCTCTGTCTTTTTGTCCGGAGGAGACTGGCCCAGTGCCAAGGCCTGTTCGGCCAGAAAGTTGAGCGGTGACTGCAGAGAGCTGCCGGCTGGAGACGGGGCAGGTGAGGGGCTTGGCTTGGAGAAGCTCCTCTTCTCTTCCAATGTGGTCTGAATGGGGGGTTTCTCCAAAGGCACCTTTGGGGTGGCGGGGAGGGTGAAGTCAGGGCTTCCCCCCGTCCGGCTGTTAAGAACAGCCAGTTCCTTGGAGACAGCTTCCAAAGACGAGGCAGCATTGTGGATCAAGTCCTCATCCAGAGAGTCGTCCATGCTGAAAGTGGGAGGAGCAGCTGTGCTGCTGGGAGTTGGGGTTGAACTCATGGCCAAGAGTTCCCTGGTCTGAGGGCTGAGGCCAACTGCAACTCCCTGCGACTCTGGAGAAAGCGTAACTCCGCTGCTTGAGTGGATCAAGGGCACAGGAAGGGGCGACTTCTTATCTGGCTTACAGGACGACTCCTGGAAGACCGAAAGGGAGATTAGACAGGTTGTAGACTTAATGCTATTTGCCCAGCTATTTTTTTCTTAGTCATTTTAAATTGAAGGAGTATCACTTGCCCAAAGGCTCTAGATAAAATGGATTACAGAAGGAGCTGCGTACATGCTGTGCAAAGGCACAATTGCTACCAGGAAGAGAAGATTAAAATGGGGTTGCTTTTATGTTAAAAGCGGCAGAGTTCTTTATACCATACATTCCGGAGTTGTGCAATTTCAACAGTAAAATTAAAAGCAATGCAGGACTATGAACATCTGGAGAGAGCTTTGGACGCAGCTAGACATGCATTTTCCTAGAACATGATACTTCCTGCAGCTGTAGAGCTGAATGCTGTAGAGACTACTTCCGTTCTTCTATCAGGACAAAGCCTACTTGAAGGCAATTAATCCAGAAAGGATACCAATTTGCTACACCTCTTTTCCATGAAGTTTTTGGCTCAAATCCCTCAAAGCCAGTACCTAAGCATCCTCTAACTACATCGGCTTACACTCATCTTGTTCACTTGGACCTTGGCCTCACTTTTCTTAGTTGTCTGCCCCTACCCCTGCCAAACACACATTTAAAAGTCTAATGTTCATCTCCAAGGCCATCATCGCAGGGAACTAGCTGGGCTTACATTGCTTTGACAATCAAATCTAGAAAAGCACCATGTAAACTCAGGGCACAAATCATAGGAGTGGGTCCTGGAGAGCTGTTTCAATGTACACAAGAAGCAACTGTATCTTCCCCATATTCTCATATGTCCCAAGAAGACACAATCAGGGATGAGTGCTAATAGGAGCCCAGGTATAACTGCTCACCTTTCCTTTCACCTTTGGAGGCGCCATGACTTTCTTCTTTGTTCTGTAGGGAAACACAAGTAAGAGAAGAGATTATCTTACTTCCAGGTCAGCATGATGTAACCTGCCAGGGGAGGCCAGCTAGAGAACCTTAAGCCTTCTAGTGCCTACGCAATCCATGGGGGCCAGTTACAACTGAGACATATGCTCAAATGGTGAACAACCTTGGGGAGTGTTGTGTGTGTTTGGGGTGCAGACACATATAAAGATGAGCTGTGGTTCTGTGGCAGAGGACCTGGTTGGTATGTGCCAGGTCTCACCTTTAAGTTGCTGGCATCTCACATAGCTGGGGCGGGGGGCAGGGAATCAGTGGGAAAGCTGCTGCCAGTCAGAGCAAACAGTACTAGGCCATGTGGGTCAGTGACCTGACTCCGCACAAGGTAGCTTCACATGTACATTCACCAAGGATGCCTGCTGCTGTACAGTATAGCACATACTGATCCCAGTTTGTTCCTTCGAACTTTATCTGATTTTGCCAGCATTGCTATTCCACCGAAGATGTGCTGGCAGTGCTATTCCGCCATTTCTCATGTCTGATCCACAAATAAAAAACATGCAATAAGGCAGAAGGCCCTGCAGAAGTTCATGTTTGTCCATGCTGGAGGATATCCACGTGCACAGTTGCCATCTGAGTGACAAAACGTGACCAAGGACTAAACAGCACGAGCACAGGACAGATTTCCTGTACTGCAAGCATGGACAGATACTCACGGAATTGATGTAAGGTGACCGTGCACTCGCCTGCTTTCTTTAAAGAGGGTCCTGAAAAAAGGAGAGAGGAAGCTGAGCCAGACCTGTTGGGAATCAGATCTCCAAGCAGCAGAAATGAGCTTTTCAAGCTTAAGATCCTAGTGCCTCTAGCAGAATCCCGAGAACAGAATCTTTCTGTTTTTAAAAGGAAGTTTCTAGACCCCACTGTTGTAAAGAAAAGTTACACAAAAACATGCAGACAGCTCTTGCTGTGGGTTAGAAACCATGTATGTAAATCAAAGATGACGATGACCAACTTGAGCAGCAAGTGAGCCCTCAGTAAACATGCTGCAATGCTGCATATTGTCCTTCTGAAGACCCCTTTAGACTGTTCAACATCTGGAGCAACCTCTTTTGCAGGTCTCCTTTCATCCTATGCAGCTGCCTGGCCCACTACTCTACTCGCAGTCATGCCACTGACACTCACACTACAGGTAGGGCTGGGTGATATCTGATTTTCAATATCACAATAGATCACCAAATAGAAATCATGATATCTCAATATATCATGATATATACCCATGGCGGCTGAGGGCTGCCCCGCGGGGGAGAAGGGCCCCGCTGTGCCTCCCCACGGAAGACAAGGGCTTCACTGGGAATCCCCACGATGGAGGTCCTCACTACACCTATTTGCAGGCAGAGGGCCTGACCAGGAGTCCTCACAGCGGTGGAGGGCCCCATCACAGAAGATGGTGTGCTGCACTTCCCTGGGGCGGCAGAGAGCTTTGCCGTACCTCCCCACAGTGGTGGGGGGCCTTGCTGCGCCTCCCCATGGCGGTTGAGGGCTTTACAATGTGAGGAAGTAGTAGATTTATTAAAAATGACTTCCATATACTATATTTTCAACTAAATTAAAAATAGTTCAAGTGATTTACTAGTAAAGTTGCATCTGCTTCCCCACTCAGAGGTCTAAGCGGAATCCATGCATGCATAAGCCCCAATGAGTTCAGCTAAACTTCTACTTTTAGACTTTCAGAAGACATCTGAAGGCAGCCCTGTTTAGGGAAGCTTTTAATGTTTGATGTATTACAGTATTTTAATATTTTTTGGGAAGCCGCCCAGAGTGGCTGGGGAAGCCCAGCCAGATGGGCGGGGTATAAATAATAATATTATAAATAACAAATTATTATTATTACTATTACTTTCCTGGGAGTAAGCCCCATTGAATTTAGTAGGGCTTGCTTGTGAGTAGACACACATTTGCTTGCACTGCTTACCGACAAACACCCTCCGCACCATTCTCACACAATAGCCAACCTCCCATTTCAGCAGAAGGCAACCAGTTAAATCTTCTCCTCACCATTTCCCCCTGACAGAGAAGCCTCCCACCCCACCCCCCGCAAAAGACCTCATCCCATCAATCTCTCCCTTTGTATCAAAGGGAGGGAGGGAGGGCAAGCAAGCAAGCAAGCGAAGACTTAGTCTCATTTAAATAAATAAATAAACCTTCCTTTTTAATGTGGAGGAAAGCTATTTAGGCGGGAAATAAACACACTTCCTCCCCTTTTTTCCACCAGTGAGGGTGGGTGGGTGGAAGGGAAGAAAGGAAGAAGTGCTTTCCAGTTCTTTGTTTACATTCCCTGTTTACTTTTCCCCTGGATCTTTGATAGCCTAGCCAGGAGAGTTGCTCCTGGATTGTTAGCTGGCTCTGCATAAATACAGTGGTGCCTCGCAAGACGAAATTAATCCGTTCCGCGAGTCTCTTCGTCTTGCGGTTTTTTCGTCTTGCG
Source organism: Podarcis muralis (assembly GCF_964188315.1). NCBI lineage: Eukaryota > Metazoa > Chordata > Lepidosauria > Squamata > Lacertidae > Podarcis > Podarcis muralis. The sequence goes on from NC_135668.1 coordinate 36,447,435, forward strand.
AAGCACGGCTATTAGCGGCTTAGCGGCTATTAATGGCTTAGCAGCTATTAACGGCTTAGCGGCTTTAAGAAAAAGGAAACAAACTCGCAAGAAGTTTCGTCTTGCGAAGCAAGCCCATAGGGAAATTCGTCTTGCGGAACGACTCAAAAAACGGAAAACCCTTTCGTCTAGCGAGTTTTTCGTCTTGCGAGGCATTCGTCTTGCGGGGCACCACTGTAGCTGAGCTCAGAGTTTTGAGAGCAGGAAGTTCTGCTGAAAGAGTTGGTTTGTGTGCTTGCTAGGGATTAAAACTGGCTGCAGCTAAGGGCTTCTATCTTTATTTCTCAGAGGGGAGGGACAACAAAGCAAGGAGAGATGTGACTACCTTCTCACTGGTGAAAGTAGCAAGAAACATACCAGTGAAGCTGAAAGAGTTTCCTAGTTTGTGTGAAGGCTTATAGGAGGGAAGAGGGAGAGAGCAAACAAAGCCTGCAAAGTATCTGTAAAGTATCTGTTTGGCTAGGCTACCTCCTCCGAAGCTGTCAAGTTTCAACCTTTTGTTCACAGGTATATTGCCTTGTTGAAACACTTATCACAACGTTATTTCAATACCGGTATTCAAGGGTATGGCAATTTATTGCACAGCCCTAACTACAGGTATCAATAAAATGGCTGAACTGCCATTTCCTGACATTCAAAGTGACCATTATTATGGGCTTGCCCTCTCTACAATGAAAGCAGAGCTGAGGAACCTGTGTCCCTCAGGATGTTGTGGGACAGAGCCAGCATTGCCAATAGGGTCAGAGATGGGGCCTAGAGTACCTTTCGGATGTTGGGGATGCCTCTGCTATGTCTAAATTATAGCACATAGTGATTAGTCAGCCTTGTTCCCTCTCACCTGGACTGCATCCAGCCCTTTGGCCAAAGTGGCTTGATTTCTGCATCCAGGAAAGTCTTCACATAATCCTCCATTGACTGAGCCTTGTTCTTTTCACGGTCATATCCGTCCAGCTTGATTTTCACCGCCTGACAGAGCAAATCCCTAGAGGAGGAAGTTTACCTAGGTTACCCAGACCATACTCTTTGCCCCCTGTCCCCCAACCCCTTCAATTTGGGAAGGTTATTTTAAACACAGCCTTAATAAGTTCAGCCCTTGTATTTGGACAATAATGTATATACCACTATGAACCAGACAACAGATCTTTCCTAAATCTAGCAGCAATCTTGGGCTTCAAATTCAAGATGAACGCCAAGGCCAAAATGCTGAAGCCAGGTTACATCTTCATACCAGACACCCCACCCTAGGTCTTAAATTCAAAACACACCAAGACCCGGGTGAAAACTGCAGCCCCCGTACATTTGAACCAACTTGGCAACAAATAAAGCTGTAATGCCCAGAAAAGCAGATACAGGTGTATTTTCCCTGAAGCCAGGGAACAAGGCTGTAAAACCCAGTCTTGTCCCCTTTGACTTTGCCAACCTGATTTCATCAATCCACTGAAACTTCTTCCGAGGTCCCATGATCCGCTTTCCTCCTTTATCGTCATCTTCCTCGTCATCTGAACAAACCCGTTCTCTCTGGTCCTTGTCCTTTTCCTCTTCTAACATCCTGAGAGGAGAAGAGAAGAGGGACACTGAAATGCAGAATGGTAATTGGATCCACTTCTAAAATATTCCCCCTCCCCACTAGTATAAGCTTTGGGTGTATACAGAGTGGAATGCAGAGACAAAAACCAAAAACAAGTTGAAAACGCACTTCGCAAACTTGGCCTGGGTGTGTGCTTGGCACTCTTCCTGGTATTTGGCCATCTGCTCTGGCATTGCCCTGCCAATGGCTTCCTTGAGTTTTTGAAGAGGGTCCTTCATCCGCCCTCCCTGAAGAAAAACAAAGAGTTAAGGACTCTGACCCAGCATTCATGCTAAGTTGTGCCTATACAGGAAGTGAGATTGTTTGTGAGAGGAAAGCACTCCTTTTGCACACCCCTTACTTACTCATTTAAGCCTAGTCACTAAACGAGGTCTAGACTTCAGATGTAGTTTGCTTACCATCCAACTTTCATATTTAACTTCTTGTTAATTATGTTGCTTTGAATGTTATACTTTATATTTGATTTTCTTCTATACTGTTTTCTTCTAGATTCTTTTATTTGACATTTTAATGTAAACCGCTTGAAGATTTTTTCCTTAAAAATATAAAGCGGTATAGAAATGAAATGAATAATAATAATATTCAGAGCTTGTTCAGACAGCAAGAGCTAGGAGTCAAATATTTTCAGTCATGGCTTCAAAATTATAGAACCTACGTTCTAAAGAAGATTGGAAAGCTACCTCATCACATTTCCAGTGGAGTGCCAAGACCCTTCTCTGCTGATGGGCATTTGGCTGGCCTGGGTCATCTCCTGTTTTAACCTGTAGCTCTTTGATTTATAGCGTGTTTTGTATGGCTCTATTCTTTCATGTGTTAGGAATTACTTTGGGCTATTTGGAAAAGGGGTATAAAAAAGCTTTTAATAAATAAAATTCCATTTTCATCACCAAGATGAACCTTTTTTGCAAGGTTAAAGAAAGGGAAATCTAGGCCAGCCCTCATGTGGGAACCTTTTATCCCTTATTAGAAATGGCCATAGCATTGAAATTCAGAAACACACATTCCCTTCTCCATGAGCAGCCAGAGCCCAAAAAGAGATGTTCACAAATCCAGTTTATGACATGGGACATTTCTTTCTATGGTTGACACCACTATCACTTACACCAGGGGCCTGGGTGCCAAATACAACCCACCTGTCACTTGGGACTCTCCCTGGGCCACACACCCTCCTTGTTTTTACCTGATGGGGATGTCCTTGAACTCTGATTATGCTTCTTGCTTGTTTGGGTTGACAACTGATGTGTGAGACAAAACTGCCTTAGTGTACAAAGTTAAAACATTTATTGGTCCACCCACTTTTGCCTCTGAACCCATCCGCCACTGGCATGTGGGCCTCAGGAGGGAATTACCGGTACCTTACACTGACTAGTAGCACTGCATTTACGTGACCACTCACCTGTTCATAGGCGTAAAGCCGGCGGGCACGTTTGAGCAGGGTGTCTTTGTTGCAAGGCAGGAAGGAGGCCAGGTGAGCATACACCCCTGAGCGGACCTGGCTGTTCAACTCCCGAGTTTGCAGCTCTATACTGAGGGCAGAAAAAGGCAAAACTATTTAGCTCTGATCCAAATGCCTCCCTTTGACAGCAGAGTAAGGGAGCCCAAGCAAAACATGGTAAAGTAAAATACTGCAAAGGCCCTTTTAAAAAGCTTCAATTTAAAATCTAAATAAAGAAAGTTAAAGGTTTAAAATAAATGAAACAATAACAACAAGGGGGGGGGGGAATCAGTGGCAAACAGTAATGGCAAAGTCTAAAGGACGTATTATGTAGAAGTCAAAAGCTAATCTGAACAAGAGTTTCCATGGACTATGGGCAGATTTCCTTGGCTGTTGCCATTCATTTTTATATAGTAGTCTCTTGCACTATTAGGACTGAACATGTGGGGCAAAACCTATGGTAGATATAGTTCTCTCAAGTATTTAAGGTCAAGCAGAGCTTTGGAAGCTTAAGACCCAGCACCTTGAATTGGCACAAACTGGCCCCCATTGGATGTGCCCTAGATGAGGCAAAACACCTCTGGCCCTTGCCATGACCATTCCTGGTTATGCCCCAAGGGTTTTTCATTTCGGCAGCCAGATTTCAGCAGCAAAGAAGTCGTATTGTTGCTGCTATTGCTGATGGCTGGAAGACAGTAACCCTTCCTAATCTACTGGAAATCACCCAGAGAACTACTAGTACCTTCTGCCTACCTCTGCCTTACGCAAACACCATTCTCTCACTTTCATTCTCTGAGCTCACAGGGTTCGGATGGTACATTTGGGAAAGTGACTTACTCCAATAATATGCTATTCATTTCTTGGTTGAAGAACTTGTGTTTGCCTTCTCCTTCAGCCACCCTGGCAGCCTGGAGTTCACAAAAAGACCAACACAGAATAGTTAATAACCAGAGATGCAGGGAAAGGGCCAACTTGGGGGGGGGGGGTGTAAGGGGAAGGGGGGGAAAGGGGGAGGAGAAGTCAGTATATTCTACAGAAGTCACAGCCTCATAGCATTTCCTCATAGGAAAGGTGCTTCAATTCCGCCTAACTAGGTTAATGCCCAAAGCTGTAGAAAGCTGCAGCAATATTAACATTGAAATGAGTCAGAATTGATTCCTCCATTGGAAATTTCCCCCTGCAGTTCTGGAAGCCAAGATTCATTTCCACAAAACGGCCAAAATCCGAGGGAGAGATTCAACATCATGCCAGCAAATGCAATGGAGGTTCCCCTTCTCCTAACCTCTACCCCCTGAGCCCCAATCTGCTCTGGAAGGTCCCCCAAAGTCTGGACATCTTCAGAAGCAGCATGGAATCTTTTTGCTTGGGTTGCCTTTTTGCCATTTGTGTTTTAACATCTGCATTTAATTGATCTAGATTTTATTGTAATGTGATACTCCAGGCTCAAACATCCTTTCAAGCAACAGGTTCTGGTTCAATGAGGAATATAATTTCAAAAAGTGCCTTTTCTGAAAAAGCCCTTTGCATTCTTGGAGGAACAATGGGAAAGGATGCAATTTTTCTAGAAAATTTTCCCATGTGCTAAATTGCTTGGAATAGGCATACTTTTTGTTCTAATTTTATGCAGATCCCGAACAACCTCCCAGTCACAAATCAATATAATAAGTACGTGCATGAGAGAGAATTTTTTTACTATCTGCTTCTTAGTCAATATGAAAAAAGTTAATTATAACTTGGAAACTGTACAATTAGATTGGTAATGTATCCATTCATTATCACGTTTTTGGGTACAGTTGGGTCTTAAGGTATTTTTCATGCAAATATGCATTTTAAGGATTTTTTTCTAAGGAAAAAAAGGTTATGAAAATCATTCCACATCTCATTACTGGAATCAGGTGCCTTAACCTTCTAAGACATGTATAGTTAATCTAGAACAGAGGTAGATATTGAAACCATAATACAAAGATTTATTCTCTCCACCTAAACCTCAAGCTGTACTCCAGAGTCCACAGGTGTAGCAGCACAACCACTTACTCCACAAGCCTATGCAATAAGTAACTCAGAATGGCACTATGTGAACACACACCTCACAACTCCCTAAGCACCCAGCTCAGTTGGGCTCTAGGACTGCCAGCTTGGCTGTTGCCACTCATTAACAACCCAACTTCTCTGAATAATGCCACCTCACATCAGACCACAGCAAGAATCTGACGGCTTTCTGTCCTCGACTGCTGTCCTGTGTGCACCGTATTTCAAACTGACTTTCCAAAAAGAACCACTTCAAAACATGGAAGCAAGCAGCAACCATAGGGGAGATCACATGCTTTGCATGCAAAAGGTCAATTTCCATCCCTGGCACCCCCAAGTAAAGGGAAAAAAAAAACCTGCCTAAAACTCTGCAAAGCCACAGCCGGGAAGTGAAGACAAGACTGGGCTAGATGGACCAGAGTTCTTGACTCTGCCTAAGGCTGCTTCCTAGTATGAAGAACTGTACCTATTGTCTACCCTGCAAGAGACATCGCTTGCCACATCCGGTATGATCTGCTGTTACCTGTGTCAGTTCCTCAATGCGCTTCTCCAGTGATCCTGGAAGTCCTTCGGGGAGGGAGAGAGGCTGCTTGATGTCCTGCTCTAGACCCATCCCAAGAGGGTCACTCCCATCTTCCATGTCATGGAAAGGGCTTTCTTCTGGAGATTCATTGAACAGCTGTTCTAGATCAAGATCAGTCAGGGAGTCCATGGCAGAGGCAGCTTGAAGGAGCTCATTATCACTGCTGTGGCCAAAGAAAGAGAGGAGCGGGTCGGGCAGGCTTTCCACTTCCCGTGGTGTTGGAGTTTCAGCCAGAGAAGGGACAATAAGCTTTGGCTCCTCGTCCCGCTTCTTCTGAGCTTCCTTTTCCTTTTGAAACTTCTTCAGCATTTCCTTGTAACTCGGGGCTCCAGAGTATTTCTTTTTCTTCTTTTCCTTGCTTGCATTCAGGGCTGTGAAACTATAAAGGAAACATGTACATATGAGAGAAGTAAGCCAGTTGAGCACCTACAACCTAACAGTGCCCTACCACTGAACTTTAATTTGATTGTTATGGTAGAATCCTAAACGTGTTATTTCGGATGCCACACTATGTTCCATGGAACTTGCAGGGAAATGCACAGAGACTTTCAGCCTGTGAGTAAATCATATAAACTCTCCAACCTTCAGCAATGCTTGAGGCAGTGCAGCTTATATAAGGTGACACATTCTGTCCTAACTGCAAATTGGTAAGAGGAAGATTTTATTGTGCTATTTTAGAGGACAGGTGAAATAAAGTTACTTGCGTGAACGTACGCGTATTTGTGGAAGTCAATAACTTAAGAGTCATTTCTTCTAGAATCATTATTCATTTTACTGCTCTATCACAAAGGAAATCATGACCAGTCACTTGACTCCTTTTCGCTGCTGGGTCATCTGAACAAGCTCTGTATCAAAATAAATTCTTGCCAACTCATTTTTAAAATCATCTATAGCATTTATTTCTGCATCATGCAAAATAATTCAAAATCCTTATCTTGCTCACCCTCACAACCTTCCTGGTTTGTTTATGACAGAGATTTGATTAACACAAATCTGGAAAACTGGTGGCAAAAAGAGGGATTTGAGCCTAATTTAGATATCACACTCCAAGGCTTAGAATTGTTTTTCTAGCGTTTCCTTTTTAAAATCCACAAAAGAAGTTCCATCTAGGAGAAAGATGATACCCGTCTATTAAAAAAAGCACTTTGATACAAATAGCTGACTTACCCAGTTTTGGGAAACTTAGATTTTTTAGATTTCTTTTCTTTCTCATAAGAATCATCTTTCTTCTTTTTCTTCATCTTCTCACCTCCTTCTTTTAATTTTCGTTTCTGGGAATTAAATAATTTTAACAATTGTCATTACGTAGCACCTAAGAAGACACTAAGTGATTTAATCGCTTGTTAGCAAGAGTGTTCATGGATGGATTTACATGCCTGAGCAGCACCTTTATGAAAAGAGAGAAAGGTGCTGCTCAGGCATCTAGTCATTCATGAACACGCTTGCTAACAAGTGATTAACTCTCCATTATGGTAAAAGGAAAAGATGAAGCATCTCTAAGGGCAAGGAAGATCTAAGGTTGTTAAGGATCGTCTCCAAGCCCAAAGAGGGCTGCAAAACACTTTCTCAGGCAGCCCCTAATACTAGAACAACAGCTTGGAGTCATGCAAAGACCAAGAGAAGATTCCTCATCTCTTTCAGCTACCAGATTCAATGAAGTCACCCACAGAATGCAATTAGTGAGTTGGATCCGGGCCCCATCTGCACTATACATTTAAAGCACGACGACTTTAAACAGCCATAGCTTCTCACAAGACATCCTATGAACTGTTAAGGGTGCTGAAAGCGATTTGGAGAACACTATTCCCATTCCAGAGCTTTAATTCCCGAAGTTCTCTGAAAAGAGGGAACTCTGGGAACTGTAGCTCTCTCAGCACCCTTAACAAACAACAATTCCCATGATACTTTGGGGGAAGCTATGACTATTTAAAGTGGTAAATTGCTTTAAATGTACATTGCAGATGGGACCCGGAGAAACACTCTGAACAAATTAATGGACGTGACTAATGTAAGTCCATTGATTTCCTCCTACCCATGAACTATAAACCACAGGTAGCACTTTCATTTCTTTTTAAAGGGAGGGAAAGCCTACTAGCTATGAGGTGACCTCAGTCACTATAACTTTCCATTAAAGGGATCACTCTGTGTTGCTTACAATATGAACTGCAAGCAGGGTAAATTATAAACCATCTACTTCCTGATTTGTCAAGAGTGCACTGAAGGTCTTTATGTCCTCTATGCTGAACAACTATTTTTATATTTTCTGCTTTGCTTGGGGTAAGTAAGTCCACACATAATTTCAGCCTTTGAGCTTCTTTCAAGTAACAAAATATTATATCCACCCACTGACCCCTTCGTCTGCAGTCACATTTTGTAAGCCAACAAAACCACACTTTATTGAAGGCTCTATTTAAAAAAGAAAGCACCCAGAGCATCTTATTCCCAGACCTTAGGTGATTTCTTCTTTTTCTCTTTGATAAAGTCATCCTCCGACTCCGAAGCCTGCCGGAACTGTAGAGTTCCAGAGTTGATGTAAAAGCCTCCATACTTGGTTGTTAGAGATGCTGGAACAAGCTCATCGTACTGGGGGCAAAGAGGAGAGATCAGTCAGCATTCTTGCAGAATCGATGGGTGTACGTGTGAAAGAACCCCAATGAAACCATGCTCACTTTTCCAGTTAATTGGCCTTGAAGTCACTTTGGACATGCAAAAACACCAGATTCTTACAGCTGCATCATTTTGTACAGAAATACATTTTGGCAACAGCTTTACTTCTCTTCCCTCATCTTTATTAACTGCCCTGACTATAATGCCTAACTTTGTGCCCTGATTTTCCCTGTTTTGTTTTGGGTGCAACAGCTCCCACTCCCAAACCCTCCCCCCCCTTCAGGCTATGTATGCTAAAATCCAGTCTTCTAGGAAGAAAAGAAAGGGGGGAAAGCTCTAAGCATGCACCCAGGTCCTAGGGTCCTCTAGAGCAGGGGCAGGAATATCTACCGATCATTGGGCAATTTGCAGTAGGTTGGGGAGGGGTTCCAAATGGCAACTGTTTAATAATGTGAATTGTTTAATTTATTTTCCCCAGCAATTGCAATATTTAAGACCCAAAGAGTCTACAGAGTAAAAGGCACGTGCAGGAGAATGAATCTGAAGATGACCCAGAAATCACAGGAAGGTAAGATGCTGCCTTACACCAAGTCATTTCACTGGCCCATCGAGGTCAGTATCATCTACACTGACTGGTAGCGCTTCTCCAGGCTTTCACAGAATCGGTTGGAAGGTACCCCAAAGGTCATCTAGTTCAACCCCCTGCAATGCAGGAATCTCAGCTAAGGCAACCCTGACAGATGGCTGTCTAAACTCTGCTTAAAAACCTCCAAGGAAGGAGAGTCCACACCCGCATTACAGGGAGACCATTCCACTGTCAAACAGCTCCTACTGTCAGACAAGAGGACGCTACCAGCCCTACCTGCAGGCAGGAAAAACAACATAGCTCTGGAACCCAGAAACACAGCCTCCAAACCAGGTCTCTGTGCAGATGTGGCCTGGATGTTCACCCTACCTGGAGCACCCACTGCTGCTAGGGCAGACAGCTTCATCACCTGCTTTATTGTTGGGAACCAGAGCCCTCCACTGCTACTCACTGCTTCAGAATTATCAATGAAAGAATCGGATTCATCGTATCCATATCCCATATCTATCAGGTCCTGGACACGATCTCTCCTGCGCTTCTTTCCACCCTGAAACAAGAAAGGCTGATGGTTACCCATAATGGCCCCAAAGAAGGCAAGCTATTATTATTATTATTAATTAAATTTATATGCTACCCTATACCCACAGGTCTCAGGGCGGTTCACAGGCTAAAATCACAACATAAAAACACAAAATACATAATCAAAATAAAAACAAGAACAACCCAATTACCCCATACAAATAACCAGAGAGCGGAAAATAGAATTTAAAACACACATACACAGTACTTGTAATAACACATATAAAAATAAGCATCCATTATGTATTGTCAAGGAGTAGATTAAAATATCAATTTAACTTTATTCCAAATAGAAACATTTTAGCCATTGCCCCCCCCCCCAATTGCAACCATTCATAGAAGCTCTTTGGTTCAATGGATCAAATACACTTCCATTGGTAAATCTGCCACCTGCAGAACCTCCTGCTGGTGTCAGGGGCAGATGTGGAAGCCTGGACCTGAATTCCCATATCCCACAGCCCAAACAAACCATCCAGAAGGTCACTAGGTAACTTTCGACTAGTCATTATCCCTTATCTCAGCCTACCCAGTAGGATTGTTGTGAAGATAAAATGGATAGGGGAGAACCATGCACACAGCCATGAGCTTTTTGAAGGAAGGGAGAGATGTAAATATTCATATTCCCTGAATACTGGTGCTGCACACATCACTTTATATGGCACCAGTCCATAGTAATTACCATAGCAGTTCTTAGTTGTATACACACTCCTAACATGAATATAAACACAAGAATCACCCTGGTGTTAAAGACAACATTTCTATGAAGAAAGCTAAAACCAAGACTTTATTCTGGTACATGGCCACAATGAAGAAACGTACATATTTCTCTTCAAGCTTCCTGGCAAGTGCCTCTGCTTTATGCCTCTCCTTTTCCTCATCATTGAAGGGATCGGCAAGGTCTTTTTTCTGTAGGGGGGAAGCAAAAAGGGAGGTGAACAACATCAGAATTGAGTCAGTTGTCACACTGTTTCACAGAGATGCCTCTTTTATCTAAGGTCCAGGAGAGAGTCTGGAATATTCAGTGGAGATTCATGCTTGTAGACGCGGTGTGTTGCAAAGGTGGGGACTTGGTTCATGCTGTAGGAGATCACATTGACAAAACCAGGAGAGCGTGCCCTTGGGCTTCCAGTCTAAAAGAATAAAAACAAAACCCAACACCCAGCATCTACACGGGAAGAAATTTGTCAAGTATGTGCCCTAAAAACCATCATTTTAAACAAACTTTTCAGTGTTGTTTAGCAGCAAGAATGTATCTGAATACCATAGAGATTTTAGTCCCAGCTCAAATATTAGCATCAGCCATCCTTGACAAAGCCTTACTATACAGTGGTGCCTCGCAAGACGAAAAGAATCCGTTCCGCGATTCTCTTCGTCTAGCGGTTTTTTCGTCTTGCGAAGCAACCCTATTAGCGGCTTAGCGGTTTAGCGGCCATTAAAGGCTTAGCGGCTTAGCTGCTAAAAGGCTATTAGCGGCTTAGAAAAGGGGGGGGGGAGCGGGGAAAAAATCGCAAGACTAGCAAGACGTTTCGTCTTGCGAAGCAAGCCCATAGGGAAATTCGTCTTGCAAAGCAACTCAAAAACGGAAAACCCTTTCATCTAGCGGGTTTTCCGTCTTGCGAGGCATTCGTCTTGCGGGGCACCACTGTATCCATATTTTGTTTCAAAATTCAAGTAAAAAGCTTATTCTTCCAGAGAAATCAACCTTCTACAAAACTTCCTTCCCTCTTTTAAACTAACTCTGCCAATTCCAGACATGTTATTAACCAATCCCACTCAAAGTGAGCTTCTTGATTCTTCCATTTTCTAGCCCACAGTATACTGTCTGCTATCAACAGAATACATAAACAATAGTTTCAATCTATTCCCCATCTCATCTTAAATTACACTGAATAAAACCAGCATTGGAGTGGGCCTCAATATAGTCCCTATTATGTCAGTGATAGCTGCACTCAGGCAAGCCCACCACATAGGCAACAAATGTGCATTCCATGCTGTATGTTCCCAGCATTTAAATTGATTTATTGAATATATCCTATTTAGTCTTGCAGGTGTCAAATACCATCTCAACAATGACTTATATTGTGGCCTTTGTACTTGATAAACTTAGTGAAGAACTATGTACCTAACTACAAATATTATTCCCTTGCTTCTCTAAAATAAGCCATCCCAGTTCTCCTTCCCATCTTATTTAATTATATTCCCATCTCATTTGATTATTTGATTTGCTTAATAATTAAATCCATCAATATCTTATAGGTTTTCTGATATCTTCCCAGTAAGATATGCCCATCCAACCTGTTTAAAAAACCTCCAAGGAAGGACATTTGAAGATGGCCACCATAACCCTTCAGTCTTCTCTTCTCCAGGCTAAACATACCTAACTCCCTCAACTGTTCCTCATAAGGCTTTGTTTCCAGACCCCTGATCATCTTGGTTGCCCTCCTCCATGCACATTCCAGCTTGTAAATATATTTCTTAAACTGTGGTGCTCAGAACTGGGCTGGGGTATTGTTTGTGGTGGAGGAGGGTTGCCATTATTGATATTAATCTTTCGTATCTCCCTTTTAGATTTTATGATTTATGTGGAAATTGTTCAGTTTGGTTGTGTACTTTTCGACGGTTTGCTTCTTCATAGCTAGTTTTGTTACATTTGCAATTTTGATTCCCCCCCCCCCCCATGTTGTAAGCCACCTTGAGCATGGTTATGGCTATGGAAATTTGGAATGCAAATAAAATGGTGGATGGATGGACACAGTCCTCCAGGTGGGGTCTGACCAAGGCAGAATACAGTGGCACTATTACTTCCCTTGATCTGGACTCTATACTTCTGTTGATGCACCCTAGAACTGTATTAATTTTTTTTGCTGCTGCATCACACTCTTTACCCATGTTAAGGCTTGAGGTCTACTAAGACCCCTAGATCTTGTTCACATGTACTGCTGTCAAGCCAGGTGTCCACCATCCTCAAGAGATCTCAACGCTTTGTTGTGGGGTTTTTGAAATGCACAACTAAAAAATGTGCGACAGGAACAATAAGATGTCCACATACTTTTTCTCCTGTGGAACTGCTTTTCCCTTTCCCTCGTGTATTCTTCAGCAGCTCTGGATAAAAGAACTCTGGACAGCGCTTGTGATCTGGCTCAAAAAGGGTGAGGGCAATGCGAACTGCTGCAGCCGCAGGTTCAGCTTCCGGGGGGTGCTCTGTTCCTGTGATGTCCTCTCGGCGAGGCTTTTTCAGTAAAGTGGTGCTCAGTGGACCAGACAGAGAGGTGAGCTGGACCCTGTGGGGTTCCGTCATGGCTAGACTTACGTTGTAGTTGCTATCATGGCATGGTTTCCAACAGTCTAGGCCAAAGTCTGGACTAGTATATACATGAGGGCATCACCAATGGAAAACACGAACACACAGATGGATGCCAAATGCAGAAATAGATATGCTAGATTCCTGCGTTTTAAGAAAAACAATGCAACAATCTCTGCTTTCATAAGAGGAGAAGAATCATCATCCCATAGCCACACCACTGCAGGTCAGCATGTGGCCCTTGAAGTTTATGCAGCACAACTCTGCTTCAAGCCAAACGTGAAGGAAAGAAAGAAAGAACTTTCTGAACAGTGCAACTTTTATGGAATCAGTTTCATTGTGACATTGGCCGGAAAGGTCAGTCTGGGCTATGTTACTCCACATCAGAGAATTTCCCACACTGGGAACTGACATAATGCAAAAAACACTGAACACATATGCTCCGGCCTTCTGCTGAATACAAATGCCGATCCGCTAGCATTCAGACCCAAACGAATCCAGATCCGTGGCATGTAGATAGTACTCTGAAACTTCTTTCCAAAGACGTATCTTCATATTTCTACCTAAAAGACAAAATCAGAAAGTTCCAGCCACAAAAAACAGAACAGGTGAACACACAATTTCTGTTCCTCCATGGACTATGTTTCAAATGAGGCCTGTCTGGCAGGTCTGGTGCTGTACTGAATAATGACTGTACCCTGTAACTCAGGTAGGGATACTCTAGCCCTCCAGATGCTGCTGAACTACAAGTGCCATCAGCCCTAGCATGTATGGCCAATGGCCAGGGCTGATAGGAGCTGTAGTTCAGCAACATCTGGAGGTCCAAATGTTCCCCACTCCTGCTGTAACTGGATGAGATCTCTGAACGTCCAAGCAAATAATTTTTCCACACAATACTCAATTACACAGTTGGATGCCATGAAATGTAGTAATTGCTACTAAACAAATGATTTCAGAAAAGCATTAAACTCATAGAGAACATGCATGCCCAAAAATATTAGCCATAACAGGCAGAAATGGAAGCTCCGTGTTCAGAAAAAGCATGCTTGTCCTTACCAGTTGGCAGAGACCAACCAATAAAAGCTTAGTCACTATTACACCCTCTCTGAGCACTCATCGGGGCACATTTGGGAACAGAGTGCTAAGCATAAACATTTGTTCTTAACCCAACAAAGCAATTCTTACTTTTTTAGGATTGGCAGTAACCAATAGACATGGTTTGGGCTCTGACAGATTGTGGATGCAAATGCTTCATGCCAATAGAAGATAATCAACAAAATTATTACACAAAGTATTAGATGATCCACTCTCTAGAGTGAAAACTGACAGACAGAAAGTCCTCTAAATACTGATGAGAGAAAAAGGCAATTGCGGCAGCTTGGATGAGGAACTGTTCCCAAATAAAATATCTACAACTGGAGATGTTGCTGCTGAATGACTGACTGTTCAATGTACAGCAGTAACATAGTACTTTGTTTCCCCATGACACAGAAAGTGAGATGCACACTGTCAGAGCTGCTCCCCGATCCCAGCTCACAGAGGATCACGCTAGCCAGCGTTCGCTTTATAAAAGTCTTTATTGAGTTACAGTTTCCATTTCCAAGCTGCTGCGTGCAACTCTACGTCTTATGGCTAGACCGGCGAAGCTCCGTCTGAATCTCCGCCCCTCGTACACCAACTTAATATCCTCGCCTTACTCCACCTTTTCCGCCTGACCGTCCTTCTCTGGGTCCCTCTGCCCCCCGTGGTCTCCTCCCTCCGGGACTCCTCTGACGCTGACCCCCCCGGACCCTCCTGTCTCCTTGCGTCGGGCTTTAGGACCTGGCTCCCTTTCCGGGCTGCTTACTGCGCCGCCTTCCTGTGCATTTGAACTTGGCGCGCGCGCCCAGCCTTCCACTTTCCGCTTGACCGTTTCTTCGCTCCCCGATGGGGGCGTGGTCACTCCTGACTCATGCCCTCCTCCCTGCTGCGAGCTGCCAGGGCTCGATCCCTGACGTCCTTCCTCTCCACTGCGCTCTGGTGGGGACGCTGGCCCCGATTTCCAACTGCTGCCCTCTGAACCCCCGCTGGTCCCTTCCTCCTGGGGTGTCCCCCTAGGCCCCCCCTTTGCTCTGGCCACTGGCGCTCCTTTCTGTGAATCTTCCGATTCACTGGAAAGACTCGGAGATCTCGGGTCGTCGTCATCACTCATCCTTTCTTCGGACTCCTCCCCCTCGCTCTCTGTTTCCTCCCTTGCCCTCGCCTCTGCTCCTGAACCCCTGACACACACAAACAACATGCTTTGGAGAATAAATTTGTGTGAGTCATGTCCTTGGGGGCACCTGCTACAAAAGTCTCTTTTTCAAATGACTCCCCCACCCGTTGCTTTGTGAGTAAACCCCAAGGAAAAATCTGTACCCGCTGCCTTGTGGGAAATCCTTGGGAGAAGAAAAGGCTAAGGAGTAAACCCTACACAAATCCGGAGTGGAGTCCCTAAGACAGTTGTCTTGTATGCCTCTTTCCAGCAACTCCTGCAGCTCAAGCTGGTGCCAAATGTATTGCTATGTTTCCCTTTGGACCACATCAGCAAGGCCAAGAGTGGGTTCTTGTTGTCTGGGTAACCCAAAACCTCCATACACACTGCCCAGGTTGGCACCCCGGAGAGATTACTTCAGTGCTGCTAACGCAGCAAAAACAATGCAGGAGGCAACAGCTACGAGTTACAAGTCTCTGCAGCCACAGCAAGCGCTGTGACTCTCCAGTGGTTTGGCTTCACCCCTGGAGACACATTCCTTTGTCTCTCAAGACAGATGGATGCTAACAACTACACTCTGTTCTGCTCTGTCTTGACAGCATCAGGTTGAGTGTCAGAACAAAACCAATCCACTTTCCTGCCAGTGCAATGGCACAATAACAGGATTAGGTCTGCGAGATCCAAGTAGCCCAGGCATTCACATATAGCATTCCTTTATTTATAGAACTTATTTCAGTTTCCAGAGAGTTAATGGAATGCATGCTTCTGGTCCCCATGGCAACAACAGGCCAATTTTTCTTTATTGTTTTCTGGCATTTAGTCACTCCCCACACGCCTCCTTTATCTAAGTGAGGTTCACTGTAGGAAAGCTAAGCTCAAAAATAAGGTAGAAAAGTTGGCACGATGTGCTGCTTAGCAAAGCCGGGAAGTCCAAAGTTTAAATCATATAAACTTAGAAGGTGGCCTTTGAACAACCCACCCTTCAAACCTCACCACAACCACCTCATAATTTGGAATATAGAGATAAAACCACTAGCTCACGTTTTATGACTAAAAGGATGATTGAAATAACACGTGTGGCATGCTCTGGACACTAAGGAAATGTAACTAATGCAAGTGCAAAGTATTTGAAACACAGAAATAGGTTAATTGCCTTGCAGGATCTGAACAAAGTCCACCTGTTTTAACATTCTCTCACACACACTGATGGATCAGATAGATACATGGCTGTTTCCTCTGGACTTGCCCCTAGTATTCAGAGGTACACTGTCTCAGTATAGGGAAGCCCCATTGTGCTGTTGTCCAAAAGACACCAGCAAGGGTACAAGATCTATCTTGACATATCTACTTAACCCCCAAAGTGGGGGAATCTGAGGCCCAACTCCCACCAGCCGCAGCAACATGGCCAATAATCCTGAGGAGTGATGGGAGTGCAGAGCCCAAGAACATCTGGAGGCGTACAAGTTCCCTCCACTGCTGGTCTGATCCAACGCTCCCAATTTCCAAAAGCAGTCAAGAAAGCTTCTCCAGGAAGCCCACAAAAGCAGAACCCTGGTCCTTTCTCCCCCACACGCCTGCACCGTTATTTACCCACAGCATCTAGCGCTGACGTAGACTGCTCCAGCACATGGAGGTTTTGTTTACAGACATCCCAGGTAGTAGCTACTGATGTAACTCACTAGGGGTTTTCCGGTGTGGCGTGTAAGAGGCTATGAAAAGATTCCCCCTTCTCCTCGTTCAGGCTTCGCGGTACCTAATTCCCCTCCCCCGCACCGATCCATGCACCCAAAATAAATGCAGAAGCACAAACGGCAATTTCCAACACTCTGAAAGGGCTGCCCACCCACGCGCACATTTCCCCTGCATTATGTATTAGGGGGAAAGAGCGGAGAAGGCCGAAGCTCATCTCCGAGTCCGGGTTAATCGGGCGGGGGGGGGGCGGGGGTTCAAAGAAAAGGTGTCGGTTATTCCCAGCCGGCGAGGTGGCGAAAGGCCCCGTTGCCCCTGGTAACGAGGGAGGCGCTTTGGAGCGCCTGGGGAGGTTTGTCCCTTCTCCCGCCCTCTACCCGAAAGCAACGCTTACCGGCGCGCCTCCATTTCTTCGACTCCAAAGTCGCCTCACGGCACCTCTCCGCCTTCCCTTCGGCTACCTCAAACCGTTGCCGAGGCCTCAGCACCTAACCCTTCTCGCAAGCGCCGCTGCCGCCGCTGCTGCAACTGCCGCCGCCGCCGGATCCAATTCCTCGCTCCCTCAAGTCACGTGCAAGGGGAGAGGGCGGAGAGAACGAAAAACAACAAGCCAGGGTTGGAGGGAAACCCCCGAGGCCCGCGTCACGTGACCCCAACGGAACGCGCTCGCGCTCTTCGCTTTTTGACAGCCAGAGCAGGAGAAGAGGGGGGCGGGGGAGAGGTCACGCGCGGAGCTCTCCCGCGTCACATGCAAAGGGCCGGCCTATCAGAGAGCGCGCTGATCTTACAGGGCATCGCTTCCCATCCATCTCTCCTCTTCCCCTCCCGTCGGTCTTTGTATTGCTGCTGCTGTTGAGGAAAGGAGGGAGGGGGCGGCGACGGAGTGCGTGCTGCGCGCGCGCCAGCCAGTGTCCCGGTAGGCTCTGCGGCAGAGTGGGGGGGAGAGAGAGAGCGAGAGAGAGAAGGAAGGAAGAGGAATAGCAGTAGGGATCGTCGTCGCTGCCAATTCTGGCTGCTGAGGGGCGGAAGGAGGGGGAGCCTGAGGAGGGGTGTGGCGGCGTCGGCTGTAGAGGAGGAGGAGGAGGAGGAGGTGGTAGCGGCGGCAGCAGCAGCAACAGCGACGGTGCCGGCCGGGTCAGGAAAATGGCTGCGGCTGCGGCGGCTGTTCCTGTGAACCTGCGGCTCGGAGACCTGGTGTGGTGAGTTGCGGGGTGGCACCGGGGCGGTTGGGGGGCGCCTCCCCTCTAGAAAGGGGTGAAACGGGAAAAGCTGAATCTTCTGGCCTGGGCCTCGTAAGCCCGCAGGCGGCCATCGCCGCCGTTTGTGGGCAGAGTCCTGCGAGGGAGAGACACCCCCCCCCCTTCTTCAGGCACAAACACGGACTCGCCTTGTGGGAGGAGGCACGGGCAAGTCAGCCCCGCGAGGACTTGGGGCGGGATGTGGGGCTCCACCTTCCTGGAGGGGAAATTTGCCACCTTTAAGGGGGTGGAGGAAGTCGTAGGGGGGCTGCTGGAGGTGGCGGCGGGCGACTCGACTCGAAGGGCGGCGCGGCCTGGGGCATGTTGCGCGTGAGAGGAGTTCACTTTTAAGAGACAGAGAAAGGTAAGCTTTGGTGTGAGCGGAGAAAACGAGTAACATTACCCGGGTGGTCGGGAGATGGGGAGGAGTTAAATCTGAAACACCACCCCATGGCTTCCATTAAATGTAGCCATATTGGGGGTCACTACAGTTTCCTAAATACGCAACTTCAATAGTTAAGAGGCTTGGGCCTCCTCTGGTTTTCTGCATTTCTAGTACTGGAAGAAACTGAGGTAAAGAGGCAAACTTGGTTGTGGGGAGGGGGGGGGAGTGCGTGCTAATATTCTCAGTAAGCTGGCAAACTTGTGAGGAAGGGATATTCCGCATCAATTGGGTTGGTCTTTTGGTAATAGAAATGGAGCCAAGGGTAAATTCCTGCCAGCACTCAGTGTGAGCCAGGAAGTCTTAGGATCAAACTTATTGAAGCCTTAAGCAAGCTACTTTTTTCCCTTTAGTTTTAGTTTTTAGACAGCATTGTGGAGAAAATGGCACAGACATATTCCGGAATGGAGCAAAGATTGTAATTAGAATTGTACGACAATTAATTAATTAAAAGTACTTTGAAAATTCAAATCAAGGTTACTGCTAAATAAATGGAGTTCTAGGTGGCTCGATGAGTGATCCTTTTAATTGGACCGACTAAATTCAGTGAGAGTTGTTCTGGAAGCTATTGTTTACTGTTGAAATCTGACTTCTTGAAATCATTGTAAATTGCAGTGAGTACTTAAAGCAGAGTTGTCACACACAAAGTTATTAATAGTGATAGTTATTTTAAATAACACGCTTAATGTACAAATGTCTTACTGTTTTATTTTACTTTTACAGCAACCCTGTGATTCAGGTTGCTGCTGTTCTTCTTTGCAGGATCTGAAGTGGAGAGGTAGTGACTTGGCCAAAGCCACCGAGTTAGTCCATAGCTGAGCTGGGATTTAAACTCAGGTTTTATATTGTAATCCTATTGATATTTACTCTGAAGTAAGTTCCACTAAGATTAGGGGAGCATACTTCCACGTAAGTGTGCACTGGGTAATGTCCTCAGAAGCTTTTGTTCTCATTTTTATTCTCATTTCGTCTTGTGGGATAGATCACCAATGCAGCCACTTTACGAATGGGAAGCATGAAAAGTGTAATGGCTTCTCTACCAAAAGGATACTTTCCTTTTTTAGACTAGTTAGTCCAATTGAGTTACTTGAAAAACCGAGGAACCTGCCCCCAGTACAACAGCTAACCAGGTTTAAATTATAATGAAGTGTAGTAGTTACTCTGCAAAAAATGCTTTCTAAATTTGGATCCTTTCTAGAATGTTATAACAACAGAATGTATGGCTTTTGTTAACGCATAGTTTAGAAGTGGGCAAATAAGTTGAGCTACATTGGAATTTGTTCAATGAGTAATACAAACCCTTTTCTCCCTGCTCCTTTGTGACTTCCCACAATCATATTATGCACTAAGAGCCACAAGGGAGCTGTTCCATAAAATTATTTGATACATCTTGACTGTCTCTTCATTATATGCCCAAAAATATATTTTACAAAAACCAGAACTTCAAATTATGTTCTTAATTAACAAGCACAAAGTGATTGTTGAAAATCCCACATAATGCAGTGAGGATACTCTGGAAATAACATTGTTAGTCTGCAAAAATGTTTGCTAGCCTTCTGGGGATTGGCGAAAAAGAGATGGAGGGTCGCACTCTTGCAGCAAACTGTTGTGTTTCTGTGCTGGGGGTGGGCACTTTCCTCATCTGATTCTCTGCCAGCCCATTCATTCACTAGCATAGAATTTTATGTACTCAGTTTTATGAATTAGTCCCTTTATGGTTTCTAGGCCGGTGCTTAAATGCAGGGTTGGTGTCATTGCTTGGTTGTGTTTGGGTTGAGGTACCAAATGGGTAATCATCTGGAATTGCCGGTGTAATGGCCACCTTTTGTAAGAGAAGGAGCCAGTAATTATATGTGACTGTGCTGGAGTTGGTGCACAAATACAGAACTGGAAGCAAGACTTAATTCTATGAAATTTTTATCTGGGCCTGTGAAGCCTGGGTTTTTTCCAGGGTAGTAGCTCAAGGCCATTGAATGCCAAGCAAGTAGTGAGTCTGCTTCTGGTAGTTAAACCCCTGTCTTCATTGAGCAGTGGTGTCTGAGCAATATGACTTATTTCAAGAGCCACTGAGCAATTTATTTTTGTGTCCTCAAGATGGGTCATAAAGCACTAGAACTACAGTACACAGATTTTGCTCCCAAGAGAACATGGTGAATGGTAAATTTTTTGGAGCAGCTATTGAGAATCTGGAAAAACTGGCAATTATTCATCTTTACATATAAGTGTGGCTTATTGGCAGATACCTCTGCCTTTCAAAGAAATCATATTCCTATGTCCGTCCCCCCCTCTAATAATGACTTCTATTAAGCATTTTCTCATTTAGTGTTTCTGTTAATTCTTCTAAATGGTGGTCTTAAACAGATTTGTTTTAACTTTGAAACAAATAGCTACCGTATTTTTCGCCCTATAGGACGCACTTTTTCCCCTCCAAAAATGAAGGGGAAATGTGTGTGCATCCTATGGGGCGAATGCAGGCTTTCGCTGAAGCCTGGAGAGCGGTTGGTGCGCACCGACCCCTCTTGCGCTTCAGGAAGCTCTCAGCAAGCCTTGGGAGCCCGGGGGAGTTCCCATTGGGCTCCCTAGGCTTGCGGATAGCAGCCTGCATCTCGAAGCCTGTATAGCGCGCCCCGGGCTTCGGTTCCCCGACCTGGTTTGGAGGCTGGTGGTGGGGGCGCGTTTCTCCCCGCCGCCAGCCCCACAAGCTTGGGGGACAGCGGGGAGGCACAGCGCCGCCATCCCGCTGTCCCCCGACCTGGTTTGGGCTTCAGGCAGATATCCACAAGCCGTGGGAGCCCGGCGGGAAGTCGCGCTGGTCTCCCAAGGCTTGTGGAGAGCTGCCTGTTCTGGGGTCGGGGGAAGCTCGGGCTTCCCCCGCCCCAGCCCCACGCCTGGGGGGGGGAAATAATTTTTTCCCCTTTATTCCCCCCCCAAAAAAAAACTAGGTGCGTCCTATGGGGCAAAAAATACGGTATATACCCAACTTGCAAGTTTGTATTAGCTTATATACCAAAGAAAACTAATTATACAATCCTGGCAATAACCATCTCGGATTTCTCTTTAGACTTGCTAACAGAGTAGCTAGAATGTGATTTATTCAGATGATGCATTTCCAGTCTGTGTTGGCTGGTGTACTCAACTTGTGAAGTCGTTAAATATGAGTTCAAGTTGGAATTTGCATGTAGCTTTGTGGATAGACTTTGATGATTATTTAGTCATGTGCTAATATAGTATGTTAGATGATCACCAAATATTGAGAAATGTGCTATAAAAAGGGATGGCAGCAGAGTGAGTGAGTGAATGCCAGCCTAACTTAATCTCATAACAACAACAACAATCAACTTGGTTGCTGCTTGTTCTATATGCCAGTGTTGATTCTTGGTCTTTTGCTTCCAGGTTTGTGTCTAGTACAGCAGCTTTCGGCCCTTCCTTAATTGCTTTGCTCTCTTATTGGCAGGAATGTTGTTTCCTAGCCCTGTGAATAGGTCCAAGATTAACATGGGGACTTGTGCAATGGCTGTTAATATCGCTAAAGTAGGGGGAATGGTTTCCTACATGTAACCCATGACAAACTTTCAAAAACTGGTGCTTGCTTGAACTTTTGGATCTACAAAGTGTAGTGCTCACTTTGTAGAACAACTTTGTTCTTCTCTAATTTCTATGAGCCAGCATGGCTAGTAGCCATAGATTATGGAAGTTGTAGTCAAGTAACCCCTAGAGGGCCACACAGTTCCTCCACTCTTGGTTTATGGACAGCAAAGCCAGTTAAAGGAGTGGTGTTAGAAGTATCAGTGAAGTAAGCATCGGCAGGGATGATAGGCATTGTAGTCCAACAGCTTCTGGAGGGCAACAGATTGGAAAAGCCTGTCCTAAGGGAAAGGGCCATTTGCGGTCTGTCTTCCACACCAGGAGAAAGGTAATTGCTTTCATTTCCCTTTGTGCTTTCTGATATAACTTCTACCTACACAAGTAGGAGAAGATGAATTTTCAGTGGCATGAAGTCAGGGTTCCACAAATGCACTTGCCAAATTGCTGTTGGCGACTGTGAATCTAATTAAAGCACACCCACAAACTCAAATCTCAGCACATGATATCTCTTCCCCTGCATTTTTTGTACACACATAAATAATAAAACATGACGTGACTAACAAAAAATGGATCACTAGGGAAGTAAAATACTAAACATTATTTTACAGTACATAATAATCAGGTGGTTTCAATAAACCAGTAAAATGAATTCTTCAATAAATCAACTTAGAAAACACAGATTAATACGGGAAAGCTAATGAATAGTACCTGCTTATCTATGCCATATTGCAAGGTATGTGTTATTTTATTTGTATATTTAATTAATTCACCCCATACCTTGTAAAATGTCTTGTTTCTTTGTCCCCTTGCCACCTTCAATTTTTGTGACAGCTTTTCCATTGTTTCCCAGACTATACTATACCAGTGATCAATATTCATTAAATTCAAGGTTTTCCAAGTTCTGGCTATTACCGTTCTAGTTGCTGTTAATAAATGTTATTAATTCCTTCCTCATTTGTCCATATTTGGAATATATAAATTAAGTAAGGCTAATGCTGGTGTTACTGGAATTGTCTGAGCTATAATCTGAGATAACCTTTTAAAAACTTTCTTCGAAAATTCTACTTTGTGGACATTCCCACCACATATGCTGGTATGTACCTATAATTTGGCATCCTCTGCAACAGAACAGAGAGCTATTGGGCTGTGTATAAGATAGGCACCTCAGTGTTAAATAACACCCATGCAGTATTTAGTGAATATTCCCTAGGATTTGCTGACATATTTATATGGTGCTTTGGTCCCTAAAAAATTCTATTTATCTTCTTCAATGTTTATATCCCAATATGATTCCCACCAGATTTTTATATTTCGTTGGGGCAAAATTGCTTCTCAATAAGTTTTGTATAAAAGGGAAAGTAATCCCTTAGTCCTCTTCCCCTACATTATGGTGGCAGGGGGGCTTGTTTTGTGCCAAGCAGGAAATACAGACCTGCCCTTCCCTCAAATCTCCCAGCACTTGTACAGAAGATTTGAGGGAAGGGACCAGCTGCTCACTTTGGGTTTGGTGTTTTCATACACTTGGAAGCATCATAACTCTTTGTATTACAGTTTGAAGGTACTGAAAAGCAGTGAGAAACTGACACATTTTCTCTCCAGAGCTGCTTTTTTTGTCGGGTGTCATGGAAAAAATGGTCATTGGTCATCTGCAAGTAACAGCTGGCTAAGACCACCAGCTAAAACTTGTAGATTCCTGTATGAGACCTCCCTATAAAAAAGACTCCATATTTTTATGCACCTATATACTGGTACCTCAGGTTAAGTGCTTAATTTGTTCTGGAGGTCCGTTCTTAACCTGAAACTGTTCTTAACCTAAAGCACCACTTTAGCTAATGGGGCCTGCTGCTGCTGCCGCACCGCCGGAGCCTGATTTCTGTTCTTATCCTGAAGCAAAGTTCTTAACCTGAAACACTATTTCTGGGTTAGCAGAGTGTGTAACCTGAAGCGCATGTAATCTGAGGTACCACTGTATACACCTTTCATATCTAACCCCGAATCTGCCTTTTTTCTTGAGGTTTTTTTAATTTTTATTAAGCTAGAATGTTGCTGACTGCCGGTTGGCTATTTTGTTGCATGTTTTATTGTTACCTATTTAATCATGTATTCATGGGTGTCATCAGGGTTGGACCAGTTTTTAATAATGAATGAAACCATAGCAAGATTTGGATTACAAGGCTTCTATCTACATATTGTATAATATTGAATTGTCTAAGAGGTGTAAGTATCTGTGTCAGTTTCACTTCTCATCAGTGATGTAGGGCTGAAATATTTTCATTTCTAAAAATTCATTGCTTTGTAAAATTCATTAGTTCATGCCAGTGTAACATTAGACAAACTGTTTTCTGCATGACAGTTTCAAAGTTGTAATTAAATGTTTTTCATGTGATCTTAGAAAAAGGAAGAGAGTACATTTTGTTTTGTAAATAGGTAAAATACAAATACAAACCAAGCATGAATTCATCAGATTCGCTGTGCAGTTAAAATCAAGGCCAAACCTAAAATCCATATAAACTTGGGGCTGCAAGTGTGTTTATATTTAGCTGAAGTCAAATATTCAAGATCAAATTATGCTCTGTTTAAAGCATCAATATTTTTCTAACTAAAAATTATCTGGAAAACCCGCATCACTGCTTCTCAAATAGTAATAAAGTATGATGTTTGTCTAATCCAGTGCATTTAGCCTATCTCAGTTGTTAACTTCGGGTTCCAAGCAGCCTTAAAGTGCACAGCTTGACCAATAGCTGCTGGTAGAATTTGAAAAATATGAGGGGCCTGATCATCTAGGCCAGTGTTTCTCAAACTTGGGTTGCCAGCTGTTGTTGGACTACAACTCCCTAGCTGGCAGGACTAGTGGTCAGGGATGATGAGACTTCTAGTCCCAACAACAGTTAAGACCCAAGTTTGAGAAACACTGGTCTAGGCTAAGAATTACGGCATTTCCCCATTCTTTAGGACTTGCTGCTTAATTTGATTCTGCCACCTAATTACTGGAAATCCTTTCCCCCCACCCAACCATGCCTATTAGTCTTTCTCCTGTGTGGACTAGCTATTTTCGCCTTGACCTACCATGGTGTTTGTAACTTGTCTTAGGATGGCCAAGTGTGCAAACTGTCACCAAAGCTCTGCAAACTGTAGCTTAGAAATATGATTGTGTGAGAGAGAGCTTAAGCTTTGGGTTGGCAGTGGATCCCCAGGTGTTTCATATTGTAAGAAACCTAAATTATTTATTTTATTATTTAGTATTTTTTTTTTTACAGTATGGACAGGATCCAGAGTTCCTGTGAGTCAAGTCAAGACACTGGATGCTCCTGCTGTAGGAAGGGAGGAAAGCGATTTCTGCCATTTACTTCTTCCCCGCCCTGAGTCCCCTGAAAAGCTGCTCCAAAAGGAACGTTGGCAACTGTATCAGAGGAACTGCAGGAGGCGGGGAGTGGAATCAGCTAATATATTTCTGCTCCCCCCCCCCAGTGCCTTTGGGGGGAGCCTCCATGGGCACTCATCCTCTTCTGCAAACACAAGGCACATTCTAGTCCCAAGCCTATATCTTTTAGCATATAATGATCTGTGCAGTCTATTATCTCTTGCAGTCTAAGCCCAAGTTACACTATTGCTTTTTCTTTCTTTTTTTGTAAACAAGCCTGTGGAGTCATGGAAACAGACTATTTTGATTGAGCTTAGCAGTATGGCTTGCCTGTGCTGGTTTAATCTAAACTGAGATAAACAGGCCGTAAGTCAAGGACTATGCATCTTGTGTGTTAAGCTATATGAATTTAAAACCAGCTTTATGATAAGTTGTTTTACATGGATTTTGTAGACAGCAAAGAAAGGCAACATAAATATAAGGAATAGCCTCAATATTGTGAATAACATTTATTGGAAACAGCATTTATGTATATTATCTAGTAGACTACAAAATAAGGACCATTATTGCAGTGTTTTGTGGTTACCTCAGGGGATTACTTAATCTCTGCATTATTATTTTTCTAGACAACCCTCCATTCCTTGGGTTAAAAATTCTCCCCAAAATTTGGTTTGTGTAAGAGTTTGAGGCAAAACCCTTCATATTCTTTGCCCAATTTGGGCCCTAGAAGGTTTGGAACCACTAAAAATCCACAAGATATTAACATGATTTGTGGAAGCATCATGGAAAAGAAGCTGAATAGACATTGCAAAGTGTGTATAACCTGTTTTTCAGATTGTACTCAAGTAAAAACATAGCACCTGGACCTCTGAGACTTGGTCTTTCAATCAACTGTACATTATACACCAACATTTTTTCCACTTGGACTATTATTAGAAATGGGATAACAATCATACAGTGAACTATTTGGCATATAATAGCTAGGGCAAAACATATCCTGCACCCCTTTATTTCTGACAAATTCCAGCATTTGAGGTACCTTACTGCTGTGTGCACTCCATTTCCCTTCCATGTAAAGTAGTTGCATGAACAATTCAGAATAAGTTACTTAAAAGTGACTGCAGCACATTCTTTCATGAGAAAATCATTAGGTTTCCATATTTAGCGGCATTAAAGAGAACCTCAATACATGAAGCTAATGAAAAATGCACATTCTTTGACCAGCCTGAAACAAACTTAGAATTTTAGGGCTATTCTCTTAAAGGCGTCCTAGTAAAAAAAGTCAGGAAATGTTGCAGATAACCTTTTCCCCCAAGGGGGGTAGGGTGGGGAATCAGACAGGTATACAGTGGTACCTCGGGTTAAGAACTTAATTCATTCTGGAGGTCCATTCTTAACCTGAAACTGTTCTTAACCTGAAGCACTACTTTAGCTAATGGGGCCTCCCACTGCTGCGCGATTTCTGTTCTCATTCTGAAGCAAAGTGCTTAACCCGAGGTACTATTTTTGGGTTAGCGTAGTCTGTAACCTGAGGTACCACTGTATTGCCTGAAATAAAATGCAGAGGTTTGGGGTTGTAGTCAACAAAGTTTTAGTCAGAGTAGATCCTTTTAAATTAATTAATGTCATTAAGTTGGGCCTATTAGTTTCAGTGAGTCTACTCAGAGTAAAATTTAGTTGAACGCTACCCTTTAAAAACCTGTTTTCTAAGTACTTTTCCCAGTTGACCTCCAGGCAGGAGTCACCAGTGTGTTGCACTTAAGATGTCATTGAACTACCAATTCCATCAGCCCCAACCACCACAGCCAAAGGTCAGAAATGTTGGGAATTAGTGTCCATTGTCCAATAACATCCAGAAGGCACAACATTGGCTTCTTATATGTTAGCTCATATTTTATTGTTTGTAGAACCTTAACTTTAAACCATTTCTGTTCTGTGACAATGGAAGATGTATAAAACCATTCACCCTACCTAAGCTAAGGGTCTAGTGATGCTGTGAGCATATGTAATCTGTTTCCCTCCACTTTCTGTGGGGAAGTGATTTAATGGTTTTAGTGATGAAAGAATATTGATGGGGCATAACATGAACACCTGTATCTCTAAGGAGTACAACATGGTGTGTGTGGAGAATTTTGTAAGCTGTAAAGTTGAAACTCACATGCCTGTCTTTTGTCATGAATACATGTCTAGATGAGACCATGTGTTCCAGGGACCTCAGTTTTCATATATAATCATGTAGATAGGTGTCAATGTTATTCCATGTATGGCAGCTCTCTTTGTGAGGAAACAGTCAGATGTGAACAGTCCTTGGATCTGGGCTCTTCAGATATTGTGGGACCCAAGAGATACTATTTTAATTTGAAAAGTGGTGCATTTAAGGAATTGCTGGCTGTTATCTGGGATTCGATGGATAATACAGTTATGAGGTTCAGCCTGGTGTGGTCCTGAGGCAATCTGTACTCATTGCAAGCTAAACATGCATGCAACCAATTTATGCAGGATAAATGAAAAGGGGGTAGTTGAAATTTAGGAAAACCAAGCATGTTTCTGGTTGCTTTATTTTTCTGGTTGCTTTATTTTTCTGGTTGCTTTATTTGTCCTACTGACATCTGCCCTTGGGAGGCTTGTCACAAGGATTGTAAATAGCCACTGACCTGAATGCCTGTGGCAAAAAAGAATTCCCTTCAGGTGAAGAAGCTGGGAAATTTGATGATTAAAAAAAGACTGATTTCGCAGGCAGTCCAGCAAATGTGTTTGGATATGTTTGTAAGTCAACTTGCTATGCTTGGGAACATGCACAAAAGAAGATACTAGTGAGATTTTGCCTCAGTTCCAGGGAAGGGAACATTTTTTAGCATCCATGGAAGAATATTGTCCTGGATTCATACTTCCCCCCTAAATTGCTCTCAGTTTTGTTTTCTAGTAGTACTGTGTAAGTGAAGAATGTTGAAGAGTTTCTGCTGTTTTTCATAGCCATTGGCTGACTTCTGGTTTTTCTATAGGGGGAAGCTGGGCCGTTATCCTCCTTGGCCAGGAAAGGTGAGTTCTAGTGTGCACTTCACTTACTTTTTGGTGTTCTCTTTATTGGGGTAACGTATTTTTATTAATGTCAAATGCAATGTGTAGATCTACATTTCCTGCAATTATCAGTTGACCCACAGCATGTTACATAAACCAAAGTGAATCTATACCAGTTTAGGTGGGTTTTGAAATCAATTGTATTCCTGGATGTAGCTACTTAACCCTTTTTCTGTCTTTCTGAAAAACTGCTTTCCCTTTCTTCATAAATAAGCCTTGACACCACCCTCAAATAAAATGTGCAATCAGATCTTATGAATGAAATAAATCCCATTTGAGTTCAGTGGGACATTCACTCAAATGACAATGAATAACAGCAAAAAGGAAAATTTGAAGGCTAAAGATTTAGTTGTAAATGTATTTTTGTTTTGTAAAAGCTCCAGATTTAGGCCTAAATAATATCCACCAGAAGTTCCATGATTATATGCTAAGAGATGCCATGCTGGGGGAAATCACACATAGTTGGCCTGGCCTGCAGTTGCTGGGGGCAGGCTCTCGGGGGCCCTGTAGAGATTAATTGGTTCAGCCGGGCCGGTGAAAAGGAGTTGCCTCAATGGCATGGTGTGCCCATGTCATCCGTACCTTACAAAGCTACTCAGTCTTGTTCTCTTGTGCTGTTACTCTAGATCTGCAGGAAAAGCATGCTCATGTACCATAATTCATTGCTTGGGTTTGATTCTCTTACAGAAATGCTGTCAGCCTGTTTTTCATTCTCTGGCCTCACAGTTCTACTGTCTATAAAAGAATGGAACATCTTAGCAAAATTTTAGTAGGAGGAGCTCAGTGTGGGTGTTTCAATATCAATTCAGTATCTGTGTCTGCTAGAAGCAAAGGCACAGTTACTGCAATTACTTTATTTCATTATTTGATATATCACCAATTAGTACAGTG
This sequence comes from Podarcis muralis, assembly GCF_964188315.1. Lineage (NCBI taxonomy): Eukaryota > Metazoa > Chordata > Lepidosauria > Squamata > Lacertidae > Podarcis > Podarcis muralis. Next base: position 36,476,698 of record NC_135668.1, read on the forward strand.
TTTGATTACTTCCATTCACTCAGATAAATGATTGACAAGTGTGACAAATGTCTGGATTTATCTCCTGAAAAGCTGGTGCTTTTGTAGTATTTACCTTGCAATCAGTTTGTTACTGTAGGGATAATTACAGTCTGTCCTGATGCTGTGTTGTGTATGGTGTACTTAACTATGCAAAGCCTGTTGCAGAATTACCATCTAAACTTAGTCTATATCAGCGTAACTGGCATGATTGCGAGGCATCATGCTGTGAACAGCATAATACACAGATAGCCTCATTTGCTCGTTGATTGACATGAGTGGTGCAAGTTGTTAGGGTACATCCTAGTGACCCAGAGTCCTAAAACGTGTTACACAAGTAGTTTGACATAATTGATTTCCAGAAAAATCTCAGAATGAGATATTTTTACATATACCTGTAAAAACATGTTACTTGCATTTTTGTAATAAGCTTAGCCCAAAGTTTTAAGAGTAGCACTGCACTCAGGAATATGGGCCTTCTTTTTCTGGCGTGAATATACCTTTAGTTACAAGGTATTCTCTCCCCCCCCCCCCTAATCTTGTTTCACAACAGTCTTTACCAACACATTCAAAGATTTTGGAGCGGGTTGTGTGTGTGGAGAATGTTTGAAAAGTTCCATTTTTATTACCTCTAATTGTGGCTTCCTGTGTTTCTCTCTCAGATTGTTAACCCGCCTAAGGACCTGAAGAAGCCTCGTGGGAAGAAGTGCTTCTTTGTGAAGTTTTTTGGGACTGAAGATCAGTATGTACCCACTTCTTTTCTGCCAGGGGGATCTATTTTTAAACTTTAGAGCCTTTGTAGAAAAGCTGGCACAGTGCAATTTCATGACCAGTAAAAATAGTCTTAATTTATCAGCTAGCAGCAGAAACCTCTAGAGCCTATGTGCTGGTCAAGGCTGAAGAAGCCGATGTACCAGCTTACCTAGGCATCAGAAATGTCCATAGCTTTTTTAAGACAGTTTAACACACATCCACATTCCCTGCATTAGGAAGAATTTGACAGCATGTAGTTGGCATTGAGATTTATATCAAGGCTGGGGAACCTGTGGCCTTCCAGATGTTGGACTTCAGCTCCCATCAGCCCAGCTAGCATGGCCAGTGGTCAGGGATGGCGGGCATTCTAGTCAGGTAATACCTGGAGGGCTGCAGGTTTAATGTAAGGTTTGTTAATTTGAAAGTCAGACTTACATATTGAATATTGTTGCAGTTGATATCAGTGATGTCCAGTGAAATAGGAAGAAACTGGTTGGTGTAAAAAAACTGAAAAGCAATCTAGTTCATTCTCTCCCGGCCCCCATCAAAGGCAGGCATTTTTGACCGTCTTCTTCATTTGCAAAATTCAGACTTCTGGGTTCCATAAACAAGTGGAGCAGGAAGTAAAGAGGGATCTCTGTTGCATGTACAGAGAACCAAGGGAAGGGGTCAGGCATTTGCCTCATGGTGGATTTTGCAAACAGTTTGGTCTGCACACCCCATTGGGAACTGCGTGAACAATCCCAGGAGAACCTTCTATATTGTATCATAATCATCCATCCCTCTGTTTCTGCTTCAAGTCTTCCCGTGCTTGAGGAGCTGGAGCCCAAACTGCATCAACCACGTACAAGAGAGAGGTATTAGCAGATTCAAGATACAATAGAGGTTTGCGGGTGCTCAGTAATCTTCAGTGGAAAAAAGCAATGAAGGGGTTTGGGAAATCCTCTGAAAATCCCCATAAGAATTCAATGATTCAAAATGTTGAAGGAGGAAAAATAAAAACCTGATAACCATGTGGAAGGAGAAATGTAAAGGGGAGTGAACAAAAAGTACTCTGTGTTGCTACATTTTGTTGCTGGTTGCACTTATACAAAGTATTTCTACTGAGATATATGGACCAATCATCTGAGGTTGTAAGCACCCACATATGATAATTTCATTTAAAAACTGGGCCATTGTGTCAGTATTCAATGCATTATGCTTTAGACAACAGCATAAACTCCTCCTTTATACTTGCCTTTTCTTTTTCTGAAGCTTAAATATTTGGACTGACAGTGCCGCATGAGAGAGTGCTTATTTTCTAGCCAGGTATATGTCCTCTATTAATTGGGGCGTACCTGTCAGTGCTTCAAGGCTGTTGCTATTCCTCACCCTTAGGTAGTTCCATTTTTTGTAAATTCTTTAAACTGGTTTTAACCTTACATTTTCATATTGTTGTAACCTGCTATGGGAGTTTATGGTGAAGGGCAGGTAGGAAATAATACAACATCATGAGATGGGAACAAAAAAGGAGAAGGGAGAATTTGCAGTATGTTTTTATTTGCAGTGGAAACTTTTGAAAAGTGGATCGAATGGTCTGGAATGCTGTTTAGTTCCAGCATAGATTAATGAACAGATTGCAAATGTAAACGTTGATGTACCAAACCAAACCAAATAGCAGTATGGCATGTAGTTTATAATATAATTCGGTGAAGGAGGTTGGCTAAAGAGCAAGGCCTGAGGAATGTCTTAATCATGTCCTGTTGAATGATTTCTGTCTGCTGAGCAGTGGATATTTCATTCAAGTACAGGCTACATCTTATGTATAAGGGAAAGGCAAGATATAAGCAGGGCTCTGTATTCTGCAATTTGAGGGGGGCATAGCAGATTGTATTGCAAAAAAATAGTTTCCTGAGGCAAGCAAAGTAAGTTTCTAGCCCTTACTGTGTTTATAGAAACAGGAGAGTTGATGCAAAGTACATTTATACTTTAAACTGTCCTGTCATCTTTGGCTGAAGGGCAGTATATAAAATTATTAAATAAAAAATAAGAATTTCTATGATGCAGAATTTATTCTTATCACATAACTGGGATAAGAGTGGGATTTAAAATAATAATAATAATAATCATCATCATCATTCAGTGAAATGGGCCCTTTGTGACCTGTGTCTAATCCTCGGGTGAGCCTTTGAGTCACAGTCATTCACTTTAAGTGGGAATTTAGTTACCATCTGACAAAGTGTGATAATGCTCTGTTAATCCTGGTTATCTCCTCCAGTTTCTGTAATGGAAACAAAGCAGTACCTCCAGTAATGAAGCAGCATTTGGGCAAGTGCTCTCCACCCATTCTTTTGAGGAAAAACAACATAAACCTGAAGTAGTCAAGGAAAAGCCCAATGTGCCTTCTGACAAACTAATTTATAGCTCACTTGTATATTTGCAACAACAACAACTAATAAGAATAAAAAATAATTTGTTACTTATACCCTGTCCATCTAGCCGGGCCTCCCCAGCCACTCTGGGTAGCTCCCAACAGAATATTAAAAACACGAGAAAACATTAAACATTAAAAACTTCCCGAAACAAAAACTAGTATGATGTTTTTCACCACTCAAAGTATTTGACATGCATTATCTTATTGCAGTCTTTAACAGACACCCTGTAAGGTAGATCAGTATTATCCCCAAAGTGCAAATAGTGGGGGGAAACTGAGATTGTTAGGCTGAATTCATGGTAGAGGTAAAGTTTGAACCAGGGTCACCCTGACATAGTTTAACCTCTTAGCTACTATGCCACACCAGCTCTCTATGTATGATTAGGAACATCATATTATAGAGCCATTTGGGAATACGACTTAAAACTGTAGGTCTTGCCAGATGCAGAAAATTTGTGCATCTAGGAGAGAGTTTCTGGCATATTATGCTGGTATGCCTATGTGTGCTATGTGCATTTCACAAGACTTCACAATGGAGGACTTCCCAAGTGACTCTTTTGTGCTGTATTTGGTTGAAACAACCTCCCTCTCCTGCCAGAAACAGGAAGAAGTCAGTATGCATGTTTTTATAGGGTATATCTCCCTAAATCACCTGATTGTAGGCTTCTAGGAAGAAACTGAATAGTCACGGTTGACCTTTTTTAAAAAATAAATTAATGCATAAATATTTGACTGAAACATTTCTTTTTAACCAAGTAATAGCTCTGGCTTGTGGGCCCAGTTATGTCCACCAAGCCTCTCCTTTTGGCTTGAGAGACCATTGTAGCCAAGCCACAGCCACCTATCCTGAATGTGATGTCATATGCGATGTCAGGGTGAGGCAGGTAAATTCATATATTGCTGTTGAAACTCTGTTTACATATGCAGTTTGATTGCAAACTGTTGCCTCACAATTCAACTTTCTTTTTATTTATTTTTAAAGGCAAGTTTCTAGTAGAAATTTTCTTGAAAGTATGCATCTGTGAATCTTTAGAAATCTTAACTCTTGAGGGTTTGCTGAATAAGACATTCAGAGTTAGATATACGGCTTTAGTGCTATGCTTGCCTTCGTATTCTTCCCCATAGTTCCCTTTTTCAAAATAAGCAGGCAGGTGCCATTCATACAGCTTTCCTTGATGCACAATTGAGTTACCTCTAGGCCTGGGCAACGGTGGGTAGGTGGGCTGCACACCGCTGCCCTGCGCTCCCGCACTGCTTCCTGCCCCCCCCCCCGCCACTTCCTTAGGAGGCTTGGGAGCGGTGGGCAGGTGGTGTGGCTTCCCCACGCTCCCGGGCTGCTTCCTGGTATAAGCTCCCGGTATAAGCACTGGGAATACCCAACGCGGAACATGACTATAACCAACTTTAATAAGTGAACGGGCATTTTTGGTTTTAAAATAAAAATAAAAGGAAAAAGCTCACATTCTGGTGCTGCTGTTTGTAGAAGGAATAGTGCCAGAAATGGTCATATACATGGCCTAGTTCATAATATCTTCCCCAATTTTGGAGCAAAAGGGCACAACTGTGATGCCAAAACAAGGAAAGGAGTTAATCCGTACACATTCTCAGTGCCCAGCCTCCTGACTAAGGCTGCTTTGTGCCTAACTGCTTACCTAGAGGTAAGCTCAATTTAATTCATTAGGACTTATTTCTGAGTAGGTCTAGCTAGCATTGCACTGTATATTATTAATAATAATATGTTTTGTCTGCAAGCTTAAATATTTGTGTGTGTGGATATGTTAAGTCAGGATAAACTGCTTTAAAAGACTAAAGTCTGAATGAAATCAATAGTAGCATAATTCTGCTAGGACCAATTCAAGTCATAGAAGAAGTGAATTAAAGCTTTTTTGAGTTCATAACTTTTATCAGGCCGGGTGAGTAGGGATTGTGAGGAAGACAGATGTAATAGTTACTTGGCATAATGGAGAGCCCAGTTTGTGGTAATAGTTGAAGATTGAATGAAGGACAGATTGCACAGGTTGCTCACTGGGGCAAGAAAGGCTGAGCATATAACAACAATTCTGGCCTGACAGCGCTGATTATGAGTTAATTTCCAGGCACAATTCAAAGTGCTGGTTTTGACCTATGAAGTTTTAGGTGCCCCCCCCCCAACTGACCCAGACCCTGCAATCATCATCTGAGGGCCTTCTTTGTGGGGCCCCTCCACAGGCATTCTGGAAGATGGCAACATGAGAAAAGGTCTTTTCATTGGGCTAGCTCCCTGCTAGTGGAATGCTTGCTCAGGGCAGGTTTGCCTGGCACCATATCCTTAAGTGCTATGCAAAAACATACCTTTTTAATCATTTGGATTTTAACTCTCAGTGGCCTTTTTGTGTTGGTGAGATGTTTTAATGTAGAGGGTTATTTTCCAATGCTGGTTTTAATGTATCTCTGTGTTTGGGTTTTTTGCTTAAAATACTCTAACTCACTTTGAGTTGCTGTGGCAAAAAAATGACTAATAAACTTCATAAATAATAATAAAAAGAAAAAAGCCTTTTTTTACTTAGACTTTTGGTTCTAATAAACAAATTACTATTGCTTTTGGATTCCCTTTTTCTAATGGACCAAAATTTCTTCCCACATTGTTTTGTCTACTAAAACTGCATACTATTCTTTGGTGCTTAAAAGTCAGGTGGAATGTGATTTTCTTGAGTTGGTGTTTAAGCATTTTATTGAGGCAACAACTCATTTAAACAATGGTTTTTGCAACTCCACTGGAATTCTGTAGATAGAATATTGATTAATCTTATAAAATGATATGCATGGATTCTGATTCTTTGTTTCTGTGACAGAAGTTGTAAAGTTAATAGGTTACATATAGCAACCTACCTACTGAGAAGGAGAAATGTCATTTAAAACATGTCATTAGGAACAAAGTCTAGGACTTGAAATAGCAGAAATGCTATGGAAATGCATATAAAAGAAAACAGAAGAGGTGAATAAGTTCCCCTTCATTCTGTAATAGTTGAGTTCATCTAAAGACAGGTGTTCTTCCTAATTCAGCTAGGTGCTGCTAAGGAAAGTTGAAAGTCTGGCAGGGTGAGGGGGTATCACCAGATTGAATCAAGAAAATCAAAGCAAAACCTTAATAGCTTAATTTACCCAATTCATTATAAGCAAAATAGCTCTTAGTCAGAAGTGACTTCTGATTTCACTAGTGATTTCCTTGAACACGGAAGACACTCACATTGAAAACCAGCAGTGGCACTTGAAGAAGAACTATTCTGCTTGAAAAACATCAGGCACAAACATAACAAAAAAAATTCCTTCCAGTAGCACCTTAAAGACCAACTAAGTTAGTTCTTATAGCAACATACCTACTGAGAAGAACTAACTTAGTTGGTCTTTAAGGTGCTACTGGAAGGAATTTTTTTTGTTTTGACTATGGCAGACCAACATGGCTACCTATCTGTAACAGGCACAAACATCTTTGAGATGCGGTTTGTTAACAAGTAAACTGCTTTTTCAGCACATTGGGGTCACTTCTAATTGAGGAGGTATGGGAGGGAATGCTTACATATAACTGAAGCAGTATAAAGTTAGCCAAGAAGAGGATTTGCTGTGGGCGCTAGGTAGCATGCCACTTGGGAAAGTATATATGTTCCAAGGCAGGCTCTTGGAATACGGGGGTGGGGGGACAAAGTATTCAGGTTTTGTCCACACATCTTGCTTGGAAGGGCTGCCAATTACCTCTGGGAGCGATATGACTGGAAAATACCATTTTGATTTCTCTTTTATTAGTGCTTGGATTAAAGTGGAGCAGCTGAAGCCTTATCATGCCCACAAAGAGGAAATGATTAAAATTAACAAAGGCAAGAGGTTCCAGCAAGCTGTGGATGCTGTGGAAGAATTCCTCAAAAAAGGCAAAGGCAAGGACCAGGTGAGTGTGCTTTCATTTAGTTTTGCCTCCTGACACCGTTCCCTGGAATAATGAATGAAATGCTTCCGTTTTTACTTTATTGCCAGGTAGGTGTTCCAGATTATGTCTCAAGAATTATACTATGAAACAGTGATTAGGATCACATTTAAAGTTGTAAAGCAGTTAAGTTTCACAATTCTGTCAACTCTCTGACTTCCTTAAAGTGAACAGTGACAAAAGGATCGGCTTGATCTCCTTACAGCGTTGGAATGTGTTTGCTATGCACTCTGGAGTTAGAACTTTTTTTTCCATATAAAGTAGGTGTCTGCCTAGAACACACAGCTGTGCTTTGCCTCTCCTTGTCTGTTCTAAATAGTAGCTTGAACCTGCTAAAACCCTGAGTTCAGGGTCCTTGGCATTCTTCGGATATCTGGCAAAACTCATGTTTGGATTTTGTGAGTTTGGGGACAACAAAATCCATGCCAGCTCATGCCCCTTCTTTTCCTCATCCTCTCTGTTCTGTAATCTCTCAGGCTTCTCATAACTCCACCGAAGAGAAGAATCGGCGGAATTCGAGTGAAGAGAGGGGCAAGCAGTCAGTGGGAGAAGAGAAACACAAAGCCAATTTGTCTGAAGGGAAGCCGAAGAAGAGGGTGTCTTCCGTTTCTTCAGAGCGAGGCTCAAAATCCCCTCTGAAGAGAACGTATGAGCAAAGCCCCCGGAAGCGAGGGCGCCCCCCTAAAGATGAGAAGGTTTGTGTTTTGCATCTCCTCCCATGCTCTGTGAGCTTGTCCAGATGGAATGTAACCTTAACAGCCAACCAGATGACTTCATTGTTGTGGCCATTTGAAAAGTTGCATGTGTTAACTGTTCAAGGGTCCACCAGGCAATTCCTTTATTCCTCAGCCATAATCATTTATATTAGTTGGCTCTTCCAAAGTGCTCAGCTTTAGAAGTTTCATGGAGTGGCTCCTCTCTCTGGGAAATCCAACGAGATAACACCATTTTTCCATCTTGTTGCACGCTAACCAAGGAAACGGATCACAATTTCACCATCAATAGTGGTATATGTTAACATCTCCATCTCATTTGTACGTTTGGTCAGATGACAGCCCTTTCCATCTCATCCTTTCTCCGGTGCGGTCAGGCTGGAAAAGGGCCAGTTGCCTTGATAGATGGGCACGAAGAAAGCTTCTAGAAGTGGATGACGCAGCCAGAAGACGTCCGTTTCTGTGCATTCCTAATTCTTTGCCAGCCTTTGATTCCTCACCCCCTGTTGTGGTCTGTCCCATCCTTGGACACGACAGATGTTCACTAGCGGAACGTGGCCACCTCTATCTATTCAAGAAAGTTGGAATCTCCTGCTCTGGCGGTTGATGTTACCCACTTCAATCCTTACCAGTTGAATGGATTACAATAATGCTAATGCTCCACGAGGCTGAATCTGAATGCCACTAAGAAGCATAAGACAGGATTACTAATCAGCTAAGATTTACTAGAATTGCATTCCACTCATTTTCAGTTGAATGGTACAAAGTGCTTCCCTCTTTCTCGCTGCCATCTTTTATTAGGTCACAGTTGTGACCCTCATCTTTACTAGTTTGAGGTTTAGATTCCTGCAGTCTGGGAAAACCATTATTGATACTTTATTGGTGACTGACCAGATCCCTGCGTTTAGATGTGATGAAGCTGCTTGCAAGTAGGATTTTCCCTGATATTTTATTTTAGGTTATACATTTCCAAAACAGTTGGCTTGAGGGTGTGCATATTTGCTAACTTGTTCTTTTGGAGAGTGTATCAGTACAGTGGAACTTCGAGTTGCAAACGTGATCCTTGTGGGAGGCACATTTGCAACCCGCAGCATCGCCTCTGCACACACGCACGACGCGCTTCTGCGTATGCGCAAAGTGCGGTTTTGGTGCTTCTGCGCGTGAGCGAGCACCGAAATCTGGAAGTAACCGTTACGGTACTTCTGGGTTTGGCGCGTCTGTAACTCGAAAACATGCAACCCACAGCATTCGCAACCTGAGGTATGACTGTAGTAAATTTAGCCCTTTGAATTTCAGAAGCATACTAAGTCACTGGCTGAATACCAGGTGAGGGGGGTGTCCCTTTTTACATGGTGGATTGCAGAAAAGTTGGCAGTTATGGATGGATTTTCTGGCTGATGGAGCAGCAGCATCAAGAAGTTTGGAAAGAAAAGAGGCTACTGAAAGCAACAGACTTCTTGATGACGCTGCTCATTCAGCTACCACTGCTGCATACTCTCTTGCCCATTGAAGAATATTCAGTATTTTTTCAAAATATAATCATCAAAAGAGTTTGGGAGCCCAGTTCCAGTGGAGGAGAGCCCTGCTTTTGTAAGAACGGCTGTTGGACCAGGCTTTGTATAGATAGCACTGGCTGTGACAGTCCAAGTCCTCTTGGCAACTGAAATGGTCCTGGTTTGTTACTGTTGTGGAATCTCACTCTGCCTAAAATCAAAAGGGATTGCAAATTGCTGTGGAAGATGGCTAGAAAACATCTCACTGAAAGCACTAAATGGACACTGGTTGGTTGGTTGGTTTAGCCTTTTACTTAAAATGTGGTGGAGATGGGAAGTTTAATGTAGGAGGGTAGTAGAGTTATTCCAAAGATGGTGATGGGATAAAATGCTCCCTAGATTATGATGAGGCTGTGGCAACTCCCTCTACACCTTCAGGTGGTTGTTGTAAAATAATTTATACCCACCTTTCAACCCCTACAGATGTCTTTCAAGGTGATAGCTCAATGGGTAGAATGTGTGACTCTTAATCTCAGGGTCGTGGTTTCAACTGGGGAGAAACTTCCTACAGGGCAGGGGGTTGGACTAGATGGCCGTTGGGGTTTCTTCCAACTCTACAATTCTGTGACACCAGTCATCACATCCACACACAATGTTTAGAGGTTGCAGAGCAGTATTGGATGACTCTTGGTCGCTCCTTGTTTATATTCAAGAGATCCAGTATCATATACATGCATTTTACATGGTACACAAATACATGGTGGGTCCAGGGGTAGGAGATGAAAATGATTGTTCCTGATCATAGGTTTGGAAGGAATGGGAAGGTTCTGCTATCATTCAGGGTAATCTCTCCACCGCCCTAGCCAAATCAGCCTCTACAGTCCAGCCCCCCACGTATATGCAATACACAAAATACTTATATACACACAAATTGAAGGAATTTACTGCAGAGTGGATAGAGCCAGATGGCACAGGCTTGAGAAGATAAGCAAGGGCATATTTGCCATCAATTCTACACATGTTTGCTCGAAATAATTTCCATCAAGTTCACTTCATTTTAGGTAACTACTGTATGTAGTAACTATCAAAATCCAGCATTTGTTTAGCAAAAGATAAGGAGCCTATTATGTGACTGGGTGGCTATTTTGTTACTCTTGCAACTCTTACACCAAAGGGATTTAATACTTAATAAGGGTTGCCAATGTGTGGACTTGGCCCAGCTGAAGATTGATGGTAGAGTTGTAAGAACTACCACATAAAAAGAATAGTGGCTTAGACTAGCCAAGGTTGATAATATGAATCATAACTTTTTGGAAAAGCCTAAAAATCTTAGCCAGATCATTTATTGAAATAGAAAGCAAAAAGTGGTGGTGCTTAGATGACACGCAGTGAAAATTGGCCAAGATTCCAAAACCAGTAAAGATTTTGTCTTTTGTTCATTGCTTTCCTTCTCCCTCAGCAGTAGGTATAGATTAGAGTGTAATGTGCTTTTGGCACAATTCTTCATTCCAGAAATTGGGACCCGTTAAGAAGAAACTAGGTTAGAGGTGAAGGGTGGGTTCCGTTTGAGTCAAGGAAAGGGATGCAAATTGGTGTGTGTGTGTGTGTGTGTGTATATATATATATATATATATATATGTTTGCTTTCGTAGATTTTCACGGGTACAGGAATGCAGGTTTTGGTGTCCTCGGGTATCTTCCCGTGTAAAAGTTGGGGTGTCTAGGCGACGTTTCGACGAGGTCTCACTCGTCATCTTCAGGCTGGTGCTTTCGGCTTCTTGTTACTGGAACAGAGCCCATATATATATATATATATATATATATATATATAAAACAAGAGGTTAATAATGGTAAAAGAGCAAGCTGAGATGCACTGTGTTCTCAGTACATTTCTCGATGACAATAATGGCAGAGGGAAATAAGATAAGATGAGGGAGTCCTTCTTGGAAATAAATGTCATCCTGGCTTGTGAAATTTACTAGACAGCATGTATTGAATCATTGTCATGTGCATTGATTATGTTACGTTCACGATGTTAAGCACACCTAATAGGGTGTAAGTCTTAGTGAACCTGGGGGTGGGGTGGGGACTTGCTTCCAAGTTTACAGTAGGATCTTGCTGCATGGATTATTGCTTGGTTGCTTTGAGTCACCTTGAAGCTGCTAAAAGTCCTTGCTTATTTTGGTTAATTTGCTTTTATTGGATTTATTGTCCATGCCACCCATCCCAAGTTCCTAGATATAACAGAAATTAAATCAATAAATTAACCCATTTTTAAAAAATACTGTACGTTACCAGAATTCAAATTATCCCAGGTCTCATTTAACACTACCCATTAAAAGCTGGCCCCAATAAATTATTACTTGCCCAACTTTCACCAAATACTATAAGCTCAGACCTTGGGAAAGAGAACATTTATTATTGTAGAGGCAACACTTCTCGGTCCTCTGTGTATAGAATACAGATGGACCCTTCCTCACCATTCATTCTCTTC